>NC_062548.1:22375731-22682674 GCF_016906955.1 Phacochoerus africanus | reverse complement strand
TGGGGGTGCAGGGCACGGGAGGTGTGCTTGGGAGAGGCAGGCCCGGAAGGCGGGCGAGCAAGGCCCAGGCGAGGCCAAAGGGCGAGGGCCAGGGCTGGGCGCGGGAGGCGAGCGGGAGCCCAAAAGGAGGGGCCCAGCCCTGCGGCCCACGGCAGGTCGCAGGCTCGGGGTCGAGCCCCGGTCGCTGGAGAAGCAACGCTGCGGAGGTAGGTGGGGAGCCAGACGGGCAGGCCGCGGCCGCGGCTGCCCAGAGGCCCTCAAACGGAGTCCGGCGGCTGACAGCACAGGCCAGCTGCTGCGAGCGCCACCTGGTGGGCTGCCAGGGCATGGGAGCGCGGCGCGCGGGCACGGGGCTGGGGAAAGGGTGGCGCGGTGTGGGGCCAGGGCCTAAGGGCCCCACGCTGGGATTCTCCCCCGGCCCTGGGGCCGGCCGCCTGGCGGGCCCTGGCCCCCCGGCTCCCCGGCTCCCGGGCCGCCCTTCTTCCCTGGCCGCGGCTCCTGTCCTCGGGGCCGGCGATCCTCGCGTTCCTGCCTAGGCCTCGGTCATGCTCAGCCCACGGCGGCTCCTGGCAAGCCCGGGGTCGAGCTGCAGGAGCATGGGGCAGAGGCTGGCGACCAGAACACGGGGGTGGGGTTGGAGGGGGTGGGGTGGGGTGGGGAGGGCGGCAGGGCATCCGGCCTTGGTGGTTGGTGTCTGTGTGCAGCAGAGACGGGGCCCCGAGCACAGCAAGAGCCCCACCGAGAGCCCAACGGACCTGGCCCCTCCGCCCCCCGCCCCCACCCCACCCCACCCCAGCCCCACCCCCGCCCCCCGGCCGGGCCTCCAGGTTGGGTCCGACCTGGCCGGAAGCATGCAAGATGCTGCTGGGTGCACAGGGGTTGCCCGGGATGTTCCACGCTGGGGCGGTGTCATCCCAGCAGCCCCAGAGGGCCGAGGATTCCGCCCCCTTGGAGGAGCGCCCCAGGCTTGCGGAGAAGGAGGGCCCCGGGGAAGCGGAGGTGCTGCAAGCAGGAGGCGGCAGGTGGCGGCCCAGGCCAGGGAGGGAGGGGAGCCCTCAGTTCCATGAAGTGCTGGCACGGGCTCCTGGGCGAAAACCCACCCAAGGCTGGGGGAAGTGCGAGGGCTTGGCTGGGCCCCGGAAGCCAAGGGGCCGCCGAGGGCAGGGTGCAGAGCATGGCAGGGCACGGCTCCCACCAACACCCCCACCCGACCCGCACGGCCTCGCAGGCCCAGGCAGGGGCACTGCCTTGGGCCCTCCGATCCATGGGGGGCACGGAGGCCGTGAAGCAGGGAGAGCACATACCACACCGCGGAGAAGGACCTGCCAATGGGGGCGCCGGGCAACGGCCCGGGTCCAGGGCGGGGGGACCTGGGAGCGGCAGGCCTGCCGGCTGGCCCCCTGCCCGTCTGGCATGGGAAGACCAGTGTCCACGACGCCTGCGGAGCTGAGCCCAGGAGGCTGCTGCCTTGCCCCTGGCCCCAGGGCACTGCCTTGCCCCCTCGATCCATGGGGGGCACGGAGGCCGTGAAGCAGGGAGAGCAGCATACCACACCCGCGGAGAAGGACCTTGCCAATGGGGGCGCCGGCAACGGCCCTGGGTCCAGGGCGGGGGCCGTGGGAGCGGCAGGCCCTGCCGGCGGGCCCCCTGCCTCCGTCTGGCATGGGAAGACCAGTGTCCACGGACGCCTGCGGAGCTGACCGGGAGGCTGCTGCCTTGCCCCTCGGCCCCAGGCTTCAGCGAACGGGCGGCGGCTGGGCTTCGGAATTCCCCCTGCACCGGCCCTGGCAGGGGTCCCCGGGCAGCGGCCAGAGGGTGACAGGCCTGAGCCCCAGGCACGCCACCGCAGGAGGAGCAAGAACCGGCCGGCTCTGTCCCAAACACCGACGGCCGCCCTGGACCCGGCGTGGGCAGAGCACGAGCGCGGTGGTCTCCTGGGGTGAGTGGTGGCCAAGACAGACCTTCCAGGCTTAGGCCTCAAGGGACGTGGCCAAGGCTTCTCACAGAGAGCGGTGCTTGGGTGGGTGTGCGGTTGGCCGTGGTGTGCGTGTACACGTGTTGGTGTGCAGTTCTGGGGCAATGCTGCGTCAGTGAAGCCCTCTCTGCACCATGGGCCTCCCGGGCTCGGCTCCCCTCCGCTGCGGTGGCGGGGCTTGGGGAAGGTGGAGGCAGCTGCTGGTCTGTGGCTCTGAGAGAGGGAGCCTTGCAAGGTCCGAGAGTGTGGGTGAGTGTGCGGGTGGTGAGGAGGAGCCGGGTGTGAGTGGGGGTGCGGGGCACGGGAGGTGTGCTGGGGAGAGGCAGGCCGGAAGGGCGGGCGAGCAAGGCCCAGGCGAGCCAAGGGCGAGGGCCAGGGCGGGCGCGGGAGGCGAGCGGAGCCCAAAAGGAGGGGCCCAGCCCTGCGGCCCACGGCAGGTCGCAGGCTCGGGGTCGAGCCCCGGTCGCTGGAGAAGCATCGCTGCCCAGAGGCCCTCAAACGGAGTCCCGCGGCTGACAGCACAGGCCATGCTGCGGAGGCCACCTGGTGGGCTGCCAGGGCATGGGAGGCGGCGCGCGGGGCCGGGGCTGGGGAAAGGGTGGCGCGGTGTGGGGCCAGGGCCAAGGGCCCACGCTGGGATTCTCCCCGGCCCTGGGGCCGGCCGCCTGGCGGGCCCTGGCCCCCCGGCTCCCGGCTCGCCCTGCCCTTCCTCCCTGTGCCGGGCGCTCCTGTCCTCGGGGCCGGCGATCCTCGCGTCCTGCCTAGGCTCGGTCATGCTCAGCCCACGGCGGCTCCTGGCAAGCCCTGGGTCCGAGCTGCAGGAGCATGGGGCAGAGGCTGGCGACCAGAACACGGGGGTGGGGTTGGAGGGGGTGGGGTGGGGGTGGGAGGGCGGCAGGGCATCCGGCCTTGGTGGTTGGTGTCTGGGGCAGCAGAGACGGGGCCCCCGAGCACAGCAAGAGCCCCACCGAGAGCCCAACGGACCTGGGCCACTCCGCCCCCCGCCCCCACCCCCACCCACCCCAGCCCCACCCCCCCCCCGGCCGGGCTCCCAGGTTGGGTCCGACCTGGCCGGAAGCATGCAAGATGCTGCTGGGTGAACAGGGGTTGCCCGGATGGTCCACGCTGCGGGCTGTGTCACCCAGCAGCCCCAGAGGGCCGAGGATTCCGCCCCTTGGAGAGCGCCCCAGGCTTGCGAGAGAAGGAGGGCCCCGGAAGCCGAGGTGCTGCAAGCAGGAGGCGGCAGGTGGCGGCCCCAGGCCAGGGAGGGAGGGGAGCCCTCAGTTCATGAAGTGCTGGCACGGGCTCCTGGGCGAAAACCACCCAAGGCCTTGGGGGAAGTGCGAGGGCTTGGCTGGCCCCGGAAGCCAAGGGGCCGCCGAGGGCAGGGTGCAGAGCATGGCAGGGCACGGCTCCCACCAACACCCCACCCCCGACCCGCACGGCCCTCGAGGCCCAGCAGGGGCACTGCCTTGGGCCTCCGATCCATGGGGGGCACGGAGGCCGTGAGCAGGGAGAGCAGCATACCACACCCCGCGGAGAAGGACCTTGCCAATGGGGGCGCCGGGCAACGGCCCTGGGTCCAGGGCGGGGGGACCGTGGAGCGGCAGGCCCTGCCGGCTGGCCCCTGCCTCCGTCTGGCATGGGAAGACCAGTGTCCACGGACGCGCGGAGCTGAGCCCAGAGGCTGCTGCCTTGCCCCTCGGCCCGGCACGGCCTGGGCCCTCAGTCCATGGGGGGCACGGAGGCCGTGAAGCAGGGAGAGCAGCATACCACACCCCGCGGAGAAGGACCTGCCAATGGGGGCGCCGGGCAACGGCCCTGGGTCCAGGGCGGGGCGTGGGAGGGCAGGCCCTGCCGGCTGGCCCCCCTGCCTCCTCGGGCATGGGAAGACCAGTGTCCACGGACGCCTGCGGAGCTGACCCGGGAGGCTGCTGCCTTGCCCTCGGCCCCAGCTTCAGCGCACGGGGCGGCTGGGCTTCGGATTCCTCCCGCACCGGCCCTGGCAGGGGTCCCCGGGCAGCGGCCAGAGGGTGACAGGCCTGAGCCCCAGGCACGCCACCGCAGGAGAGGCAAGAACCGGCCGGCTCTGTCCCCAACACCGACGGCCGCCCTGGACCCGGCGGTGGCAAGCACGAGCGGGTGGTCTCCTGGGGTGAGTGGCTTGGCCAAGACAGACCTTCTCAGGCTTAGGCCTCAAGGGACGTGGCCTAAGGCTTCTCACAGAGAGCGGTGTTGGGTGGGTGTGCGGTTGGCCGTGGTGTGCGTGACGTGTTGGTGTGCAGTTCTGGGGCAATGCTGCGTCAGTAAGCCCTCTCTGCACCATGGGCCTCCGGGCTCGCTCCCTCCGCGGCGGTGGGGGGCTTGGGGAAGGTGGAGGCAGCTGCTGGTCGTGGCTCTGAGGCCAGAGGGAGCCTTGCAAGGTCCGAGAGTGTGGGTGAGTGTGCGGGTGGTGAGGAGGAGCCAGGGTGTGAGTGGGGGGGGCGGGCACGGGAGGTGTGCTTGGGAGAGGCAGGCCCGAAGGCGGGCGAGCAAGGCCCAGGCGAGGCCAAAGGGCGAGGGCCAGGGCCGGGCGCGGGAGGCGAGCGGGAGCCCAAAAGGAGGGGCCCCACTGCGGCCCACGGCAGGTCGCAGGCTCGGGGTCGAGCCCGGTCCTGGAGAAGCAACGCTGCGGAGGTAGGTGGGGAAAGGGGGGGGGGGGGGGGGGGGGGGGGGAACCCCTTTCAGCCTACAGCAGCCCCCACACCTCTAAGACTAAGACTCTAAAACTCCAGGAGACCCCGAGGACCCCGAGAAGGACAGCACAGCATCCTACATCCCGCACAGGATGCCTGACGGTTTGAGGGGCCTGCCCGGGCACGTGCACACTTGCTCCTCATCAGAGCTCTGGGGGGGATCCCTGTGGAAGGAAGCCTCCAAAAGGCACCCCTGGAGCTGCTCAGATGCAGACGTCCTCTTTTGTCAGCCCTGAGAAAGGGGCAAAAAGGCTGTGGCAAGGGATGCCTCAACATCGGATTCAGTGATTCTCTCCGCCTCCTCTGACTCTCCCCTCTGAGGAGCTGGCAGGGCACCTGAGGCTGGGAAGGCAGCCAAGGCCAAGCACAGCCACCAGGGGGCGGCCAGAAACAGCCACCAGGAAGGGTGGCCCTGAGACAAAGACCCAAGGTGGTCACCCGCTTCAAAGGCCCCCAAGCAGAGACTGCGTCCCCTGGGCTCTGGATCCTTTGGCTGCACAAATGGCTGCACAGAAATGTTCTTCAAGGGACACGAGAACTGAGGCCCCTTAAAGGGTTTCACTCACCCTTTATTCTTTGCCCCATTCTTGTTGCTGCCTGGAAATGGGGGTCTTGGACTGTCAGTCTTGGGCCCCTGGGATCTGATGGAGTGAGCTCTCAAGGCCATGGTCCCTGAAAGCCTGTGACTCTCGGCTAAGCCTCTCCAGGCACGGCTGGGGGGCCACCCAGGGGGAAGTGTGAGGCAACTGGACCAACAGACAGACTTTCCCTGCCCTTTTACAGAGATATAAAGCTCTAAGACAGGGTTTAGCAAACGTTCTGGAAAGAACCAGAAAGGAAGCATTTCAGCTGTGCAGGCTAGGGGGTCTCTGTCGAAGCTACTCAGCCCTGCAGTCCGAGTGCTAAAGCAGCCACAGATAAGGTGTACATAAATGGGAGTGGCCACATTCCAATAAAACTTGATTTACAAAAATACATGGTGGGCTGGATTTATCCTGTACAACCTCCCCTCTCAAAGAGCAAGCGGCGTAATATTTAAAACACACACACACACACACACACACACACACACACAGAGAAAGGGAGAAATTTTAAATTAAAAAATAAAATAAAATAAAACTCAGGAGTTCCCTTGGTGGCTCAGTGGCTACCAAACCAAAACTAGGAATCATGAGGACACGGGTTCAGTTCCTAGCCTCCCTCAGTGGGTTAAGGATCTGGCATTGCCATGAGCTATGGTGGAGGTCACATAAGTGGCTTGTATCCCACTGCTGTGGCTGTGGTGTAGACAGCATCTGTAGCTCCAATTTGACCCCTAGCCTGGGAACCTCTGTAGGCTGTGGATAGGGTCCTAAAAAAAACCAAAACAAAACAAAAAACACAAAAAAACCACTCAGATTCATATAATCATCAAACAAAAGAAAAAACTTCCACAAAGGACTCTGAGGCCCTAAGCTATTCCCCTTGTCTCTGACAAGCTTTTTCTTGGAAGGGGCACCTTGCCCCGATGTACCTTGCTCAGAAATTAAAGTCTCACGCTTAGAGTTATTAACCCACCTCCAAGATGGGGGTAGGAAAGCAAACCACATGAACACATCCATAGGGTGTCAGCCATAGGCAGGAGCTCTCCAGCAGGCCCTCTTAACACCAGCAGTGCACACACTCTTACACCGCATTCTGTTCCAGATGCTTCCACCACACCAGGGGCACGACGTAGAGACACAGCTGAGACACAGAAAAGACCACCCCACCCCACCCCTAACAACCCCAGGGCTGAGGGCAGAGGAAAAAGAAGGGAATCCGCAGTTTGATGGGCAGAGGGCAGCGTTTGCTTCACGTCCCAGTACCGAGGGCTGTCTAATTTGGGGGAAGACACAAACCTTCAAAGCCCCACTTCCCGCATATGTGTAAGTGCCTGGCCGCTGCCCGCCCCTCCGCACCACAACAGCTCTCGGGTTAATTCAGGAGGTCCTCTGTGTAAAAGCACTTCCTACGTGCTAGTTATCTCCTCCAGAAGGAAGAATGCAGAGGCAAACGGTAAACACTAGGGCCACGTCGAGGCTACGGATTCTCAAGGAAGGAAAAGGTTGGGAGCGCTGATGACCAAAGACCTTCCTATCCAGTGAGCTCCTGAGGGACAAAACAGATACTGTGGGTCAGGTCACGCCTACGTGCCTCTCCACTCTACAGTCTCTCTTGGTCTAAGTCTGCAAGAAATCTGGAGAAGTGCATGTGGCTGTTACTGTTACGTCACAGACCTGACAGAACCAAGAAAAATCTGTACACACACACACACACACACACACACACACAAGGAAGAAGAAGGAAAGAGAGAGAAAGAAAGAAAATGCAATTAGTGACATATCTACAGGGAAAAGGTTTGGTGATACAATTCCAGCCCAGGAATCAAACACCAGAACCTTATCCTGGTTCTGCCACTAACCGGCCCCAGGGCTGCTTTCCTGGGAGTGTCATTACACCTGCCCTTCAACCCTAATGGTGCAGTGGAGGAAACAAGTTGGCAGATGACTCCAGAGGGGCTCTGCGTGGAATCACTACCCAGCCCTGCAAGGCGCCAAATATTAGGGAAGACTGTTATGATGACCAAAAACCTTGCATTACTGTCCAAAGGACAAACGCACATTCCTGGTCTCAGCAGTTCCTCCCACTGGCACAGAATTTCTTCTCTTGATGTAGTGCCCCAGACACCGAGGGAAATGTACCCAAAGATGTGTGTTATAACCCCGTTTAACAGGGCGGCTTAAGAGCAAAAGGTGAGAACCAACCCACATGTCTCCCCTAGGGCCCTGCTGGGATCCAGTACCAGGCTGATGGGTGGTGTTGGGGGTGGGGAATCTCAAATAGGGTGGAGACAGGGTGACACTGCCTCCTTTTTGTATATACATTTCAATATACATACATATTTTCCAAGTTTCCTAACCAGGTAATTTCGCAAAACGAAGTTTAATCCCCTGGAGAGAGAAGAGGGGACATTTTCATGTACCTTTAACCTCCAGAAGGTGGTATCCATCCCAGCCCCAAGGTTTAGAATTTGACAGTTGCATCCTGTCTTCCGTAGAAACGCCTTGATAAGCTGACTGACGCCGTGGACACGAGCAAAATATCCTAGAGACAGACAGAGATGCAAACGATCACTCGGTGACCAAGGAAGTAATCCCTGCAGAGCCCACTGCACTAGGAGAGCAAGACACACGCTATCCTTCTTCAGGGTCAGCATTTATCTGGAGACTTTCTGGGAGAAATGATGTTCAAATCTCCTTCCTTTCTCCCTAAAAAAAAAGAAGAGGAGTTCCATCGTGGCGCAGTGGTTGGTGAATCCGACTGGGAACCATGAGGTTGTGGGTTCAATACCTGGCCTCGCTCAGTGGGACAGGGATCCCGTGAGCTGTGCTGTGGGTCGCAGACGCGACTCGGATCTGGCATTGCTGTGGCTCTGGCATAGGCCGGCGGCTGTGGCTCCGATTGGGCCCCTGGCCTGGGAACTTCCACGTGCAGCCATAGAAAAAGCAAAACAACAACAACAACAACAACAAGGAACAAAAAAAACTACTGGAACCAAAACAAGTATGAGCTCCTTAAGGGTGGAATTAACCAGCTTAAGAAAAATAAGATGGCCTATATTGCTACTTAGGAAAAATGTTTTCTGGCAAAACATCTGATCTAAACGGTCCTTTTGGAAATGTGCTTTTTCGGGCTCTAGTGAAAGGGACTCAGTCCTGTGATAAAAATCAAACTTGTGAGAGCACATGGAAAATAATGTTTTGGGCTCAGGAAATTGGGCAGATGGACGTCAGAGCACAGAAAGCCACACTTCTTATCGCGGTCCCCTCGCTCCCGCCCTGTCTGGCTTAGAGCCTCTGTGTGGATAACGTGGCATCACAGGCGGGAGGGGGGACACAAGCCAGTGGCGGCCTAACGAGACTGGCCTTGTTCAGCTCTGGGGCAGGGGGAGCTGGGACAGAGGAGCTGGGAAACACCGAAGGGGGACAGGAAGACGGACTTCTGCCTGTTCGGAAGGCCTGCTGCTCAACTGTCACCACGTCAAGAGTAAAACTTGAGAGCAGCATTTGGAAACTTGTACTGCACTTGACAGAGGGATTTTATATCTGCTGAAGCTACTAATAAGTTAGGCTTCTATTCTGCATGTCTCTTCGTGACATTTTGCTAGCAAGTCTTTGTTTCTTCTTTTTTCTTTCTGCAGCTGCATCTCGAAGTTCCCAGGCTAGGGATCAGATCAGAGATGAAGCTGCCAACCTATGCCACAGCCACCGCCACACCGCAACCCTGACACATGTGTGACCTACACTCCAGCTTTGGCCAATACCCGAGCCATAACCCACTGACTGAGGCCAGGGACTGAACCCACATCCTCCTAGAGTCTACAGCAGGTCCTTAATCCACTGAGCCACAACGGGAACCCTGCAAAGCATCTCTCGCTGTATTTTACAGAACCTCATCCACAATGGATTCCCTCTGGGGACAGGAATACGTCCTCAGGGCAGATGTTTGGGAAGCCCTCTCCTGCTGGGCTCCAGGTCCCCGATCTCCAGATGCAAACCCAGGAGAGGACGAAGGAAGGGGGCACTCAGCCACTGGCCATGGAGGGTCCCTGCCTCTGGACCATTCATGAGGCAATCTGCCTCCAGAGCCCAGGCGGGAGGATGCAGGCCTCGTAGCCAGGCCTTGCCCAACCTAACTGATGCCTGGATTCACCCGAAGCTCAAAGTAAATACCACACCCTTCTCCTCAGGAGTCACCATTGAGAAGTTTCTCTGCATTCCATACACCACTGACCTACAGGACCCATCATGAGGGCCAAGCGGCCCTGCACACCCAGGAACTACAGTCCTGGGTCAGTTTCTCAACCCGGCTGAAACGAAGTCACACTCCTGTCTCAAATCCTTCCGTTTCACTGATGGAAATTACATGCCGAGGACTTCCTGTTGTGGCTCAGCAGGTTAAGAACCTGACTAGGATCCATCAGGATGCGGACTGGATTCCTGGCCTCACTCAGTGGGTTAAGGATCTGCTGAGAGCTGCGGGGTACACTGCAGACAAGGCTCGGATCTGGCATTGCTATGGCTGTGGTGTAGACTGGCAGCTGCAGCTCTGATTTGACCCCTAGCCAGGAACGCCCATATGCCAGGTGTGGCCCTAGAAAAGGAAAAAGAAAGACATTACTTGCAGAACCTGAGAGTGTTATGAACATTTTAACAAGGCAACAACAACAACAATAATCCCTTATGTGGACAGTTCAGAGTAAAAGACAGATCAATGGCTTCTAAGCATATAAAAATCATTTTCAACCTCACCCCAAGAGGAATAGAAAACAAAAAGAGTGCACATTTATCATATATCAGACGGACAAAGATTACGTTTCCTAAGAAAGGAGTTCCCGGGCGGCCTAACATCTTGGATCCATTGCTGTCACTGCTGTGGTGCGGGTTCAATACCTGGCCCAGGAACTTCCATGTGCTGATGGTATGGCCAAAAAATACAATTTCCTAAGGCACCATGCTGGTGAGGAAGTTGGAAAGTGTGCACGAAAGCACTCTCTTTTTCAGACTGAATCCCTAGGAGCTCCCTGGTGGCTCAACAGGTTAAGGATCTGGCATTATCACTGCTGTGGCTCAGGTCACTGCTGTGGTAAAGGTTTGATGCCTAGCGTACATGCTGAGGGTGCAGGCACTTAAAAAACAACGACAACAACAACAATAACAACCAAGAAGGAATCCCTAATCCCTAAAACCTCAGACCTCTCAGCTGATGAGCAGATGCGGGGGAGGGAGAGGGTCACTTGCCTCTGTTAATTTCGGGGGCCTTCCTCTCTTTAGACAGTCTCACCAAATGCTGGATGTAAGGGTCCTGCCAGTAGCCAATGCTCACCGCAAATCTGGACAATGGAAAAAGAAGCAGGTGAGGAGAGTAGGTCAGGCCAGGTTCCACGGCCAAGTTCCCAGGACCCAAGTAAAGGAGCCACAAGAAATAATGTATTGACCTCAAAGGCCAAGTCCCACCTAGTGCCCCAGCACCAGCATAAACAGCCTTCTCCATCCACCTTTCTATTCCCAGACGCTGCCCCTCACAGTGCCCACCATGCTCGTTTCTTCCCTCAGATCACACATTCCATTCCCAGGACCCGGAACATCAAGTAACCCCACGTCCTACACCACTCAGAAGACCTGCAACCGTGTACTCACTCAGCAAACGCGCTGGCCAGAGCTGATCACAGCCATTTCATCCACCAAGAGTGTGGTTTCCAGGGGAAGGGAGATCCCAAAATAGTGGGCCAACATCACTAATAACTCCCAAGGAATTTCTCCGGATTTGGACCCTTAAGCAGGTCCAAGGAGGGAAACCAGGAACACTTACGCAAAGCAGCTACAACTTGGGAAATGCTAAAGAAGCCCAAACTCTATCCTCCTCTACACTACCAGGATTTAAAGCGAGAGTGTTCCAACCTGGGGAGCTGAGGCCCAGCTGGCCCCTGAAAGTCTCCTGCCACCATGAGTGGAACCAGCCTGAGGACAAATGACAAGTCATAGAAGGAACCTGGATCCCTAAGGCTTCGTCATGCCCCATGGCCTGGAGCCTTCTCTACGTCCCTAGGAATATGAGCAAGTTGACGGTGAGACAAACAGGTCTTTACAACTCAAGCCAAATCGAGCTGGGCTTCTGCTACTTGCAGCTTAAAGCATCCTAAGTGATATCCTAATAACACAACCACTTCCACGTTGCTTGCTAAGTAAGTCCAAACTTAAGACGTGGGGCCGGAGGGGGGCATATGCTGGATGTCACCCATTAGGCTGTCAGCTCCTCGATGCACACATCACATCCTTCCTTTCCTTTTCCTCACATCCAGCAACAAGGCTTCCTGCTGCCTCGACTGCAAGAGGTGCTCAGTTTGGTACAAACACATCAACCCCTCCCCGCTCCAGCCTCTCCCATCCATGTTTGCACATCCATACACAACCCAGGAGGAAGCAGGCATGTGCAGCTGCTCAAGGCAGCAACTCGACACAGCCACACACAAAGGACTCACTAAAGCACACAATTCACTACAAGCCCAGGCTAGGCTGTCCAAGGAGAACAGAGCACACCTGCTCCCTGGTCGAAACAGCGCTTCTCAAACAAGGAGCTGGGACTCATTCATATCCTAAAATCCCGGTAGCTAACTGGAGCTCCACAATTAGTATAAGCAGTGTAAGTGCCCCAGATTCCCCTCTTCTTTTGAAGGTATTTTATTTGGCTAGTCCAGATTCTTGCATTTCCACACACATTTAGATTCGATTGCTAATTTCTTACAGAAAAAGAAAAGACAGCTAGAGTTCTGACTGGGACTAAACAGCTAGTCTTCTGTAATGCTATACTGTAAACGATATTTCAAATTCTCATTTTCCTGTGCATGCACAGCTATTCACAAACACAGGTGTCGCCACAAAGGAGTCCTAGCCAGAAGGTATCATGACCTCTAATAAGGTGAAACCAACGCGATCACCAGCAGCAACAATGGGCAAAGGACTCCAACAGTCCATTCGCAAAAGAAGATGCAGAAATGGCCAATAAGCACCTGAGAACGTACGCACTTGTCACCAGGGAAATGTCACTTAAGACCCAAATGAGATGCTAGTTCACATCCCACTAACAACAGTGAATGAATGTTTAACAAGGATATGGAGCCACTGCAGTTTGGATACATTGCGAGTGGGAAGTGTAAACTGATAGACCACTTTGGAAACTCATCTGGCAGCTAAATACATACCCACCCTATGACTAAGCAATTCCACTCCTAGATATCTATCCAGGAGACATTTCAGACTGCTACTACAATGTTCCCTGCAGCCTGTTCACAATGGCCCAAACACTAGATCCAACTCAAATCTGCACCACCAGGTGAACAGAACCAATCGTGTTCTGTTCACACAACAACACAAAAAGAAGCACGTGATTTGACACGGACCACGATTTCTCTCCCCTGACCAACCTGTCCCTGCCTCCTCTGAGCTGCTCCTCCACTAGACCTCTGCCCGGGCTTAGAAGGATAAAGGCCTGAGCAAACACGAACGCAGCTCAAACCGCTCAAGGCCACATCACCAGGATGACTCCAGTTCCCCCTTAGAGGGCTTGCTTGCTTGCCTGAGAAAACTCCAGGCTGCCAAAAGAACTTTACTCTTTGCTCCAGGTAACACCCTGTTCCCCCAGTAGCAAAGCCAGATGCTTTCACGTGGACCACCCCCCTCTTCCCCATGTTCCGTGCTTTGGCTCTGACTCCAAAGAATCCCTGCTTCCCCCTCCTTCCTCCCTCACTCCCTCTCCTTTAAAACACTCTCTCTACAAACTGGAGTTGAGCTGAGTTCATGCTGGATTCTTTTCTGCATGCAATCACTATTACTGATTAAAATCTAACCTCACAACTTTAACGAGTGTCCAGCTTTGTTCATCGCTGACAACGGGTGTTTTATCTTTCGGACAACGTGTGAAACATGGATGAATCCCCAAGAACATGTTGAGTGAAAGAGACACAAAAAGAGATGCACTGCTGCATGATCCATTTACCTTATACTCGAGAATGGGCAAATCTATTCAGGGTAGCCAAAACCAGAAAATATTGCTTAAGTAAGGGTAAGGAGACTAACTAGAGCTAAAAACGGAACTTGCTGGGTTTTTAGAAATACTTTATATCCTGTTTTGGGCAGTGATACACAAAAACATTCCCACTGTCAACACTCATCAAACCGACCTTCATATTCTGTATAAATGATCTCCCCCTCTCTCCCTCACACCTGCCACCTCTCCCTCTCTCTTCTGTCTTAAGAATACCTGAGCGGGAAGTTCCCGTTTTGGCTCAGCGTG
Source organism: Phacochoerus africanus (assembly GCF_016906955.1). Taxonomy (NCBI): domain Eukaryota; kingdom Metazoa; phylum Chordata; class Mammalia; order Artiodactyla; family Suidae; genus Phacochoerus; species Phacochoerus africanus. The sequence continues at coordinate 22,669,090 of NC_062548.1, read as the reverse complement.
TTAAGAACTCGATATCGGGGAGTTCCTGTTGTGGCTCACTGGTAACAAACCCGACTACGACCCATGAGGACAGGGGTTCAATCCCTGGCCTCGCTCAGTAGGTTAAGGATGCGGCCTGCCATGAGCTGCAGGGTTGGCTCACAGACACAACTCAGATCTGGCTTGGCTTTGGCTGTGGCACAGGCTGGCAGCTACAGCTCCCATTCCACCCCTAGCCTGGGAACTTCCACATGCCACAGGTGTGACCCTCAGAAGACCCAAACCAAAAAAGGAAAAGGAAAGAGAGCTTGACCTTGTCTCTGTGAGGATGCCTGTTTGATCCCTGACATTGCTCAGTGAGTTAAGGATCTGGCCTTGCCACAAGCCTTGGCATAGGAGGCAGATGTGGCTTGGATCCAGTATCGCCATGGGGGTGGCAAAGGCCTCAGGTGCTGCAGCTGATTCCACCCCCCAGCCCTCGGAACTTCCACATGCCACAGGTAGGACCTTAAAACAAACAAACAAACAAACAAACAAAAACAAAAACAAAAAAAAAACCTGAGGAAATTCTAGATGGGGGAAAAAAAAGATGAGGGATGTAGCAAATCCTCCCAGGTCCCTTCCCAGCTCCCAGTCCCTCTTCTTCCCAGGAGGACCCCGATTTTGTCTGAGGCATCCATCTGCACTAGGAGGAAGTCTTACCTCCCCACACTGTGCTCCACTCAGGAGTGGGGCCGTGTGTCCTAACTCTGGCTAAAGAGCTCTTAGTTCACAGAAGTCTTCAGGGCAGGGCTCCCCAGAAAGCTCCTGCTCTCCTGATGAAAGGGGGCACACTCAGACACACACGCCTCTTACTAGTATCCCCTCCTTTGCTTTCCTCCTGGAGCGCAGCTGCTCACACGGTGCTCCAGGAAGCACAGCCTAAAAACAATTCTGACATCCCTGCAACAAATCCGTTTTTAACCTGCAAAGCAAGCTTGCGGAGCCTTGAATCCATTCACAACGGAGCAACTTTCTAATCAGAAGTTTTCAGACAGTGGAGTTCCCTGGTGCCACAGCAGGTTAAGGATTCAGCACGGCCACTGCTGTGGCTCCCGCTCCAGCCCTGCACCAGGCACTGGAGCATGCCATGAGTGTGCCCCCAACCAAAAGAAAAAAAAAAAAAAACAATGTGTGTGACCAGACAAAAAATACTCCGTCTCACTCTTGATTTAGAAAAACAAATCCTCTTCCACCTCACACCAGTCACAACGGCCATCGCCGACTGGGCCATTTTGCTGTACAGCAGAAATTGACCCAACATTGTAAATCAACTATAATAAGAACATGTTTTAAAAAAGAATGGCCATCATGAATAAGTCTCCAAATAACAAATGCTGGGAATGTGTGGAGAAAAGAGAAGCCTCCTACCCTGTTGGTGGGAATGTAAAACTGGGGCAAGCAGTACGGTGGGCCCTCAGAAAACTAAACTCAGAACTACCATATGCTCCAGCAATTCTACTCACAAAACCTGCATTCAAAAAGATCCATGCACCCCTATGCTCACTGCAGCCCCAGTCCCACGCGCCAACACAGGGAAACCACCCAGAGGTCCACTGACAGATGAATGCATCAAAAAGACATGGCACACCATACACAATAGAAAACTACGGAGCATAGGAAAGAACAAAATAATGCCACCTGCAGGCAACATGGATGCAACCAGGAATTACCATACCAAGTGAAATCAGAAAGACAAATACCACAGACATCACTTCTAGGTAGAGTCTACAATACGGCACAAATGAACCCACCTATAAAACAGACACTCTGTGGTTGCCAAGGGAAGGCGGGAGGGAGTGGGATGGACTGGGAGTTTGGAGGTAGTAGATGCACACTCCTACACTTAAAATAGATCAGCAATGCGGTCCTGCTGTGTAACGCAGGGAACCCCGTCCAGGCTCTTGGCACAGACCATGATGGAAGATAGGACGAGAAAGGCAACATAGGCAGGACTGGGTCACTGGACTGGATGGTAGAAATGGGCACATCGTAAATCAACTCTACTTTAAGGAAAACATTATCATCCACCTGCCAGTATTGTTACACACAAAAGCAGTACATCCCATCAGAAGAGTTCTAACTTCTGGATTGTAGGCGGGATGATGGAGAGGAGGAGGAGGAGGAGGACAAAGGGGGTGGGGATGATAACAAGGACTCATTCTGAACACCTACTATGTGCCAAGCACTGTGGGAAGGGCTCCACCTTTAATCTCTCAGCTACCCTCTGAGACAGATAACGGTATTTATCTTGCACAGGAGGGCTCCTTACCAAAGGATGCAGCAAATTCAAGCAGAAATTACAGACCTAACTCAGGAGCTAACTGGCTTTTGAAACATGATTTGTAGGGACCTTAGACAGCTGTAACTCAGCGGGGCAGGAACCACCTGACTCGCAGCTACAGCAGTGACTTCAAACAAATAATATTCAGGCTGCGGGGAAATCAAAACCACCAATAAGAGGAGTTCCCGCTGTGGCGCAATGGGGTCAGGGACACCCCCACAGTTCCAGGAGGCAGGTTTAATCCCCAACCCCACACAGAGTGTTAAAGGAAACTGGCGTTGCCAAAGCTGTGATCACAACCATCTGATCTGATCTAGGCTTAGGAACTCCATGGGCCACAGGGTGACCAAAAATAACCCACTGATTAATTATTTTAAAAAACTAGCAATACGCAGTCATCGAAGGCTTCGCTTAGGGCCAGATCCTGTGCTAACCTTTGCATGGATCATCTCATTGGATTCTCACATGCAAAGGGCACGCTACCATTATTACCCCCAGTTCATTTTGTTTTATTTTATCACATGTTATTTTATTTTGTCCACACCTGTGGCAGGCAGAGATTCCCAGGCTGGGGATGAAACCCGAGCCACAGCTGTGACAACTCCACATCCTTAACAGCTGGGCCCACCACGAACTCCTCTTAGAGCCATTCTACAGACGAGGAGGAAACAGAGGCAGCAAGAGATAAAATAGGCCTACCATTCTGCAAGGAGTCCCCAGTCAACAAGATGACTCTGTGACAAGCCGTAACGGTTTAACATGTTCCCCTGAAGCTGCAGAAGAACCACAGAACTTGAACGTCACTGGTCCTGGACAATGTCCACAGTCACTCACCTGACGACTCTCACCATCTCTTTGCCTGGTTTGTTCACATAAGAGAAAACCCGGGGCAAACAAGCTTGGATGCAATGCATCCAGGGGGCAAACAGGTCCGGGTTTTATGGCCCAGAAACCTATGTCAGAAGCTTCTGATTCGGCATCTTCAGGATCCAGAGCAGGCCCTGAGCACCTCTGCACTTCTTTTCAAAGTCCCACAGGCTATGCCGATCGGGCACTCAGGCCTGGCAACGAGATTCCCCGCAGTGGCCAAACCCTACCTTCCCCCACAATGGGAAGCGGTTCTCAGGACACGCGGGGCCTTGCAAACTGAGGCAGAGAAGAGCTCAAATTATGACAACTCTCCAACAGAGGGTCAAGGAAAGGCAGGCCCGCATTACACTATTTCTCCGCACTGTTGAGTCCGAACTATTTTATACCAAACTTGCCCTGTTTTAAAGTAAGCAACGTAGCCAAAATTGTTACCAGCAACTTTTTTTCTCTCTTTTTTTCGCCGAGCCAGCAGCATGTGGGGGTTCCCAGGCCAGGGACTGAACCCCCTGTCACAGCAGTGACCTGAACCACAGCAGTGACAAGGCCATATTCTTAACCCACTGCACCCCCAGGGAACTCTACCCAACAAATATTACAATAAACCAATCTTGCCAACACAAACGGCCAGTCCCTTAGGTGGCCCCAGCTTCCAGGAACGTCATTCAGTTGCTCTAACAGTCCACACTCCCTCCTGGCTCTGCCACAACACCCTCCTACATCCCTGTTTCCTTTCACCCTCCTGTCTTTGCTCTCTTCCTTCCTTCCTTTCTGCTTTAGGTCTTCTCTTCTCACACAAACATCATCCACTCAATTACAAACTCCAAGAGCACGTTGTTTTCTCAGCACTCAGCACAAAACTGTAACTACGGTTGCTATCCCGGTAATTGTTTGCTTTCCTGGCCTTTCCAACTGGAGTGAGTTCAGACACCACCTCAAACTTGCTTGTTACCGGTTCTCCATCACAAAACACCACAACTCGCCAACTGAAGGGCCTGGAACAAATTAAACTCTGAATTGTTGTTGAACGACAGGACGAGTGGAGGACACTCAAGTGTCATGCTTTCTTTTTCACGCCTTCAGATCCATGACACACACCTGTGCTCACACGCACACCCACCCCCCCTCACCACCACACACACACATAGCCTCCACCACACTCCTAATTCTAAACTCCCTTAGCAAAACCCAGAGCTCTGGAGAATACAGGCTCGCATGCAAATATGTGGCCCTGGACAGGCCATTCCCTCCCTTAACTAGCCTGGGTTTCAGGAGCACGACGGGGATCATGACAACTCCCAGGGGAATCTAACTTATACAAGAGCAAGAACCTGCATTTCTCCTCCGAACCCATCAAGGCCGCAGTTTATGACTTGCTTTCAAGTGTGTGTCCAGACCAAGTCCGCGCCCACTTGTTCCACTGCCTTATCCCAGTCAAGGCATCCCCAGGCTTGTACTGTGTCAGGCACACAACAAACGTTACATATTATTAGTGAAGTAAATGAGTCCCTGCTCTGAGCAGGGGTCACAGATGGCCCACAAGGGAACGCGTACCTTTTGGGTAAAAGCCCACTCGGAGACACAGGCCCGCCTCCCACCTAGGCCCCACCACCCAGGGGAAACCGGCCCCTAACCCCGCGCCGCGCCAGGTACCGCTTGCACAAAGAAGCTTCTTCGCAACTGCCACGCACGCCCTCGTCCTCCGCGTCCGGAGGGGAGGAAGACAGGCGGTAAAGACGGCCCTCCTCAGGCTAGTGGCCATGGGCGTGGAGGGTGCGGAGGGCTGCATCCACCGGGGGCATGGAAAAGGCTCGAGGGACGCCTGGTGAAGAAGCGAGCCGCAGAGAAGGCAGGCGAGAGGAGCAGGGCTGCACCTGGCTCCCGCTGGCGCGGCTCAGTGACGCCACCCCTCCACAGCTGCGCCAGCAACCTACCAGGTCTTCGTTTCTCCACGGAGGGGCTCCTTGGACAATTTCCCCGCCCCCTCAGCCCAGGGAGGCGCCCATTGGAGAACTCCTTTGGCCCGCCACACACAACCCGGTAGGTCAGGCGGCGAGGGGGGGCGGGACCTGAATGGGACGCAATGTAGCACTGCAAGCCCTTCTGGGATCGAACTCCTAGCGCTTGGGAAGCCAGCGGGTTACTCAGGGCAGGTTATGAGCTTTAGAAGTGCAGTTAACTCAGGGCGGGAAGAGCTGGCAGGATCCTCAGCGTCGGGGCAAGGGCAGAGAAAGCATCTGCAAAAACAGTGCAGTGATGGATGCAGTCGGAGCTGGCTCATTCAGCGGGAAGAAGGCAGGGGACCTGCCACACCAGCAGAAGAGGGCTTCCTAAACATCTGCTGGGAGGACATATCTATTTTCCCCAAACTGAATCCTTTGTGGATGACATCTGTAAAATACAATAAAAGATTCTTTGCAGAGTTCCTGAGTGGCTCAACAGAGATGAAGGACTGGTGGCTGCGGATTTGATCACTGGCCTCACTCAGTGGGTGACAGATCCTCCAATGTCATAAGCATGGCAAAAGTCACAGATGTTGTTGGTTTGGTGTGGCTGTGGCACATATGCTTCAGCTGCAGCTCCAGTTAGACCCCTAGCACAGGCACTTCCAGATGCCACACGTGTGGTCATGTGAAGAAAAAGGAAAAAAAAATGATTGATAGAAAAATAACATGGGAAAAGACATGCAGAATACAATACCGAACTTTCGGGGGGGGGATTTTTTTTGGTTTTTTTCCTTTTTTTTTTTTTTCTTTTTTTTTGTTCACCATTTAAGGGCCTCACCCTCTGCCTATGGAAGTTCCCAGACTTTGGATTGAATTGGAGATACACCTCCTGGGCCTACACCCACAGCCACAGCAATGCCAGATCCCAGCCTCATCTTTGACCTTGGCCTATGCCACAGCTTATGCAATGCCAGATCCTGAACCCACTGAGCAAGGCCAGGGATCAAACCCATGTCCTCATGGATACTAATGGGATTCATTTTTGCTGAGCCGTGTGAGCCACTCCAAGCCCAACTTACTTTTTAGTAGATTCACCAGACATAAAATCCCTCTGCCCACCTGCGGTAAAAGTGTCCAAATTCTACTCTCAAATGTCATTCTACAAATGGTCACCGTTGAGCAGCAGGCCTTCCTAACAGACAGACTCTGTCTTCCCATACCCCTTCAGTGTTTCCCAGCTCCTCTGTCCCAGCTCCCCTGACTCCAGAGCTTAACAAGGTCAGTCATTAGGCCACCACTGGCTTGTGTCTCCCCTCCCCATGTGATGCCACCTTATCCACACAGAGGCTCTAAGCCAGACAGGATGGGAGTGAGGGGAACATGGTAAAAAGTATGGCTTTCTTTGCTCTGACATCCATCTGCCCAATTTCCTAGATCACCAAATGGTATTTTTTCATGTGCCCTCATGATGTTGAGTTTCGCTTATTTATTTACTTATTTGTTTATATATTTATGTATTTATTTATTGCTTTTGAGGGTCACACCTGAGCATTCCGAAGTTCCCAGGCTAGGGGAGGAAGCAGAGCTATAGCTGCCAGCCTACACCACAGCCACACCAACATGGGACCTGAGACATATCTGTGATCTACACCACAGTTCAAGGCCATGCCAGCTCTTAACCCAGTGAGTGAGGCCAGGGATTGAGCCCCAGTCCTCATGGATACGAGTCGGGTTCATTACCACTGAGTCATGACTGGAAGTGCAATTTTGAGTTTGCCTAAAATACTGAGTAGATTTCACTAAAGCCTCAAAAAAGTACATCTCCAAGAGGAACATCTAGATCAGATATTTTCACAGAAACCGTTGTGTTTTCCTAAGTAGCAGTATAGGACATTGTATTTTTCTTAAGCTCATTAGTTCCAGTCTTAAGAACTGTACTCATTTGGTTAGGGCACCTGTTTTTTTTTTTTTTTTCAATAATAGAAAGGGAGGGAATTCAAAGTCATTAATTTTCCTGGAAGCCTCCAGATAAATGCTGACCCTGAAGAAGGGCAAAGTGTGTCTTGCTCTCCTAGCACAGTGGGCTCTGAGGGATTACTTCAGTGTCACGAGTGATCCGTTTGCTTCTCTGTGTTTCTAGGATATTTTGCTCACATCCACAGCGTCAGTCAGCTTATCAAGGTGTTTCTAGACAGGATGCAACTGTCAAATTCTAAACCTTGGGGCTGGCATGGATACCACCTTGGAGCTTAAATTTCTCCTCTTCTCTCCCAAGTGGTTTAAGCTTTTGAAATTACCTGGCTCAGAAACTTATATATATATAAACATGGTGCATGTCAGCCTGTCCCACCCCTGTTTGAGGCCACCCACCCCCAACACACACCCTCAGCCCTGTCCTTGAACTCACCAGGGCCCTAGTGGAGACATGGGGGTTGTTTCCACCTTTTGCTGCTACAACCAGGGTTCGAGTCACAATCTTTGGGCACGTTTTTCTCTGTGTCTATGGCAACATAGCAGGACAAAAAGTTCTACCAGTGAAGGAACTGCTGACACAAGGAACATGTGTGTTTGTCATGAGGACTATAATGCAAGGTTTTATTGTCCTCATAATAGTCTTCGGTAAGATTTGGTGATTTGCAGGGCTGGGTAATGGTTGTATGATGCAAAGCCCCTTTGGAGTCATTATCTCATGGCTTTCCTCCACTGCACCATTAGGGTTCAAGGGCAGGTGTAATGACCCTCACAGGAAAGAAAGCCTGGGGGTAATTAGTGGCAGAAGCCAAACACCAAGGTTCTGGTGTTTGCTTCCTGGGCTGGAAGTTTATGGCCAAAACTTCTCCCTACAGGTATCATACTCACTGCATTTTCCCTTCCTTCCTTCCTCCTTTCTCTCTTTCTTTCTTTCTACAGACTTTTCTTAGTCCTTCTATCAGCTTAGACACTTGACCATAATGGCTACATGCACTTCTCCAGATTTCTTGCAGACTTAGACCAAGAGAAATGGTATAGTGTAGAGGCATGTAGGCATAACTCGCCCTGCAGTAGCTATTCTGTCCCTCATCAGCTCACCGGATAAGAAGGTCTTTGTCCATCAGAGACCCCTGCCAGATGGGGCTGGAGAGTACAGAGAGCAGGTCCAGTCCTAGGAGGGCAATGCTCTGTGGGTCCCTGGGGCCTCCAAATGGTGGGAGCAGGGAGGTGCAGCCCCTCCTCATCCAGAGGGTCTCAGGGACCAAGCAAGGGCCCAGAGCCAGGTGCCCAGCCTTATTCTTTATCCCAGCCTGGGACCCTCTGGCTCAGTGAACTCCCCTGCCCACATTCTGGTTGGCCAGCAGCTTCATGTGGTGGAAATGCTTCTTCTTGGCTGAGGCCCACCAGGCCTCTGCTGTGCAGAATAGGGGCATGGGGGAGGTGGGGTTAGTGCCTGGAGCTCCTACATCAATCACTGGCCAAGGTGGCAGTGGGGGCTCCCCAGCACATGGCCCAAACCTTGTCAGTTCACTTGCAGCTCACCTCTTGCACTGACCATCCGACCAGGAGAAACTGGCACTGTGAGGCCACTAGCCAGGATACTGCAAGCCCGACCCTCACCTGGAGCCCCTCAATCCCCCAGTAGGTTTGCTTGACTCCCAAAGCTTAGAGGATCAAAGCCAATGGGCCACTCACTAGATGACCTCCATGTCCTTCACTCAGCAATTGCCTGTTCCAGTGATATTTAACTCACTTCCCGGGTGACATCTCAAACGCAAAGTGAAAAAAGCAGACACAAATATGTAGATGGTGGGAAACCCATACATGACGCCCAAGAACCGCCAAAACTCCTCCGTGGGACTAGACCCCCAAGTAGGGTCAGATGGGGGAGGAGGGCAGACTTGGAAGTGGAGAGGTGCTTTGGGGTGATGGAAAGAGTCAATGTCTTTATAAGGGTCCACACTGATGCGCAGGTGTAGACTTCTGTCAAAATGCACTGACTTTACTCTTTACAGGGATGCAGGTCACTGTGTGCCTTTGACATTGACTTAAAAAACGCTGTGGTGTGAGACTCACAAGCTGCAGGACAGGGAGGGCCATATGATTCCACTTAGTAAAAAAGGGAAAGGGAATTAATAGCTACAGAGTATACTGTATAAAATAGAGAAACAGCAAGTTCCTACTGTGTAGAACAGGGAACTATACTCAGTAGTTTGAAATAACCTGTAAGAGAAAATACCCTGAAACAGGATTTCTACCTGAGTGTGTGGGGACATATATCTATGTATAGAACACAAATCACATTTCTGTACACCTGAAACTAACACAACATTCTAAATCAACTGGACTCCTGTTTTATCCAATTAAGTCAAACTTAAAAAAACAAAGGCAAGGAGTATTTTCTGTGAACACACACTCAGAGATGGCGCCTTCAACAGGGCTGGGATGCTGGACGCAGGTCCAGGGAATCCAAGCAGCACAGTGGCACCAGGAGAACCACACAGGTGGGGAAAAGGCCCAGGCCCTGGGCTAGAAAGTCATGGGGGTGAGCCTGGGGGCAGGGGTGGGGGGACAGGTCCCTGGAGTCAGGCCCTTGGTGAGGTCTCAGGCCAGAACCTCGTTGCCTAGAAACCACTCATTGTGATTGGATTCTTAGCCTTGCGCTGGCAACAGTGCAGGGACATTTTGCGGGACTGTCCGACGGCAAGGGACACTTTGTACGAGTGGACCAGGTCTGTTCCATGACCCGCTGTAATGGCCACCTGGTTTGGGACCCTTGGCTCCGGCTTAGGGAATTCCCTGGGGCAGCTGGGTGGTAGTGTGGCCTCCCTCACAGGCCACATCTCAAATGCGACAAAAGTGGTGTTGGGCAAGGGAAGTGAGCGGGGACCTCAAGACGTACCTCAATCCATGAAGAAGGAAGGTACGTCTTCTTCCTTGAAATCGGGGGATGAGGGGAAAGAGGGTGCTATTGTAAGTGTCGAGAACAAGGTTCTTCCACAGACAACATCATGGAAAGACGTAGCCAAAGATCAGCCAGCACAGTCTGCTGCTGACAATGAGATCATAACACTAGACAGTTTCAACAAGAACAATAGTGCCATGGAAGAGAACTTGAACCCTGAAAAACCAGCCCAAGGTATCGATTTGGAGATACAATGTCTTCCGAGGAACTTATCCTCTGAAGCCTCCAGCCAAGAGAACACACAGGTTCATCTCCAAGTACAAGCATGTGCTTGGGAAAGAGACCAAATCTTAGCTGTTTTAGAGGAGAAAACTCGAGAAAACAGCAATCTGAAGAGAGAAAACTTCCACATGATGGATGTACTTGTTGCCAAAGAAGTAGACCTGGTCAGACTTCAAGAGGCAAATACAAAACTCTGCACTCAATTTGAGAACAGTGGTCAGCACATGTTTCAAGATACGCTTCAGCATTTATCCCACCTCATTCGAGAAAAAGACATTGAAATCGATGCTTTAAATCAGAAATGTCAGACGTTGCTGACAATCCTGCAAACCTCCAGGGACGGGGATGAGGTGACCGGAGTTGGTAGGAGTCAGGTGGAGGAGCTGCTATGGCAACGGGATCAGTTCCAACAACAAGTGAAGAGGATGCAAGAGTGGAAAGAGCACGTGATGACCTCGGTGCAGAATATGCAGCAGGAGGCAACCCATCTCCAGAGAGAGCTGCAACAACTTCACGTACAGGATTTAATTCACAAGGATAAGAATGCTAAACAAGCCAAGTACACGGACCCGATCCAAGACTGGGAAGGCAATGAAATCAGACTGAAAAACATGGGGAAGCAAGTAGCACAACTTCAGCTCAGCCTAGAGCAGCTCTGCCATTCCAGAGATCTTTCTGAAGGGGAGTTTGACTTTACTGTACCACAGCCCTCCACCCAATCTCTCCCTTCCGAGTCAGCGGACTCTCTCAAGGACAGGAAATCCGATGTGTTGACTGAGTCTTCTCAATTGCTCGAACAAGACGGAGGAGACTTAAGAAAAGTATTGGAGGAGAAAGATGCCATGATTAGAACCCTCCAGGAAGATAAGCAGAGACTGGCTGATTCCATCGCAGCCAGCGCCGACCTTGAAAGGAAACGACGAGAAGAGACAGATTCAGAAATGAAGCAGCTCTGGAATAAACAGGATGAATTCCAAATGTTACTGAAGGAAAAAGAGCTCATCATCCAAGCAAAAACCAATGATATCCTTTCTTTGAGTGACAGGTGCACGAGTGAAGTGCGTGAAAATGAACTTTTGAGGCAGGCCGTGATCAACCTCAGGGAAAGGGTTGTCCATTTGGAAGCCGATGTGTGTACACTGCAAGAGGAAAAGGGAAAAAGAGTAGAAAAGTGTAAGGAGCGGGAAATGGAAACTCAAGCACTGCAAGAGACCAATGTGCAGCTCTCCATGATGCTGAGAGAAAAGGACTCAGAGATTGTCACCATCAAGGAGAGGGCCCTTGCTCTGGAGCATCTTCTGAAAGAGCAAGAGCACGGCAACACAGAGCAACTGAGCCAGATTTTAAATGCCCTGACAGCCACACAGGAGAAGACCGTTTTGACTCAGAGAGAGAGAGACGAAGCCATGCTGCTCTTGAAAAGGAAACAATTGGAAAACGCTGCCCTCCAGAGCCAGGTTCAACACTTCCATGAAAAAGAACTCAGTTTCAAGAAGGACCTGGAGAGATTGAGTCACCAGGCTGTCCACTCGGAAAAGTCCTATAAACTCCAAACATTGATGGCCGAGGAGAGAGCTGCTCAACTGGATATGAGAGTCAGCACCTTGGAGGAAAAGCTCCTTCTGTCCTCCAGGGCCCTGGAAGAGGCCAGCCAGCAAGCGAGCTGGCAGAGAGAATCCCTGAAGGAGCAACTGCATGTCATCTGCAAGCAGAGCGAGGACACTCAGCTGCAGCTTTCTCTCTCCCAACAGCAAGAGAAGCAAGCTGTACAAGCCCTAGCGAACATGAAGATGGTCCTGGCTGAATGGATGGCAAAGGCAGACCACCTCGAAGGCCAACTCCTATCGGCTCACAAACTTCAGGAGAAAGCACAGGCGGCTTTGCATGGGAAGGAAGACCAAATCAGAGATCTGAAGAAGCAAACCGCAGTCCAACAGGAAGTGCTGGATAACCTCCAAGAGAAAGTGATGAACTTAAGAAGTGACGCAGAAGGCAAAGTCGATAAAAGCCTCATGAAGAATCTCTTCATGGGCTATTTTCAAACACCCAAAGCACAGCGCCCTGAAGTGTTCCAGATAATCGGAAGCACTCTGGGCATCAAGAGGGAAACCATGCAGGTGCTTCTGAATGAAGAGAAAAGCAGTGGTCCCAGATGGATGACCAGGTGGCTGGGATCCAAAAGTGGCCCCGGGACACCTCTGGAACCAAATCAGCAATCAGCAATGCCCAAGACGTCGTTCTCAGAACTTTTTGTTAAATATCTAGACACAGAATCTCATCACACTTTGCCACTACTCAAACCCTCTGCTTCTCGTGTGAAACGTTCAAATGCAACAGGAAGGAAACAACCAGCTCAGAACATCCGACGCCATCTTCAAACTACCCTTGGATCCACACCCAAAAAACCAGAGGTGAAAGTTGGCTCTCTGTCTCTCTCTCTGGTTAACCCTCCAGGACCTGAGCCTGGTGGGTCCGGGCATCTTCTTTTAAATGCTATTACTGATGTGGCGCCCACATACCCACCTTTGCTGCTGCCAACTGGCAAGAATGCTGGCGCTGGGCTGAAAGACCTTTCCAAGCAACGGACGGTTCTCCAGCCAGAGAAGAAGCCAGCCCTTCAAAGAAACCACAACATGGCCTTTTAGGAAAAGCCATGCACTGTTCCCCCCCCCCCTTCAGTTTTTCTCCGTTAAATAAACATATAAATTCCTTCAAAAAGTGTGTTTTAAGGACTTTGACACCGTCATCCCAATTAATACAGTGGGTATTTACTTCTTTATTCATTTATTTTGGCATTTAGGGCCACACCCAAAGTGTATGCATGTTCCCAGGCCAGGGGTCTAATCGGAGCTACTGCTGCCGGCCTATGCCACAGCACAGCAACGTGGGATGTGAGCTGGGTCTGAGCCCTACACCACAGTGGACAGCAACGCTGGATCTCTTAACCCACTGAGCGAGGCTGGGGATCACACCTGCATCCTCCTGGGTACTGGTTGGGTTTGTTACCACTGAGCTACAGCAGGAACTCCCCATGCAGTGGTTCCTTCTTCTGTGAGAGGGTGATGGTGGGATTCCAGGCTGTGAGCAAAGGGTACTTCCAATAGTATTTCTAATCCTATCATTTTGTGTTTGGACTGCACCCAGGGCAGAGAGCTCATCTATGCCACCCATAGCAGTGACAACGCAAGTTCCTTAACCTTCGGGGCCACCAGGGAACTCCATGCCTTCATTGTTTAAAATGAGTAGGTATTGATGTATTCCATAGGGAGTGAAAACTCTAACTTGTGTTAACGTTCCAAATGATAAAATACACACGTGCACACTCCTTGTACAAGAAAAAAAGGTGAAAAGCACAAAAGTACAAGATGGGTGCTGGAAACTATCCATTCAGCCTTTTTCCAAGACCTCAATCCATTTATTTTCCATCCTGCTTTTGCTTTAGCCTCTTTCCTAAGCGGAAGGCTGCCCACATCTCTACAAGCAAACACTTCTCATTGTCCTCATGCAGCAGCAGATATGTTCAGATATGTTCTCTCGGGGACCATGGTCTGATATGTGTCTTCTCCTGTACCCTGTGGTCTCAGGGGAAGCTCCTCCACTCCCCTGACTTGACTTTCACGTGGATGCCAATGACCTGAATGCCCACCTCCCACCTCACCCTTCTCCTGACTCCACACTGATTTATCAGAGTGTCTGCTGGATGCCTCTACCAGGTTCTTCTCAGGTTTCTCAAAATCCACATGGCCTAAGGGAGCTCAGGACCCTCCCTTGGAACTTGCTTCCTCCTCCTTCATCCTTTTGTCATCTCAAAACCTCTGTCCATCTTGTCACCCAAGCAAGAGCCCTCAGAGCCACGATGGCTCTCTGTCTCCCCCACTCTATATCCCATCAACCACCAAATCCACCTCATTTCCTTCCCTTCCTGCCTCTTCCATGGACCAGAAGAGTGGACTCCTCCCTGCTCTGGCTGGTTCCATCCCTGGGCTTCCCTGAGTCCACATTGCTCACTGCTAAGAGAGTGAAACTGCTCACATGGAGATCTGATGTTACTTCCCTGCTTGAAGTGGCTGTCGGGTCCCCACTGCCTTGAGTCCCAGCTTGAATCCAGTAACCAGGGCCTTTGGAGCCTTTCTGCCTGCTTGTCATCCCCACACAGGCCACCCTCCAGCCACATATGACTTCTTGCAAACTCAAACAGACTCTTACCCCAATAACTGCCAGTCAAATCATATCAGGACCATGCCTTCCAAAAAGTGAGGATCAGGAATGTGCAATTTCTCTCCTCTTCACCTCTTGGGGCAGGAGTATTTCCACACAAAACTTATGGGGAGGGCCAAACACTAAATGGATGAGCCCCATGGCATTTTCATAGTCTAGGGGAAGACACGGTGACACTATGCAGGGCCACACGGAGTCTTCCCTTGGGCCTGGACTGAACAAGCAGGTCCTGGAGTGGGCCGACTTTGGAGTCATAAGACAGTGGAGGTGACTCTGGTTCCCAGCAGGAGGGTGTGGTTTGCTTGTTTGAAGAATTTCCCAGTCTGGCAGGGAACTGGAGGTCCTCCTTGGGGACTTGGGGATAAGTTGTGCCTGGTCTCTGGGGTATGGAGGGTGGTTGGACTAGGGGCCCTTACCTGTGGGAGCAGAGGGAGGGCGTTTGGGCCATTGGAGGCCCTCTGATTTTACCAAGTGTCAAGGCAAGACTTCCCACTGAATCTGGATTTCAGGGGTTATACCCCAAAGACTCTGAGATACCTTGACACCAATGTGAACCTTGGTGATGATACAGCCTTTAGGCAGGAGGTGAAGTCCTGCCCCAGGAAGTGAAGCTGGCACTTGACCGAGAGGGAGAGGGGGTCTTCAACCACATGAAGTGTCTGAGCCCTAAGTGATGTTCACTCCGTGGATTCCAGAGGCTCTGGGGGAGGGCTGACATCATCAGGCTCAGTGGCACCTGACCATGGACTGAAGAAATGGGAAGCCAGGCCACCTACAGGTAGGATGTGCCAGAGGGCCCGGATTCAGCTCTGTCCTCTAGCAAGGAGGCCTTAACGATCACACTGAGCTTGTGGGGTGTGGCCTCCATGACTCAAGGAGTACTGGGCAGCTGGGTATTGGAAGCTCAGGATCTGTGAGAGAGACTCTATTTCAGCAAAGCCTAGGGCATGGCGAGCAATTCCTGCTCTGATGATATGTGAGGCAGGGCCAAGAGGGGGAGTTTCTTGCATCAGAAGCCCACAGATATCTGACGGACATCACAGGTGGTCCAGAGACCCAGGAAGCAGGAGAGGAAGCTGCTAATACCTCTTCATGGAAGCCATCTCCAAAGGCACTAAGGGGAGCCCCTGTTGATTTCAATCTAGGCAGATTCCAGGGCCAGTTGTTAGAAGGGCCCGACCCAAGGGGGGCTAATTTAAAGTAATAGCATAGGAGTTCCCACTATGCCCAAGTGGGCCATGAACCTGACCTGATCTCCTTGAGGATGTGGGTTTAATCCCTGGACCTGCTCAGTGGGTTATGCATCTGGCATTGCTTCAAGGTGCAGAGTAGGCTGCAGATGCAGCTCGTCTATAGTGTCACTATGACTCTGCCAAGGGATGGAGGCAGCACAGGACACAGGCAATGTCACCAACTTAGCTGTACCGTAGTGGCTCAGGAGGCAATCAGGGGGCCATTTTTCAGTCTTCTTGGGTTTGTGACATCCTGCCTTTGCCAGAACAGCATGAGGGGTGACTTCCAGGCCTGTGCTGGGGGTAGTTTCCTAAAGAGAGTCCACCTGCTTACACAATGCAGCCAGTGATGGAAATCAGGATAGATGCAGTGACCAAAGTCCTAGCCTCACACCTGGGAAATGGAACTCAAGCACCCACGACTCAGGATGTTGGGTTGTCACTGGTCTCAGGCAGGATCCTCGGGGGACCTCCTGTTAGACACAAGGCACACTGATGTCACCTTGCTTTGGGACAAAGTGAATTGAGAGAAGCTTCTGGAGTTCCCAGGAGGTTCAGGGGATTCAGAATCAGTCATTATCACGGCAGTGGCTTTGGTCACTGCTGTGGTGGGGGTTCCATCTCTGGCCCAGCAATTTCCATGTGCTATAGGAAAACAAAACAAAAGAAGACACAATAGGTTTTGCCTAAGTGGCAAGAATGAGCCATTCGGGTGGGACAGATGGCAACAGCCATTGGAGACAAGAGATCATGAGCTAAAGCCCAAGCTGGCCAGCCAATGGCACTCACATCCCAGATAGTAATGCCTGCCTTGCAAACCCGTTAACTAGCAAAGGAGTGGGTAGTTAACAGCTGACCCGGTATCCTCACTTGAGGTCAGGGCATCCTGTTTGTGAAGCCAATTGCTTTTCTCATCTCTCCTTCAGTCTATCCGAGAAAGGTTCCCACTTAGAGTTGTGGGGTTGGCTGAACACAGGACCCTGGACACCAAAAGATGGGATGGACAGCAGCTTACAAGTCACACGGACTCGCAGCCCAGGGGAGGACACTACACAGCATGCAGGGCTATCAATGAGCTCTTGTTCCTTCATTGAATACTCAGCCAGCATTTGATAACTGATCTTGCCCCACCATATGAGTGCTGGGTTTTTGTTGTTTCTTCATGTTCCCTGTGTGTGTGTAACCCTTGGTTCTTCAAGTTTGAGAACATCCATTCCCTGCTTCTGAGAGATAGTGAAATAGAGAATACAAACAGAATTTTATTTAGAAGATTATTTATAGTAAGTCTAGCATAAAGTCTATGCGATGAACATCTTGCAAATGCGTAATCGTGAAACAGATACAAATGAACTCACATCACCTTGAGAAATTATGGACGTGTCTATGGACTTCTTCCCCATTCTTTTTCACTCCAGTGTGCTACCTTCTCCACTGCCTAAAGGGCACACATAGCCTAATATCTGATTTACCCCTAGGTCCTACACTAGTCTGTAATATTATTTGACCATCTATACGTGTTTTTCTAAATAACATTACTTCTGCTTTGATTGAATTTTACAAACATGTTTTTTTTTTTTTTTTCACTGAGCATTATGATTTGCAATTCAACTACGGATGCTTTGAAGTGGTAGCTCTAGTTCACTCGTTTTCACTGCTGCACAGTTTTCACGGTATCCCTTTTCCACACGTTACTTTCTTCATAACATTTCCGAGGTGACTTTGCGTGCAAAGCTCTTCCCCCAGTTCCTGCCACAGAGTCAGCACTCAGTAAACATATACTCGACGGCATCACTGCACTTGTTTTTGCAGATGGCTTCTCTGCCCTTTGCCTCAACGCTGAGGATTATGCCAGCTCTTCCGCCCTGAGTTAACTGCACTTCTAAAAGCTCATAACCTGCCCTGAGTAACCCGCTGGCGTCCCAAAGCGCTAGGACTTCGATTCCCAGAAGGGCTTGCGGTGCTCCCTTGCGTCCATTTCAGGTCCCGCCCCCTCGCCACCTGACCTTCCGGGTTGTGTGGGCGGGGCCAAAGGAGTTCTCCAATGGGCGCCTCCCTGGGCTGAGGGGGCGGGGAAATTGTCCAAGGAGCCTGTCGGACGAAGAAGCCGAGACGCTGGAAGGTTGCTGGCGCAGCTGCGGAGGGTGGCGTCACTGAGCCGCGCCAGCGGAGCCGGTTGCAGCCCTGCTCCTCTCGCCTGCTTTCTCCGGGGTCGCTTCTTCACCAGGCGTCTCTCGAGCCTTTTCCATGTCCCCGGTGGACGGAGCCCTCCGCACCCTCCACGCCCATGGCCACTAGCCTGAGGAGGCCGTCTTTCACCGGCTGTTCTTCCTCCCCTCCGGACGCGGACGACGAGGGCGTGCGCGGCACTTGCGAAGATGCTTCTCTGTGCAAGCGGTACCTGGCGCGGCGCGGGGTTAGGGGCCGGTTTCCCCTGGGTGGTGGGGCCTAGGTGGGAGGCGGGCCTGTGTCTCGGGAGTGGGCTTTTACCCAAGAGGTACGCGTTCCCTTGTGGGCCATCTGTGAACCCCTGCTCAGAGCGGGGACTCATTTACTTCACTAATAATATGTGACGTGTGCTGTGTGCCTGGCACAGCACAAGCCTGGGGATACCTTGACTGGGATAAGGCAGTGAACAAGGTGGACGCGGACTTGGCCTGGACACACACTTGAAGCAAGTCATAACTGCGGCCTTGATGGGTTCGGAGGAGAAATGCAGGTTCTTGCTCTTGTATAAGTTAGATTCCCTGGGACTTGTTATGATCCCCCGTCGTGCTCCTGAAACTCAGGCTAGTTAAGGGGGGGAATGGCCTGTCCAGGGCCACATATTTGCATGCGGAGCCTGTATTCTCCAGAGCTCTGGGTTTTGCTAAGGGAGTCTAGAATTAGGAGTGTGGTGGAGGCTATGTGTGTGTGGGGGGGGGGGGGGTGTGTGTGTGCGTAGTGAGCACAGGGGTGTCATGGCCCTGAAGGCGTGAAAAAGAAGGCATGACGCTTGAGTGTCCTCCATTCATCCAGTCATTCAACAACAATTGAGAGTTTTGGCGAGTTGGTGGTGTTTTGTGATGGAGAACCGGTAATGAGCAAGTTTGAGGTGGTGTCTGAACGCACTCCAGTTGGAAAGGCCAGGAGGCAAACAATTACCGGGATAGCAACATAGTTAAGAGTTTTGTGCTGAGTGCTGAGAAAAACAACGTGCTCTTGGAGTTTATAATTGAGTGGATGATGTTTGAGTTGAGAAGACCTAAAGCAAGAAAGGAAGGAAGGAAGAAAGCAAAGAAAGGAGGGTGAAAGGAAACAGGGATGTAGGAGGGTGTTGTGGCAGAGCCAGGAGGGAGTGTGGACTGTTAGAGCAACTGAATGACGTTCCTGGAAGCTGGGGCCACCTAAGGGACTGCCGTTTGTGTTGCCAATATTGGTTTATGTGATATTTGTTGGTAGAGTTCCCTGGGGGTGCAGTGGGTTAAGAACATGGCCTTGTCACTGCTGTGGTTCGGGTCACTGCTGTGACAGGGGTTCAGTCCCTGGCGTGGGAACCCCCACATGCTGCCGGCTCGGCGAAAAAAGAGAAAAAAAAATTGTGGGTAACAGTTTTGGCTACATTGCTTACTTTAAAACAGGGCAAGTTTGGTATAAAATAGTTCAGACTCAACAGTGCAGAGAAATAGTGTAATGCGGGCCTGCCTTTCCTTGACCCTCTGTTGGAGAGTTGTCATAATTTGAGCTCTTCTCTGCCTCAGTTTGCAAGGCCCGCGTGTCCTGAGACCGCTTCCCATTGTGGGGAAGGTAGGGTTTGGCACTGCGGGGAATCTCGTTGCCAGGCCTGAGTGCCCATCGGCATAGCCTGTGGGACTTTGAAAAGAAGTGCAGAGGTGCTCAGGGCCTGCTCTGGATCCTGAAGATGCCGAATCAGAATCTTCTGACATAGGTTCTGGGGCCATAAAACCCGGACCTGTTTGCCCCCTGGATGCATTTCATCCAAGCTTTGTTTGCCCCGGGTTTTCTCTTATGTGAACAAACCAGGCAAAGAGATGGTGAGAGTCGTCAGGTGAGTGACTGTGGACATTGTCCAGGACCAGTGGCGTTCAAGTTCTGTGGTTCTTCTGCAGCTTCAGGGGAACACGTTAAACCGTTACGGCTTGTCACAGAGTCATCTTGTTGACTGGGGACTCCTTGCAGAATGGTAGGCCTATTTATTCTCTTTCTGCCTCTGTTTCCTCGTCTGTAGAATGGCTCTAAGAGGAGTTCCGTGGTGGCCCAGCTGTTAAGGATGTGGAGTTGTCACAGCTGTGGCTCGGGTTTCATCCCCAGCCTGGGAATCTCTGCCTGCCACAGGTGTGGACAAAATAAAATAACATGTGATAAAATAAAACAAAATAAACTGGGGGTAATAATGGTAACATGCCCTTTGCATGTGAGAATCGAATGAGATGATCCATGCAAAGGTTAGCACAGGACCTGGCCCTAAGCGAAGCCTTCGATAACTGCGTATTGCTAGTTTTTTAAAATAATTAATCAGTGGGTTATTTTTGGTCACCCTGTGGCCCATGGAGTTCCTAAGCCTAGGATCAGATCAGATGGTTGTGATCACAGCTTTGGCAATGCCAGTTCCTTTAACACTCTGTGTGGGGTTGGGGACTAAACCTGCCTCCTGGAACTGTGGGGGTGTCCCTGACCCCATTGCGCCACAGCGGGAACTCCTCTTATTGGTGGTTTTGATTTCCCCGCAGCCTGAATATTATTTGTTTGAAGTCACTGCTGTAGCTGCGAGTCAGGTGGTTCCTGCCCCCCTGAGTTACAGCTGTCTAAGGTCCCTACAAATCATGTTTCAAAAGCCAGTTAGCCCCTGAGTTAGGTCTGTAATTTCTGCTTGAATTTGCTGCATCCTTTGGTAAGGAGCCCTCCTGTGCAAGATAAATACCGTTATCTGTCTCAGAGGGTAGCTGAGATTAAAGGTGGAGCCCTTCCCACAGTGCTTGGCACATAGTAGGTGTTCAGAATGAGTCCTTGTTATCATCCCCACCCCCTTTGTCCTCCTCCTCCTCCTCCTCTCCATCATCCCGCCTACAATCCAGAAGTTAGAACTCTTCTGATGGGATGTACTGCTTTTGTGTGTAACAATACTGGCAGGTGGATGATAATGTTTTCCTTAAAGTAGAGTTGATTTACGATGTGCCCATTTCTACCATCCAGTCCAGTGACCCAGTCCTGCCTATGTTGCCTTTCTCGTCCTATCTTCCATCATGGTCTGTGCCAAGAGCCTGGACAGGGTTCCCTGTGTTACACAGCAGGACCGCATTGCTGATCTATTTTAAGTGTAGGAGTGTGCATCTACTACCTCCAAAGTCCCAGTCCATCCCACTCCCTCCCGCCTTCCCTTGGCAACCACAGAGTGTCTGTTTTATAGGTGGGCTCATTTGTGCCGTATTGTAGACTCTACCTAGAAGTGATGTGTGTGGTATTTCTCTTTCTGATTTCACTTGGTATGGTAATTCCTGGTTGCATCCATGTTGCCTGCAGGTGGCATTATTTTGTTCTTTCCTATGGTTCCGTAGTATTCTATTGTGTATATGTGCCATGTCTTTTTGATGCATTCATCTGTCAGTGGACCTCTGGGTGGTTTCCCTGTGTTGGCTGGTGGGACTGGGGCTGCAGTGAGCATAGGGGTGCATGGATCTTTTTGAATGCAGGTTTTGTGAGTAGAATTGCTGGAGCATATGGTAGTTCTGAATTTAGTTTTCTGAGGACCCACCGTACTGCTTGCCCCAGTTTTACATTCCCACCAATAGGGTAGGAGGCTTCTCTTTTCTCCACACATTCCCCAGCATTTGTTATTTGGAGACTTATTCATGATGGCCATTCTTTTTTTAAAACATGTTCTTATTATAGTTGATTTACAATGTTGGGTCAATTTCTGCTGTACAGCAAAATGGCCCAGTCGGCGATGACCGTTGTGACTGGTGTGAGGTGGAAGAGGATTTGTTTTTCTTTCTTTTTTTTTTTAATTTATTTATTTATTTATTTATTTTTTATTTGTTGTTGATGTTGTTGTTATTGCTGTTGTTGTTGCTATTTCTTGGGCCGCTCCCTCGGCATATGGAGTTTCCCAGGCTAGGGGTCCAATCGGAGCTGTAGCCACTGGCCTACGCCAGAGCCACAGCAACGCGGGATCCGAGCCGCGTCTGCAACCTAGACCACAGCTCACGGCAACACCGGATCGTTAACCCACTGAGCAAGGGCAGGGACCGAACCCGCAACCTCATTGTTCCTAGTCGGATTCGTTAACCACTGCGCCACGACGGGAACTCCATGTTTTGTTTGTTTGTTTGTTTTGTTTTTTAAGGTCATACCTGTGGCATGTGGAAGTTCCGAGGCTGGGGGTGGAATCAGCTGCAGCACCTGAGGCCTTTGCCACCCCCATGGCGATACTGGATCCAAGCCACATCTGCCTCCTATGCCAAGGCTTGTGGCAAGGCCAGATCCTTAACTCACTGAGCAATGTCAGGGATCAAACAGGCATCCTCACGGAGACAAGGTCAAGCTCTCTTTCCTTTTCCTTTTTTTCGTTTTAGGTCTTCTGAGGGTCACACCTGTGGCATGTGGAAGTTCCCAGGCTAGGGGTGGAATGGGAGCTGTAGCTGCCAGCCTGTGCCACAGCCAAAGCCAAGCCAGATCTGAGTTGTGTCTGTGAGCCACACTGCAGCTCATGGCAAGGCCGCATCCTTAACCTACTGAGCGAGGCCAGGGATTGAACCCCTGTCCTCATGGGTCCTAGTCGGGTTTGTTACCAGTGAGCCACAACAGGAACTCCCCGATGTCGAGTTCTTAACACGCTGAGCCAAAACGGGAACTTCCCGCTCAGGTATTCTTAAGACAGAAGAGAGAGGGAGAGGTGGCAGGTGTGAGGGAGAGAGGGGGAGATCATTTATACAGAATATGAAGGTTCGGTTTGATGAGTGTTGACAGTGGAATGTTTTTGTGTATCACTGCCCAAAACAGGATATAAAGTATTTCTAAAACCCAGCAAGTTCCGTTTTTAGCTCTAGTTAGTCTCCTTACCCTTACTTAGCAAATATTTTCTGGTTTTGGCTACCCTGAATAGATTTGCCCATTCTCGAGTATAAGATAAATGGAGTCATGCAGCGTGCGTTCTTTTTGTGTCTCTTTCACTCAACATGTTCTTGGGGATTCATCCATGTTTCACACGTTGTCGAAGATAAAACACCCGTTGTCAGCGATGAACAAAGCTGGACACTCGTTAAAGTTGTGAGGTTAGATTTTAATCAGTAATAGTGATTGCAATGCAGAAAAGAATCCAGCATGAACTCAGCTCAACTCCAGTTTGTAGAGAGAGTGTTTTAAAGGGAGAGTGAGGGAGGAAGGAGGGGGAAGCAGGGATTCTTTGGAGTCAGAGCCAAAGCACGGAACATGGGGAAGAGGGGGTTGGTCCACGTGAAAGCATCTGGCTTTGCTAACTGGGGGACAGGGTGTTACCTGGAGCAAAGAGTAAGTTCTTTTGGCAGGCTGGAGTTTTCTCAGGCAAGCAAGCAAGCCCTCTAAGGGGAACTGGAGTCATCCTGGTGATGTGGCCTTGAGCGGTTTTGAGCTGCATTCGTGTTTGCTCAGGCCTTTATCTTCTAAGCCCGGGCAGAGGTCTAGTGGAGGAGCAGCTCAGAGGAGGCAGGGGACAGGTTGGTCAAGGAGAGAATCGTGGTCCGTGTCAAATCACGTGCTTCTTTTTGTGTTGTTGTGTGAACAGAACACGATTGGTTCTGTTCACCTGGTGGTGCAGATTTGAGTTGGATCTAGTGTTTGGCCATTGTGAACAGGCTGCAGGGAACATTGTAGTAGCAGTCTGAAATGTCTCCTGGATAGATATCTAGGAGTGGAATTGCTTAGTCATAGGGTGGGTATGTATTTAGCTGCCAGATGAGTTTCCAAAGTGGTCTATCAGTTTACACTTCCCACTCGCAATGTATCCAAACTGCAGTGGCTCCATATCCTTGTTAAACATTCATTCACTGTTGTTAGTGGATGTGAACTAGCATCTCATTTGGGTCTTAAGTGACATTTCCCTGGTGACAAGTGCGTACTTCTCAGGTGCTTATTGGCCATTTCTGCATCTTCTTTTGCGAATGGACTGTTGGAGTCCTTTGCCCATTGTTGCTGCTGGTGATCGCGTTGGTTTCACCTTATTAGAGGTCATGATACCTTCTGGCTAGGACTCCTTTGTGCGACACCTGTGTTGTGAATAGCTGTGCATGCACAGGAAAATGAGAATTTGAAATATCATTTACAGTATAGCATTACAGAAGACTAGCTGTTTAAGTCCTAGTCAGAACTCTAGCTGTCTTTTCTTTTTCTGTAAGAAATTAGCAAATCGAATCTAAATGTGTGTGGAAATGCAAAGAATCTGGACTAGCCAAATAAAATACCTTCAAAAGAAGAGGGAATCTGGGGCACTTACACTGCTTATACTAATTGTGGAGCTCCAGTTAAGCTGCCGGGATTTTAGGATATGAATGAGTCCCAGCTCCTTGTTTGAGAAGCGCTGTTTCAGACCAGGGAGCAGGTGTGCTCTGTTCTCCTTGGACAGCCTAGCCTGGGCTTGTAGTGAATTGTGTGCTTTAGTGAGTCCTTTGTGTGTGGCTGTGTCGAGTTGCTGCCTTGAGCAGCTGCACATGCCTGCTTCCTCCTGGGTGTGTATGGATGTGCAAACATGGATGGGAGAGGCTGGAGCGGGGAGGGGTTGATGTGTTTGTACCAAACTGAGCACCTCTTGCAGTCCAGGCAGCAGGAAGCCTTGTTGCTGGATGTGAGGAAAAGGAAAGGAAGGATGTGATGTGTGCATCGAGGAGCTGACAGCCTAATGGGTGACATCCAGCATATGCCCCCCTCCGGCCCCACGTCTTAAGTTTGGACTTACTTAGCAAGCAACGTGGAAGTGGTTGTGTTATTAGGATATCACTTAGGATGCTTTAAGCTGCAAGTAGCAGAAGCCCAGCTCGATTTGGCTTGAGTTGTAAAGACCTGTTTGTCTCACCGTCAACTTGCTCATATTCGTAGGGACGTAGAGAAGGCTCCAGGCCATGGGGCATGACGAAGCCTTAGGGATCCAGGTTCCTTCTATGACTTGTCATTTGTCCTCAGGCTGGTTCCACTCATGGTGGCAGGAGACTTTCAGGGGCCAGCTGGGCCTCAGCTCCCCAGGTTGGAACACTCTCGCTTTAAATCCTGGTAGTGTAGAGGAGGATAGAGTTTGGGCTTCTTTAGCATTTCCCAAGTTGTAGCTGCTTTGTGTAAGTGTTCCTGGTTTCCCTCCTTGGACCTGCTTAAGGGTCCAAATCCGGAGAAATTCCTTGGGAGTTATTAGTGATGTTGGCCCACTATTTTGGGATCTCCCTTCCCCTGGAAACCACACTCTTGGTGGATGAAATGGCTGTGATCAGCTCTGGCCAGCGCGTTTGCTGAGTGAGTACACGGTTGCAGGTCTTCTGAGTGGTGTAGGACGTGGGGTTACTTGATGTTCCGGGTCCTGGGAATGGAATGTGTGATCTGAGGGAAGAAACGAGCATGGTGGGCACTGTGAGGGGCAGCGTCTGGGAATAGAAAGGTGGATGGAGAAGGCTGTTTATGCTGGTGCTGGGGCACTAGGTGGGACTTGGCCTTTGAGGTGAATACATTATTTCTTGTGGCTCCTTTACTTGGGTCCTGGGAACTTGGCCGTGGAACCTGGCCTGACCTACTCTCCTCACCTGCTTCTTTTTCCATTGTTTCCAGATTTGCGGTGAGCATTGGCTACTGGCAGGACCCTTACATCCAGCATTTGGTGAGACTGTCTAAAGAGAGGAAGGCCCCCGAAATTAACAGAGGCAAGTGACCCTCTCCCTCCCCCGCATCTGCTCATCAGCTGAGAGGTCTGAGGTTTTAGGGATTAGGGATTCCTTCTTGGTTGTTATTGCTGTTGTTGTCGTTGTTTTTTAAGTGCCTGCACCCTCAGCATGTACGCTAGGCATCAAACCTTTACCACAGCAGTGACCTGAGCCACAGCAGTGATAATGCCAGATCCTTAACCTGTTGAGCCACCAGGGAGCTCCTAGGGATTCAGTCTGAAAAAGAGAGTGCTTTCGTGCACACTTTCCAACTTCCTCACCAGCATGGTGCCTTAGGAAATTGTATTTTTTGGCCATACCATCAGCACATGGAAGTTCCTGGGCCAGGTATTGAACCCGCACCACAGCAGTGACAGCAATGGATCCAAGATGTTAGGCCGCCCGGGAACTCCTTTCTTAGGAAACGTAATCTTTGTCCGTCTGATATATGATAAATGTGCACTCTTTTTGTTTTCTATTTCTCTTGGGGTGAGGTTGAAAATGATTTTTATATGCTTAGAAGCCATTGATCTGTCTTTTACTCTGAACTGTCCACATAAGGGATTATTGTTGTCGTTGTTGCCACCTTGTTAAAATGTTCATAACACTCTCAGGTTCTGCAAGTAATGTCTTTCTTTTTCCTTTTCTAGGGCCACACCTGGCATATGGGCGTTCCTGGCTAGGGGTCAAATCAGAGCTGCAGCTGCCAGTCTACACCACAGCCATAGCAATGCCAGATCCGAGCCTTGTCTGCAGTGTACCCCGCAGCTCTCAGCAGATCCTTAACCCACTGAGTGAGGCCAGGAATCCAGTCCGCATCCTGATGGATCCTAGTCAGGTTCTTAACCTGCTGAGCCACAACAGGAAGTCCTCGGCATGTAATTTCCATCAGTGAAACGGAAGGATTTGAGACAGGAGTGTGACTTTGTTTCAGCCGGGTTGAGAAACTGACCCAGGAGTGTAGTTCCTGGGTGTGCAGGGTCGCTTGGCCCTCATGATGGGTCCTGTAGGTCAGTGGTGTATTAAATGCAGAGAAACTTCTCAATGGTGACTCCTGAGAAGAAGGGTGTGGTATTTACTTTGAGCTTCGGGTGAATCCAGGCATCAGTTAGGTTGGGCAAGGCCTGGCTACGAGGCCTGCATCCTCCCGCCTGGGCTCTGGAGGCAGATTGCCTCATGAATGGTCCAGAGGCAGGGACCCTCCATGGCCAGTGGCTGAGTGCCCCCTTCCTTCGTCCTCTCCTGGGTTTGCATCTGGAGATCGGGGACCTGGAGCCCAGCAGGAGAGGGCTTCCCAAACATCTGCCCTGAGGACGTATTCCTGTCCCCAGAGGGAATCCATTGTGGATGAGGTTCTGTAAAATACAGCGAGAGATGCTTTGAAGGGTTCCCGTTGTGGCTCAGTGGATTAAGGACCTGCTGTAGACTCTAGGAGGATGTGGGTTCAGTCCCTGGCCTCAGTCAGTGGGTTATGGCTCGGGTATTGGCCAAAGCTGGAGTGTAGGTCACACATGTGTCAGGGTTGCGGTGTGGCGGTGGCTGTGGCATAGGTTGGCAGCTTCATCTCTGATCTGATCCCTAGCCTGGAAACTTCGAGATGCAGCTGCAGAAAGAAAAAAGAAGAAACAAAGACTTGCTAGCAAAATGTCATGAAAAGACATGCAGAATAGAAGCCTAACTTATTAGTAGCTTCAGCAGATATAAAATCCCTCTGTCAAGTGCAGTACAAGTTTCCAAATGCTGCTCTCAAGTTTTACTCTTGACGTGGTGACAGTTGAGCAGCAGGCCTTCCGAACAGGCAGAAGTCTGTCTTCCTGTCCCCCTTCGGTGTTTCCCAGCTCCTCTGTCCCAGCTCCCCCTGCCCCAGAGCTGAACAAGGCCAGTCTCGTTAGGCCGCCACTGGCTTGTGTCCCCCCTCCCGCCTGTGATGCCACGTTATCCACACAGAGGCTCTAAGCCAGACAGGGCGGGAGCGAGGGGACCGCGATAAGAAGTGTGGCTTTCTGTGCTCTGACGTCCATCTGCCCAATTTCCTGAGCCCAAAACATTATTTTCCATGTGCTCTCACAAATTTGATTTTTATCACAGGACTGAGTCCCTTTCACTAGAGCCCGAAAAAGCACATTTCCAAAAGGACCGTTTAGATCAGATGTTTTGCCAGAAAACATTTTTCCTAAGTAGCAATATAGGCCATCTTATTTTTCTTAAGCTGGTTAATTCCACCCTTAAGGAGCTCATACTTGTTTTGGTTCCAGTAGTTTTTTTCGTTCCTTGTTGTTGTTGTTGTTGTTGTTGTTGTTTTGCTTTTTCTATGGCTGCACGTGGAAGTTCCCAGGCCAGGGGCCCAATCGGAGCCACAGCCGCCGGCCTACGCCAGAGCCACAGCAATGCCAGATCCGAGTCGCGTCTGCGACCCACAGCACAGCTCACGGGATCCCTGTCCCACTGAGCGAGGCCAGGTATTGAACCCACAACCTCATGGTTCCCAGTCGGATTCGCCAACCACTGGGCCATGATGGAACTCCTGTTGTTTTTTTTTTTTTTTTTTTTTTTAGGGAGAAAGGAAGGAGATTTGAACATCATTTCTCCCAGAAAGTCTCCAGATAAATGCTGACCCTGAAGAAGGATAGCGTGTGTCTTGCTCTCCTAGTGCAGTGGGCTCTGCAGGGATTACTTCCTGGGTCACCGAGTGATCGTTTGCATCTCTGTCTGTCTCTAGGATATTTTGCTCGTGTCCACGGCGTCAGTCAGCTTATCAAGGCATTTCTACGGAAGACAGGATGCAACTGTCAAATTCTAAACCTTGGGGCTGGGATGGATACCACCTTCTGGAGGTTAAAGGTACATGAAAATGTCCCCTCTTCTCTCTCCAGGGGATTAAACTTCGTTTTGCGAAATTACCTGGTTAGGAAACTTGAAAAATATGTATGTATATTGAAATGTATATACAAAAAGGAGGCAGTGTCACCCTGTCTCCACCCTATTTGAGATTCCCCACCCCCAACACCACCCATCAGCCTGGTACTGGATCCCAGCAGGGCCCTAGGGGAGACATGTGGGTTGGTTCTCACCTTTTGCTCTTAAGCCGCCCTGTTAAACGGGGTTATAACACACATCTTTGGGTGCATTTCCCTCGGTGTCTGGGGCACTACATCAAGAGAAGAAATTCTGTGCCAGTGGGAGGAACTGCTGAGACCAGGAATGTGCGTTTGTCCTTTGGACAGTAATGCAAGGTTTTTGGTCATCATAACAGTCTTCCCTAATATTTGGCGCCTTGCAGGGCTGGGTAGTGATTCCACGATGCAGAGCCCCTTTGGAGTCATCTGCCAACTTGTTTCCTCCACTGCACCATTAGGGTTGAAGGGCAGGTGTAATGACACTCCCAGGAAAGCAGCCCTGGGGCCGGTTAGTGGCAGAACCAGGATAAGGTTCTGGTGTTTGATTCCTGGGCTGGAATTGTATCACCAAACCTTTTCCCTGTAGATATGTCACTAATTGCATTTTCTTTCTTTCTCTCTCTTTCCTTCTTCCTTCCTTTGTGTGTGTGTGTGTGTGTGTGTGTGTGTGTGTGTGTACAGATTTTTCTTGGTTCTGTCAGGTCTGTGACGTAACAGTAACAGCCACATGCACTTCTCCAGATTTCTTGCAGACTTAGACCAAGAGAGACTGTAGAGTGGAGAGGCACGTAGGCGTGACCTGACCCACAGTATCTGTTTTGTCCCTCAGGAGCTCACTGGATAGGAAGGTCTTTGGTCATCAGCGCTCCCAACCTTTTCCTTCCTTGAGAATCCGTAGCCTCGACGTGGCCCTAGTGTTTACCGTTTGCCTCTGCATTCTTCCTTCTGGAGGAGATAACTAGCACGTAGGAAGTGCTTTTACACAGAGGACCTCCTGAATTAACCCGAGAGCTGTTGTGGTGCGGAGGGGGGGCAGCGGCCAGGCACTTACACATATGCGGGAAGTGGGGCTTTGAAGGTTTGTGTCTTCCCCCAAATTAGACAGCCCTCGGTACTGGGACGTGAAGCAAACGCTGCCCTCTGCCCATCAAACTGTGGATTCCCTTCTTTTTCCTCTGCCCTCAGCCCTGGGGTTGTTAGGGGTGGGGTGGGGTGGGGTGGTCTTTTCTGTGTCTCAGCTGTGTCTCTACGTCGTGCCCCTGGTGTGGTGGAAGCATCTGGAACAGAATGCGGTGTAAGAGTGTGTGCACTGCTGGTGTTAAGAGGGCCTGCTGGAGAGCTCCTGCCTATGGCTGACACCCTATGGATGTGTTCATGTGGTTTGCTTTCCTACCCCCATCTTGGAGGTGGGTTAATAACTCTAAGCGTGAGACTTTAATTTCTGAGCAAGGTACATCGGGGCAAGGTGCCCCTTCCAAGAAAAAGCTTGTCAGAGACAAGGGGAATAGCTTAGGGCCTCAGAGTCCTTTGTGGAACTTTTTTCTTTTGTTTGATGATTATTTTAATCTGAGATGTGTTTTTTTGTGTTGTTTTAGGACGCTATCCACAGCATATGGAAGATCCAAGGCTAAGGTTTGAATCAGAGCTACAGCTGCCGTTCTATACTACAGCCACAGCAGTGTGGGATACAAGCCACTTATGTGACCTCCACCATAGCTCATGGCAATGCCAGATCTTTAACCCACTGAGGGAGGCTAGGGATGGAACCTACGTCCTCACGGTTCCTGGTTGGGTTTGTTCACCAGTGAGCCACCAAGGGAAATCTTGAGGTTTGGCTTTTTTTTTTTAATTTAAAGTTTCTCCCCCTGTCTCTCCCTTGCTGTCTCTTTTTTTAAATATTATGCTGGCTTGCTCTTTTATTTTTCTTTCTTTCTTTATTTTTGTCTTTTTGCCTTTTCTATGGCCGCTCCCGTGGCATATGGAGGTTCCCAGACTAGGGGTCTAATTGGAGCTGCAGCCGCTGGCCTACGCCAGAGCCACAGCAGTGCAGGATCCAAGCCAAGTCTGCGACCTACACCATAGCTCATGGCAATGCCGGATCCTTAACCAACGGAGCAAGGCCAGGGATCGAACCTGCAACCTCATGGTTCCTAGTCAGATTCATCAACACTGTGCCATGACAGGAACTCCTGGCTTGCTGTTTTAGAGGAGAGGCAGCACAGGCCAAATCCAGCCCACCCTGTATTTTTGTAAATCATGTTTTATTGGAATGTGGCCACTCCCATTTACGTACACCTTATCTGTGGCTGCTTTAGCACTCGGACTGCAGGGCTGAGTAGCTTCCACAGAGACACCCCCCCCCCAGCCTACACAGCTGAAATGCTTTCTAGTTCTTTCCAGAACGTTTGCTAAGCCCTGTCTTAGAGCTTTATATCTCTATAAAAGGGCAGGGAAAGTCTGTCCGTCGGTCCAGTTGCCTCACACTTCTTCCCCCTGGGGTGGCCCCCCAGCTGCACCTGGAGAGGCTTAGCCCAGAGTCACAGGCTTTCAGGGACCATGACCTTGAGAGCTTGTTCTATCAGATCCCAGGGGTCCAAGACTGGAGTTCCCATTGTGGCGCAGCGGAAATGAATCTGACTAGGAACCATGAGGTTGCGGATTTGATCCCTGGCCTCCTTCAGTGGGTTAAGGATCTGGCGTTGCTGTGGCTCTGGCACAGGCTGGCAGCAACAGCTCCGATTAGACCCCTAGCCTGGGAGCCTCCATATGCTGTGGGTGCGGCCCCATAAAAACAAAAGCCAAAAAAAAAAAAAATGTTGACCAGGAGCCCAAGACTGCCAGTTCAAGACCCCCATTTCCAGGCAGCAACAAGAATGGGGCAAAGAATAAAGGGTGAGTGAAACCCTTTAAGGGGCCTCAGTTCTCGTGTCCCTTGAAGAACATTTCTGTGCAGCCATTTGTGCAGCCAAAGGATCCAGAGCCCAGGGGATGCAGTCTCTGCTTGGGGGCCTTTGAAGCGGGTGACCACCTTGGGTCTTTGTCTCAGGGCCACCCTTCCTGGTGGCTGTTCCTGGCCGCCCCCTGGTGGCTGTGCTTGGCCTTGGCTGCCTTCCCAGCCTCAGGTGCCCTGCCAGCTCCTCAGAGGGGAGAGTCAGAGGAGCCGGAGAGAATCACTGAATCCGATGTTGAGGCATCCCTTGCCACAGCCTTTTTGCCCCTTTCTCAGGGCTGACAAAGAGGACGTCTGCATCTGAGCAGCTCCAGGGGTGCCTTTTGGAGGCTTCCTTCCACAGGGATCCCCCCCTCAGAGCTCTGATGAGGAGCAAGTGTGCACGTGCCCGGGCAGGCCCCTCAAACCGTTAGGCATCCTGTGTGGGATGTAGGATGCTGTGCTGTCCTTCTCGGGGTCTTTGGGGTCTCCTGGAGTTTTAGACCCTTCTTAAGGCTCCATCCCTTGTGAGTGAAAGCTCTTGAAAGGTGTTACAGGATTTCTTCTGTCGGCCAGGTTGTGGAGCACGAGGTTCCTTGCTAAGTGTTAGAGCTGTGGGGGCTGCTGCAGGCAGAAAGGGGTGGTGTTTCAGTCTCCACAGCTGGTGAGGGGGCTGAGGAGGAGAGGATAAGTTTGGGAATAGGCAGTGGGGCTGAGCAGTTTTTTGAAAATTGCAATGTATATGATATGTAATTTTATTTTTATTTTTTCTACATAATTTTATATTTGAATAGAATTGATTTACAACGTTGTGTTAGTTTCAAATGTATAAGACAGTGATTCAGTTATTTGTGTGTGCATATATATATATTTTTTTTTAATATTTTTTTCCCTTATAGCTTATTCCAAAATATTCAGTATAGTTCCCTGTGCTATAGAGGAGGTCCGTGTTGGTTATCTGTTTTACAGGTATTGGAGTGTATCTGTTAATCCCAAACTCCTGATTTGTCCCTCGCCATCCCCTTTCCCCCTTGGTAACCATAGGTGTTTTGCTGTGTCTATGGGTCTACTCCTGTGTTATGTTTGAGGCCATTTGTATCTTTTGTGTTTTTAGCTTCCACAGAGAAGCGATAGCCTATGATTGGACGTATTGTGTTAGTTTCAGGTGTATTACACAGGGATCTGACATTTGCATACATTCAGGGCTGAGTGACTGATTGGACAGGGAGGAGACGGGAGAGTTCTGTCATGACCAGCAGGGTTCTAGATGTGGGTGTGGCCAACGACCAAGCTAGGAAAAGCAGTAGGGGAAGCAGTGCCATGTGTGTGTGTCTGTGTCTGTGTTATTGGGTGTGTGTTAGTGTCACACTTTTGTTAACTGAGGTCACAGGGGAAAATTACTGTGCGTCCCTAGCCAGGACCTGCGTCTACGTACCTGTGTCTGTAAATGGTAGAGGCACACACATGATGCCCTAGTCTGTGTGTCCCTCTCCTATTTCCTCATTAATCCTCACAACCCCATGAGGTGTTACCAGTTTCTCTCCTTTTCCAATGAGGAAACTCTGGCCCAGGAAGTTCGTGACTTTCCCAAGGCCTCCCAGCAAACAAGTGGTGGAGCTGGGATTTGAACCCTGTCTCCCCAGGCCCAGCGAGCCTGCTCTTTCCCGCCTCTCTGTTCTCCACCATTCTGGAAAGAAATCCGTGTATCACAAAATAATACTCACCTCATTCCCTGGATGCTTTTGGATATGTGCCGTTTCTCTGTTACCCCAACTGCTGGTCACAATCCCCCACATTGATGTCTTGACTCTAACAGGTCTCAAGCTGCCTTCTGGGAAATCCTGTGATGTCCTGCTTCCAAACCAGCTTTCAGCCCCTCCCTTCGTCCCTGCCAGTGGCCACTTACCCGATTCAGGCTCCTCATCGCTTCTTACCTGGATCACTGCAATAACCTCCTTTTCCCCTCCATCCATTGTTTATGCTGAGACCAAAGTAATTTGGAAAGTACATTTCTAACCATATCATTCCCCTGATTTAAAATCCTTAAGTCCCCCCATTGCTCTTGGGGGTCTAGTACTTGGTCCATGAAGATGATCGCTAAAGATGTGAGTTTAAATAACTGTATAAGGATTTCTGTGTGTGTTTTTTTCAGGATGAAGATCTTCTACCAAGTAAATATTTTGAAATAGACTTTCCAATGATCGTCACGAGAAAACTGCATAGCATCAAGTAAGTGTGGCTTTGGCCGGAAGCCAGAGCCCAGTGAAATCAGAACCAGCTCCTGGGAGTTCTCGTCATGTTGCAGCGGATACAAATCCGACTAGGAACCATGAGGTTTCGGGTTTGATCCCTGGCCTCGCTCAGTGGGTTAAGGATGTGTGAGCTGTGGAGTTGCAGACGCAGCTTGGATCTGGCGTTGCTATGACTGTGGTGTAGGCCAGCAGCTGTAGCTCCAGTTGGACCCCTAGCCTGAGAATGCCTCGAGTGTGGCCTAAAAACCCAAAAAAAGAAAAAAGAACCAGCTCCTGGTAGGGTGAATGCAGGAGACCTAGGCACTGCCTTCCTTTCCTGGCCTCCTCCCTCTCTCCCTGGCCCTGGACCCTCATTGCAGTGTGTCCAGAAGTCTTCAAAATGAAATAGACCCTCTCCTGGGACCTTTCTGTCCAAGAATGTAATTTCTCTATCATTGAAGCAAATGACCTGTCGTAGTTTAGTGATCTGAATTTTTATGTGTATTTGGCTACGTCTTCACCTCCAGGGCACAGAAAGGTGCCTGGCTCAGACTAGTTGTGTTGTAAATATTTTTGAATGAATCCGTGGGGGGCTGAGGTGAATCAGTGATCATATCTGAGATACTGGGGGGGTTTGCATTCTGAGTCTAGTCTTCAAGGAGTTTGCCAAGCTCTAAGTGGTGAGGTTGCTGCTCTTTGCCGAGAGCTTTCCTGCCGAGTCCCGTGGTACGTGCCTCATTTGCATTGTCTCACTCAGTCCTCAGAGCCCACTCGTGGAGTAAGTGCTGTCATTAGCCCCTTTTACAGTGAGAAAACTGAGGCTCAAAGAAGTGCAGTGAATTTGCCTCTGGTCACCTGGCTAGAAAGGGGATGGAGGAGAGAATTAAACACTGACCTCCAGACCAAGGTTAAGGTTTCCCAATAGTTGTTTTTTTTTTCTTCTTCCTTTCTTTCTTTCTTTTTTTTTTTTTTTGTACCCTTGCAGCACATGGAAGTTCCTGGGCTACAGGTCGAAAAGGAGCTGCAGCTAAGGCCTACGCCACAGCCATGGGAATGTGGGATCCAAGCTGTATCTGCAAAGTGCACCTCAGCTTGCAGCAACAGCAACGTTGGATCCTCAACCTACTGAGCAAGGCCAGGACTAGAACCCACATCCTCACGGACACAGGGTCGGGTTCTTAACCTGCTGAGCCCCAATGGGGAGCTCCGGTTTCCCCAAAATTTAACCTACGGTCACTCCCCCCTTTTTTATATTAGTCGTCTCAGTAAAATTCTAATTCTCATATTTCACAGAGTTTTTAATAAACATTAAGCTTCAGCTTGCTCTTTAGAGATGTCTGATTCTCACACACTGGAGGTGATTTTCAAGCTTTGTTTTTTTTTCCAGTTTGTCCTGTGACAGTAAGCTTTTTACCCTTTCCAAATATAAAATCGTATCATTTACCAGATAGGCTTTGTGGATGCTAGATGGTAACTCTGATGCTCCGTGAACTACAGTGTGTGACTCAACTTGTCTGAACTCTGAGAGAAAGCAGAGCAAGTAGCCTCTGCATTTAAGGCCAGGGCTGGTTTCCTGGGGTGAATAACGCGTTGGCCTTTGTGTACGGTTGTTGGAATATTGAACTTGGCTGGCCAACTTCTGATTTTTTGCATATTCTTATTAGGGAACTTATCACAAAAGTGTTTCAAAACTTTAGGTGTCTAGTAAGAATCAGTTTATTTGTAAGACGTCTTAAAAGTTTTGTTTGAGAAGAGGGCAGGGCACTAGTGATGGCTTGAAAACCACTAGGACGTTTGGAAAATTCTTCCGGCCTGTCTGTAGCTATATCTAATTAATTATTTCATGATCTCCTTGTAATCTGATATCAGATTCTCAGGGTAAAGCTTCGCTGACCTAACCCGAGATGTGTATCCCCTGGATTTTACTGCGTGTGCCCAGGGTCAAATATAATTAAACAGAAGCCCCTGCAGAGTGGATGGTTCTTTGAACAGTAGTGATATCTACTTACCGTGTCTGAGGTGGGTGTCTGCATTTTTGCAGTAAGGGCGTTAACTTGACTCATCCTTCTTTTTCTCATCTTCCTGTAGATTGAAACCTCTTCTTTCAAAACCCATTTTAGACCTACATTCAGAGGACACACTTCAAATGGGCAAGTATCCTTAACCTCAGTATACAGCATGGGCTATGTAACAATTTTTGCTCTTTTTCCCCTCTTCTTTTTAAAGATGCTGTGTGTGTGCATGCACGAATACACATGTTCTTCTGCTGATGCATTTTTCACATCCACTGCAGTTACTATGAAAGATTTTTAAACAGGTTTTGGTGTGATTCTTCTTAGATGTCCATACACAATCCTAAATCTTTTTTTTTCTTCTTCTTCTTTTTTGGCCACACTTGCAGCATATGGATCAAATACAAGCTGCAGCTGGGACCTATGTCCCAGCTGCAGCAACACCAGATCCTTAATCCACTGTGCTGGATTGGGAATCAAGCTGATCCCTCCTCAGAGACAGGCTGGATCATTAATCCACTGCTCCACAGTGGGAACTCCAATCCTAAAACTTTTTGTTGTTGTTGTTGTTGTTGCTATTTCTTGGGCCGCTCCCGCGGCATATGGAGGTTCCCAGGCTAGGGGTTGAATCGGAGCTGTAGCCACCGGCCTATGCCAGAGCCACAGCAACGCGGGATCCGAGCCGTGTCTGCAACCTACACCACAGCTCACGGCAACGCCAGATCGTTAACCCACTGAGCAAGGGCAGGGACCGAACCCGCAACCTCATGGTTCCTAGTCAGATTCGTTAACCACTGCGCCACAACAGGAACTCCAATCCTAAAACTTTTAAAATAGAATTTAAGTTGGGAGTTCCTATTGTGGCTCAGGGGTAAGGAACCTGACTAGTATCCATGAGGATATGGGATTGATCCCTAGCCTCACTCAGTGGGTTGCCATGAGCGGTGGTTTAGGTCATACATGTGGCTGAGATCTGGTATTGCTGTGGCTGTGGTGTAGGCTGGCAGCTGCAGCTCTGATTCAACCCCTAGCCTGGGAACTTCCATGTGCTGTGGGTGTGGCCCTAAAAAAAAAAAAAAAAGAATTTAAGTTAGTTGCCAAATTTCGAAAGTAGGGGTTTTTTTAAAGTCTTTTTTTTTTTTGTCTTTTTGCTATTTCTTGGGCTGCTCCCGTGGCATATGGAGGTTCCCAGGCTAGGGGTCGAATCGGAGCTGTAGCCACCGGCCTACGCCAGAGCCACAGCAACGCAGGATCCGAGCCCCGTCTGCAACCTACACCACAGCTCACGGCAACGCGGGATCGTTAACCCACTGAGCAAGGCCAGGGATGGAACCCGCAACCTCATGGTTCCTAGTCGGATTCGTTAACCACTGCGCCATGACGGGAACTCCCTTTTTTGTTTTTTTAATTAATGTATAGTTGATTTTCAGTGTTGTGCCAATTGCTGTATAGCAAAGTGACTGAGTCATACATGTGTATGTACATTCTTTTTTTAACTGTAAATACAAGGTTTATTTTTTATTCTTTTTTTTGTCCTTTTTTTAGGGCTGCACCCATGGCACATAGAGGCTCCCAGGCTAGGGGTCGAATCGGAGCTGTAGCTGCCAGCCTATGCCAGAGCCACAGCAATGCCAGATCCAAACCGTGTCTGCGACCTACACCACAGCTCACAGCAACATCGGATCCCTAACCCACTGAACAAGGCCAGGGATCAAACCTGCAACCTCATGATTCCTAGTCGGATTCGTTTCTGCTGCACCACAATGGGAACTCCAAGATTTACTTTTTAAAATGTAAATGAGACTTTTATACCAAAAACTTCATTTGTTTATGCCGCTGCCTACACAAACATTTCTCTCTTTTTTTTTTTCTAATGGCTGCAGATGCAGCATATGGAATTTCCTGGCCTGAGCCAAGTCTGACCTACACCACAGCTCACAGCAAAGCCAGATCCTTAACCCACTCAGTGAGGCCAGGGCTCCAACCCACATCCTCCTGGATACTACTTGGGTTCATTTCCCCTGAGCCACAATGGGAACTCTTTGTTTTTTGTTCTTTGTTTTCTGTTTTTTTTTTTTTTTTTTTTTTTTTATTACTTTTCAGGGCTACACCTTCGGCATATGAAGGTTCCCAGGCTAGGGGTCGAATCGGAGCTGTAGCTGCCAGCCTACCCACAGCCACAGGAACTCAGGATCCAAACCGAATCTTTTACTTACACCACAGCTCATGACAACATCAGATCTTTAACCCACTGAGTGAGGCCAGGGATCAAACCCGCATCCTCATGGATCCTAGTCGGGTTTGTTAACCACTGAGCCATGAAGGGAACTCTCGGGAACTCATTTTTTAAAATTTTCTATTAAGATATAGTTGATTTATACTGTTCCTTCAATTTTAGCAAAGTCACTCAGTCATTCATATATATATATATATATATATGTACATACATATACACTTTTTTTTTTTTTTGGCCTTTTTAGGGCCACATCCATGGCATATGAGGTTCCCAGGCTAAGGGTTGTATTGGAGCTGTAGCTGCCAGCCTATGCCACAGCCACAGCAATGCCAGATCCAAGCCACATCTTCGACCTCTACCACAGCTTGCAGTAATGCTGGATCCTTAACCCACTGAGCAAGGCCAGGGATCGAACCCACAACCTCATGGTTCCTGGTTGGCTTTGTTTCCGCTGCGCCACAAGGGGAACTCCTGTTTATCCATTCTAAATGGAAACATCTACTGACCCCAAACTCCCAGTCCATCCTACTCCTTCCCCCTCCTCCTCGGCAACCCCAAGTCTGATCCCTATGTCCATGAGTCTGTTTCTGCTCTGTAGATAGGTTCATTTTTGCCCTATTTTAGATTCCACATGTGAGTGATATCATATGGTATTTGTTCTTCTCTTTCTAACCTTAGTAGGATACTTCACTTAGTAGGATAATCTCTGGTTGCACAGATGAAATTCTTAATTTTCCGGTTTTGTTTGGAAATCTCAGCTCTAGCTCCTACACTACCTTAATCCAGCAGTGGCTGCCTCATTTGGAGGGGTTGTGCCTTCTCCAGTTCTGTCCCTGCCACTCACTTTGGACTTAAACCCGACATGTTTCCTGGTTTATGTCACCTCTCTGGTCCCTGCAGTCAAGTTTTCCCCTCAAATTTTGGTTGTGAGTGTTTTTACAACACTTTCCTCATTTCTTAGCCTTTCAAATTATGGTAAAACTCTCCCAGAATCTTCCATTGTTTTCAGTCTCTGTTGGAGAAGTTCAAGGGCCTTAATTAGTAATTCAGGTTAGAAAACCTGCTCAGAGCTCTCCTTACGGCACAGTGGGATTGGCAGCGGTGTCTCTACCTCTGGGATGCAGGTTTGGTTCCTGGCCTGGCACAGTGGGTTAAGGATCTGGTGGTGGTGCAGCTGCAGCGTAGGTCACAGCCAAGGCTCGGATCTGATCCTTGGCCTGGGAACCCCGTGTGCTGCAGGGTGGCCGGAAAAGAAAAAAAAAGAAAGAAAATGTGCTCCGAGAGAATGGCCTTCGTGAATAGTCGACGCAGCTATCACAGCAAACATCATAGGAGGTTAGAGAAGCCTCCTCTCTTGCACAACCGCAGGGCTTCAGTCATCCTCCTCGTGATCAGATTCCCAAGAAAGTCCACAGAAAATAATATCTCCCCCTTCCTTTGACTCTCTCATACAGACTGTAGCTAGAAGCCATTCAGACTTTGCCCTTTGCTGGCCTATTTGCTTTCTCCACAGTTTTGCTACCATAATTTTCTGTATATTTGGTTAACACTTGTGTCAGAATGATGTGTATATTTATAATGAACAAGCCAGTACTTTACTAGGACTTTGATCCATCAGTGATGTAGAAATATACAAAGGAGAAAGTAAAGACCTTCCATAATCCCCTCCAACCCAAGAAAACCAGTATTCAGAGTATTTTCCACTGCAGATGAACAGCATACCCAGGGAAAGGTAAGTATCACATAGTACACATATGAATATAATCCAGTGCCTGGCGCATAAGAGTTTCAATAAATTTTCGTTGAATGAATGCATGTACACCTTGAATAAATATATGTTGTAGTTTAACATGTATTTGTTGAATGGATAAATCTGTACTTCTGTGTATAAATATAGCTTTATATATAATTTTAATAATGTGAATAATTTATGCATGTTACTTGTGACTGGCTCTTTTCATGTCCTAGCAAATCATGGTTATCATTTCTCGTCAGCATATATAATAAGCCTGCTTCGTTTTTTTTCTGATTGCTTTATAGTACTTCTTTGCGTGGAAATTCCATTTTATTCAATCTACTCCCTACTGATGGTCCTTTAGATTGCTGCCTTTTTTTGTTTCTGTCTTCAACAATTTGTAGAAAACATGTGTATATAGGCATATTTGCAGGAATTATTAGCTTAATGAAGTGTAGATTATGAATTTTTTTTTCCTTTTATGGCCACACACCTGTGACTTATGGAAGTTCCTGGGCTGGAGCTCAAGTCGGAGCTGTAGCTGCAGCCTATGCCACAGCCAGACCAACACCAAATCTGAGCCATATCTGCAACCTACACTGCAGCATTCAGCAATGCTGGACCCTTAACCCAATGAGCAAGGCCAGGGATTGACCCTGCGTTTTCATGGATACTAGTCGGGTTCATAACCTGCTGAGCCACAATGGGAACTCCTCTGCTGGAATATTTGAAAGGAAATGTTATTTTATTTGTGAATACTTTAGTACGTAAACATTTTTAAAATTTATTTTATTGAAGTATAGTCGATTTACAGTGTTTTTTTGCTGTACAGCAAGGTGATTCAGTTATTATATATGTATATATAAACAGATATATATTCTTTTTTTTTTTTTGTCTTTTTGCATTTTCTAGGGCTGCTCTCATGGCATATGGAGGTTCCCAGGCTAGGGGTTGAATCGGAGCCGTAGCTACCAGCCTATGCCAGAGCCACAGCAATGTGGGATCCGAGCCGCGTCTGCAACCTACACCACAGCTCATGGCAATGCCGGATCCTTAACCCACTGAGCAAGGGCAGGGATCGAACCCGCAACCTCATGGTTCCTAGTCGGATTCATTAACCACTGCGCCATGAAGGGAACTCCTATATATTCTTTTTCATACTCTTTTCCCTTATAGTTTATCACAGGATATTGAATATAGTTCCCTGTGCTCTACAGTAGGACCTTGATGTTTATCCATTCTGTAGATAAGAGTTTGCATCTACTAACCCCAAACTTCTAGTTTATCCCTCTTCCAGCCCCTACCCTCTTGGCAAAAATGAACTATTTTCTTTTAAACATAGTACCTCACAAACCAGCAAGACCTTTACAGAGCAGCCAGCCATGTTTAAATAGGCTTCCTCTTTGACCTTGAAATTCCACTCACTGTAACCTAGCCCAAGTGGATACTCCATGGTGTATGTAGAAGGATGTCCTTGCAGCGCCTGAGATAGAGTGACCTTGAAATGCTGCATGTCTAACAGTGAGTAGTTGGCCAAGGTGTTTTATCCACTCCCTGGAGCACTGTGAGGTCATCCCAGAGAGTGATGTCCCTGACACCTGTTGTTAAATAGGAAAAGCTCTCAAAAGAAGTATCGAGTGGCCCCATTTTCTTTTTTTTTTTTTGTGTGTGTTTGGAGAGAGAGGATGTGTCTGTCTTATGCCCACAGAGGAAGAGCTAGAAAGCTATACACTAAAATGCTAACAGTTATGCCTGGAAAATGTGATTTTTTACTTAATTTTCACCCTCTTCTTACCTGTTTGTTTTTTTTTTCCATAATGAGCGTATATTTTTATAATGAAGCAAAACAATAGATTTACTTTAGTTTTGAAAAAGCCACATCTATTGAAATTATCATCTCTTCTCCCTTAATTTTTCATGAAATTGTAATTTCTTCCACTTACAGATGGGCACACATTGGATTCAACGAGATATGCCATCATTGGAGCCGATCTCCGAGATATTCCTGAACTGGAAGAGAAACTAAAGAAATGTAACATGAATACACAGTGAGACTTTTTTATTAGCCTCTTATATTTGTGATTTCTTGCTAATATGAAATAAGGCCAGTTGGAAGTACAGGGTGATACTCGTACCATTTTGTTTCCCTGTAATCTTTATCATTGTCATTGCTATTAAGCTTAGTTTTCTGAACTTTTTTAAAAGCAAGCTTCCTCGAGTCTGCTTTCCTATGAGAATCACCTGTGTTGCTTTTGTAAAATATGCCCTAATATTAATACCTAATGTTATAAAGGGAAGATAGTTATATGCACAGAAACATATAATCGTGACATTAAAGAAAGGATTGGCATCCTGAATACATAAAGAATAGCTTTTTTTCTTTTTTTTAAAGCCCCATAGACAAATGGGCAAAAGAGAGATGTCAGGCAGCTCAAAGAAGAAACTGGCTAGCATATGAAAATGCTATTGAACTTCAGTAGTTATCAGATGAAATATTTTACTCCCACCAAGTTGGCAAAAATGTAAAAGTCTGACATAATATCAAGGATTGGCAAGGATTTGGGGGGAAGGGCATGGTCACGTACACTGGGTGGAAGTGGCTTTGGTACAGTCCTTGCCAGGAGCAATCTGGAACAATCTAGTAGAATTGTAACTGTCTGTACCATGGGAAATTGCAGGTCACCATTGGGCACGTCCCCCCCAAAGGTCTGCACGTATGTACAAGGAGGATGATCGTTGCAGCCTCTGCTTTTAGTCTCAGAAAATTGGGAACAGCTTAAATGTCCATCAGAGGGAGAATGGATGAATGTAAAATGCAAGACTTTGGGGAGAACCCAGAAGCTTAATGTTGAGTTTCTAAAAATGAAATTTCAAAGTAATGTGCAGAGTGAGATACTAAATGTGTAAAAGCAAACTCCCCAAACACTGTATTTTCATGATTACCTATAAACATTACAGAAGTATTTTTAAAATGGGTCAGAAAGATTCACACCAAATTCCTGAAGGGGGGGTACCTTTGAGGAGCAGAGGAAGGGAGTTAGGTGTGTGGGGTTTTTTATGTTATTTTTTGGAGGGCTGCACTGGTGGCTTATGGAAGTTGCTGGGCTAGGGGTCCAGTTGGAGCTGTAGCTGCCGGTCTGCACCGTAGCCACAGCAATGCCAGATCTGAGCCGTGTCTGTGACCTACACTGCAGCTCACAGCAACGCTGGATCCTTAACCCACTGAGTGAGGCCAGGGATCGAACCCAAATCCCCATAGATACTAGTTGTGTTCATTACTACTGAGCCACAGTGGGAACTCCTGAGGTGTGTGGTTTTAGCACAGTGATGCTGGTCAAAATAGATTGGAGTTAAAGAGCATGGTCATTTTGGCACTATTCACAATAGCCAAGACATGGAAACAACCCAGATGTCCATCAACAGATGATTAGATTAGGAAGATGTGGTATATATACACAATGGAATACTACTCAGCCGAAAAAAAGAACAAAATAATGCCCTTTGCAGCAACATGGTTGAAACTAGAGACTCTCATCCTGAGTGAAATGAGCCAGAAAGAGAAAGACAAATACCATATGATATCACATATATCTGGAATCTAATATAGGGCACAAATGAACCTTTCCACAGAAAAGAATATCATGGACTTGGAGAACAGACTTGTGGTTGCCAAAGGGGATGGGGAGGGAGTGGGGTGGACTGGGAGCTTGGGGTTAATAGATGCAGACTGTTGCCTTTGGAGTGGATCAGCAAGGAGATCCTGCTTTAGCACTGGGAACTCTGTCTAGTCACTTTTGATAGAGCATGATAATGTGAGAAAAAAGAATGTATACATGTATGTGTGACCGGGTCGCCATGCTGTACAGTAGAAAAAACATGCGTTGGGGAAGTAACAATTGGGAGGAAAAGGCACATCTCCATGGTGTATTCTAAGTGAAATGACACTTTTTGGGAATTTTCTCATGTCACAGTGGTTTAAGGATCTGGTGTTGTCACTGCCTCCAGCATCTTGGGTTCAATCTCTGGCCCAGGAACTTCCACGTGCCATGGGTGTAGGAAAAAAGACGACACTTTCAGGAATATCTGAAGTAACTCAAGGGAGAGGTTTGAAAGGAAGGCAAGGGACAGG
This sequence comes from Phacochoerus africanus, assembly GCF_016906955.1. Lineage (NCBI taxonomy): Eukaryota > Metazoa > Chordata > Mammalia > Artiodactyla > Suidae > Phacochoerus > Phacochoerus africanus. The sequence continues at coordinate 22,625,329 of NC_062548.1, read as the reverse complement.
GAAATGAGGGAAGTCCATCAGAAAGAGAAAGACAAATACCATATGATATCACATCTGGAATCTAATATATGGCACAAATTTTAAAGAATAGACTGAAGGCAAAGAATCAGTGGCAACAATGAAAGCAATTAGCAACTAGGGGAATCCTTGCTGGAGGAGAGTGGACTGGGGTGAACCAGCCTTTGAGGGAAGGAAAACACGCTCCTCTCATCCCCAGCATTCTTTTAAGAGGGAAAGAAAGCAGGTAAGGACGGGTGCAAATACAGATAAGCTTTGGGCGATGGAGGGGAGGGAAGCATGGGGGGTTAAAGCATGACCTTCCTAACACATCCATGTGAGTATGGCTGTTAATCTCTCTCTCTCTCTCTTTTTTGGTCTTTTTGCCATTTCTTGGGCTGCTCCCGCGGCATATGGAGGTTCCCAGGCTAGGGGTCGAATCAGAGCTGTAGCCACCGGCCTATGCCAGAGCCAGAGCAACACAGGATCTGAGCCATGTCTGCGACCTACACCACAGCTCACAGCAATGCTGGGTCCTTAACCTACTGAGCAAGGCCAGGGATCGAACCCGCAACCTCATAGTTCCTAGTCAGATTCATTAACCACTGAGCCATGACGGGAACTCCTAATCTCTCTATTTTGAAGTTCATGCTTACATATTTAGTCTAGAATCATCAACCAGGTCGTCATTCTTAGGATTTATATCTCCACAAGCTCAGAGGTCAGGGACAGCTCTCCTTGACCCAGTGCTGTCCCTCCAGCTTTATTGTCTGAGTTCGTCCCACGGCGTGTTCAGAGAATAAGGGCTGTAATACTGTGTCACAGGTATTTATGTGCTTTTTTCCTTTGGGGAGATGCTTCAGTGGTTCACACATTGTAGTGGGTAGTGTGCTTCCTTTTAGCAGAAGGCAAGTCTTGACTTTCCAGGACAACACTGGCTCTGTCGGGGGCACGTGGGTGCGTGAAGGACAGCAGGAGGGGCCTGGACTCCTTCCAGAACAAGGATAGCACATTGTCCTGGGATCTCACCCTGGGTTCCCGTCTCTTCTTTCCAGTTGTTTCATGAGGGACGGTTTTGTTTTTTTGTTATTTTTAAAAATCTCTTTGGGCCTTTGTTTCTTCTTTTACGAACTGGCCTAAAAACTGATCTCATGAGGTGATTTTTTTTTTTTTTCCTCTCTCCATGCTGGCTTTAGGCCTCTATTCAGATAATTTGTCCTTTTTTAAATTTATGCTAGAGTTGATTGACAATGTTAATTTCTGCCATACAGCAGAGTGATTCAGATGTACATATGTACACATGCTCTTTCATACTCTTTTCCATTATGGTTTATCATGGGATGCTGAATATAGTTCCCTGTGCTCTGTGGTAGGGACTCATGAGGTGGTTTAGAAGTAACACGTGTGAAAACAGTTGAACAGAAGTCGGCACGTAACAGGCCCTGAGTCAGTTGCATCTTGACTCTGACTCTGGCTGTGAAAAGCGAAGGTTCTGGTACATGTGCTGAAAGATGAAGGATAATCAGGTAAAAATCGGGCTAGCTCTTGTTAGGGACGTTGGCCTCTCGCTTTTGGAGAGCTACAAAATGGGCCAAAAACAATTGATGTAACAAGTTTCAGAACTGTGTATTTTTCCTTGTGGCTTCATTTGTGTTTTCTGTTTTCCTTTGTGGGCCGTCTTGTCTTTGCTTTTCTTTCACTTATAATTTGGAAAGTATGACTCCTGTTTTTAATATTGCTCACGGCTGCCTCTTACAAAAAAGATGGTAGAAATGTCTAACTTTTCATTTTCAAATAATTCAAATCTACCAAAAAAAGTGCAAAAAGAATATAAAAATATCCCGTATAGCCTTCTTTGCCTGGCTCCCCAATACGGTAATATCTTACGTAAATAATGGTTCATTTTTGCATTAAAAAGATTCTTGTTTGAAACGGTGTTTCTTTATTTACCAACCTATCAGATGAGGTTTTGGAACTATTTTTCTTTTTCTTATTTTTTTTTTTCTCTTTTTAGCTATTTCTTGGGCCGCTCCCACGGCATATGGAGGTTCCCAGGCTAGGAGTCCAATCGGAGCTGTAGCCACCGGCCTGCGCCAGAGCCACAGCAACTCGGGATCCGAGCCGCGTCTGCAACCTACACCACAGCTCATGGCAACGCCGGATCGTTAACCCACTGAGCAAGGGCAGGGACCGAACCCGCAACCCCATGGTTCCTAGTCGGATTCGTTAACCACTGCGCCACGACGGGAACTCCAGGAACTATTTTTCATTCATTCACTTTTTCTAATCATTTTTGTTGGTATAGTCTCGAGTTTTAGACTGACAGGATGTTACTTTTAAAAAGCACTTTAATGTTTTTCTTTCTGATTTTCAACTTTGAAACTCAAACTTAGACTTAATTCTTTTTCCTTTGGGTTATTGTCCTCGGTTTCTTTGTGCCGTATCAGGTTGAGACTAGAGAGCCTTTTGGAGATGTATTTTTTTTTTGTCTTTTTTGTTGTTGTTGTTGTTGTTGTTGCTATTTCTTGGGCCGCTCCCGCGGCATATGGAGGTTCCCAGGCTAGGGGATGAATCGGAGCTGTAGCCACCGGCCTACGCCAGAGCCACAGCAACGTGGGATCCGAGCCGCGTCTGCAACCTACACCACAGCTCCTGGCAACGCCGGATCGTTAACCCACTGAGCAAGGGCAGGGACCGAACCCGCAACCTCATGGTTCCTAGTCGGATTCGTTAACCACTGCGCCACGACGGGAACTCCCTGGAGATGTATTTTTAAAATAAAGTTATGTAACATTTCACTGTCAAAAAAATAACAACAAAAAAAGAAAATCCAGACATGCAAAACAGGGGGATAGTTGGTTCTGTCAGGTCAGAGCCAGAGTTTACCTGTGGATGGCCTTTCTCTCGACTGGCAGACAACATGTGTCCACACAATGAATCCACCTGGGCCGGTTTTAATTCTGATGGGAGCATACACTAGACCTTGACCTTGGACCTCTGTACATCTCAGTTTCCTCCTTTGAAAAGGGAGACTAATAACAGAACCAAGAAAATGTTAGCAGGTGATGGTGTTGAAAACCTTTTTTTTTTTTTTTTTGTGCCTTTTCTAGGGCTGCTCCCATGGCATATTGAGGTTCCCAGGCTAGAGGTTGAATCGGAGCTGTAGCCACCGGCCTACGCCTGGTGTAGCAACTTGGGATCCAAGCTGTGTCTGCAACCTGCAGCACAGCCCATGGCAATGCCGAATCCTTAACCCACTGAGCAAGGGCAGGGACCAAACCCGCAACCTCATGGTTCCTAGTCGGATTCATTAACCACTGCACCACAACGGGAACTCCCAGTTGAAAACCATTTTTTAAAAAAACTCTGAGCAGGGAGTTCTCACTGTGGCTCAGCAGAAGCGAATCGGACTAGTGTCCATGAGGGCGCAGGTTCAATCCCTGGCCTTGCTCAGTGGGTTAAGGATCCCATGAGCTGTGGTGTAGGTCACAGACAAGGCTCGGATTGGCATTGCTGTGGCTGGCTATAGCGTAGACCAGCAGCTACAGCTCTGATTCAGCCCCTAGCCTGGGAACCTCCGTATGCCATGGGTGTGGCCCTAAAAAGACCAAAAAAAAAAAAAAAGTCTCTGAGCAGTCTCGTTCATTTCTGTAGTTTTAGCTGTTGCTAGTGGTTCCCTTGGTTCCTAGAAGAGCAAATATAAAAAATAATTCCTAGTCCTACTACTCAGAGGTAACTACCTTCACAAATTTTATATCAAAAAGTAAATATTTTTTCTTTAAAATGTGATCATGCTATGCACATGATTTTAGAACTTTTAAAAGAATCAAATCTGTCTGTATGTATATGTATATATATATCATGTACTGGCAGTCAATTATTTATTCACTCCATCAAGTAGTTGTGGATCTACTGTGTACACTAAAGTCACGAATAAAACAGCTTATATCATGGTGTAGGAAAAAGAGACATTAAATAGCTAATTACAGTTGACTAATTATTCTTGAGGTACCTGCTTTGAAAAAGTGTAGGGGGAGCACATAAAGAGGCCATTCTTGTTTTTTTTTTGTTTGTTTTGTCTTTTTGCCTTTTCTAGGGCCGCACCCGCAGCATATGGAGGTTCCCAGGCTAGGGGTCGAATCAGAGCTGTAGCTGCCAGCCTATGCCAGAGCCATAGCAACACCGGATCTGAGCCGACTCTGTGACCTACATCACAGCTCACGGCAACCCCGGATCCTTAACCCACTGAGCAAGGCCAGGGACCGAACCTGCAACCTCATGATTCCTAGTCAGATTTGTTAACCACTGAGCCACGACAGGAACACCCCTAGACGCCATACTTGAATCTGAGGACCAACCTTGGATAGTGTTCATGTCAACAAATGCAGTTCTTTTTTTTTTTTTTTTTTGGTTACACCCACGGCATGTGGAAGTTGCTGGGCCAGGGATTGAACCCATGCCTCAGTTAGGACCTGCGCCACAGCTGTAACAACAGCAGATCCTTAACCTACTGCACCGCAGGGAACTTCCAATACAGTTCTAACACATCACCCTTACAAGCTGCTGAGCCGTCCTTTGGATGGATGTGCCATGTTCTTTCCAAGTAATTTCTTGTTGAGCATTCGAGTTTACACAATTTATTCTAAGACTGCCACCAATAAAAACAGACAAAAACAACCCACTTGCTTTGTGGGAGAAACTGGAACCAGCCATGAGGACCATCGATACATAGGGGCAGAGAGTGAAAAGAGGATCCAGTGAAGAATTCGGAGAAGGTCTAGTAATTACTGAGCCAGGAGTAAACCAATGGTGCTTACATAATGTGGGGATGCCAGGGCTTCCTTTCAAAGATGAGGGCTTTTAGGGAGTTCCTGTCATGGCTTAGTGATTAATGAATCCGACTAGGAACCATAAGGTTGTGGGTTCGATCCCTGGCCTTGCTCAGTGGGTCAAGGATCTGGCGTTGCCGTGGGCTGTGGTGTAGGTCGAAGATGCGGTTCGGATTCTGTGTTGGCTGTGGCTCTAGCGTACCAGCAGCTACAGCTCCGATTGGACCCCTAGCCTGGGAACCTCCGTATGCCAAAGGAAGTGGCCCTAGAAAAGGCAAAAAGACAAAGATTAGGGCTTTTAGATAGTTCTGTATGCGTTTATTGCTTTTCCTAGTTCACAATTTGTTCATTACTTTGGGTCTGTAAATCAGAGTGCCTACTAACTAATAATGTAATTTCCTGACTGTTCATGTTGTTTTCATTTTTTTCCTCTTTTTCTTTCTGTTTTGGCCACCCTGCTGCATATGGAGTTCTCCGGACGGGGGTCAGATCCAAGCCGCAACTGCGACCTATCCCACAGCTGCAGCTGTACCGAATCGTTTAACCCACCGTGCCAGGCTGGGGATCGAACTTTTGTCCTGGCGCTTCAGAGACGCTGCCCATTCTGTTGTGCCATATCGGAAACTCCTGTTTTCAATTCTTGATAGTAAAAGCTTTTATAAGAATTAGATTCTCGGAGTTCCCGTAGTGGCGCAGTGGTTAACGAATCCGACTAGGAATCATGAGGTTGCGGGTTCGATCCCTGGCCTTGCTCAGCGGGTTAAGGATCTGGCATTGCCGTGAGCTGTGGTGTAGGTCGCAGACGCAGCTCGGATCCCGTGTTGCTGCGGCTCTGGCATAGGCTGGTGGCTACAGCTCCAATTAGACCCCTAGCCTGGGAACCTCCATATGCCGAGGAAGTGGCCCAAGAAATAGCAAAAAAGACAAAAAAAGAAAAAGAAAGAAAAGAAAAGAAATAATGGCTGCAACTTTCACAAATTCAATTTGGCCAAAAAAAAAAAAAAGAATTAGATTCTCTTTAGTGAATATCAGTATATCTACATTATATCAGTTCATTTTCGATGTGTAACAAATCCTTCTAAACTCTGTTTTAAAACAACCCACAATTCAGTTGCTCAGGATTGGGCTGAGTTGACAGTTTGGGCTGGGCTTAGCTGGGTGGTTCGTCTGCTAGGGCCCCACTGTAGCTGATGTCTCTGGGGTTTACTCACACGTGGACAGCAGGCAGGTTGGCCAGGCTGCCTCATTCTCATCCACAGGGCCCCCCCTTCCAATGGCCATGGTGGCTTCAGGTTGCCACGTGCAGCAAGAGAGTGAGCACCCGTGTGGAAGTCATTTCCAAGCTTCTGCTTGTATCATGTTGGTTGCTGGTCCATTGGCCAAAGCCAGTGACTACCCCAGATTCCAGGGGGAGGGAAATAAACCCCACTCTTGAGTGGGAGCATCTCCAGTTTCCCGTGACCCCAGGGTGCTCACTGGGGAAGAATTTGGAGCCATTTTCACATCCTGCCTCATATTTAATGATTTCCACCAGCAGGACAAAAATCATTGCTGATTGGCCACCGTGTAAAACGGGTCGTGATGCACTGACGGTCGATGTGAAAACCCGTACTTGTGGTTTTCCCAGGGGCACGAACTGCCCTGCCAGTGCTGCCACCTGAGTACAATCAGAGGGCCCCATTTTGCTGAAAAAGTATTTATGTGTCTTTTTTTTTCCTTCTCTTAGATTGCCCACCCTCCTTGTGGCTGAATGTGTGCTGGTTTACATGACTCCGGAGCAGTCTGCAAACCTTCTCAAGTGGGCCGCCAACAGTTTCGAGACTGCCATGTTCATAAACTACGAACAGGTAAGAGGAAGCAGGAGGAATGTGCCTTCTGCACGGGACTCCAATGGTGGCTCTCCCTCCCTGCGCACCCTCGGAACAGGCTTTGTCTGATTCTTTTCCTTCTGCTCTAGCTGCTTACACGTCTCCTTTGTTCATTAAGTCCAGCAAACCTGGTATTCCTGAGTTCTTGACTTCCTGCAGACTTGTAGCCGGAGTTTTTGGAAACTCCTGTCTTGGCCCTCAGGAAAGCTTTTTGGAGTTCTCATTTTGATCCATCAATAAGATGTTTACTATAAAGTCATAGATAGTGATGGAGGAAATTTTGGCTGCCATCAGGGTAGGGGTAGCAAACTCAGATGCCTTCAGAGGCAGGTAACGATGCAGGTGGAGGAGGTTGGCCTGGTGCAACATAGAGTGGAGTGGTGGGGATTGTGGTAAACTAGGGCACCTGTGTCCTGTTTCATGGGATGCCCACTGTTTGGTTCTAGCCAATTGTCACCATGTGGGGTGAGCTTAGAGTTGCCTGGACTCCCAGTTTTTCAAGAGAAGTTAGAAATGCAGGATTTTAGCAGTTCCCATCATGGCACAGCGGAAACAAATCACACTAGTATCCATGAGGATGCAGGTTCGATGCCTGTCTTCGCTTAGTGGGTCGGGGATCTGGCATTGCCATGAGCTGTGGTGTAGGTCACAGACATGGCTCCGATCCTGGTTGCTGTGGTGTAGGCCAATGGTCGTAGTTGCGATTTGACCCCTAGCCTGGGAACTTGCATGTGCCATGGGTGTGGCCCCCAAAAGGAAAAATAAATAAATAAATAAAAAATAGAAAAAGAAATGCAGGATTTTAATGGGAAATTTCCTATTTCTAAAATCACTGAGTTAGGCCCATTGCCTTTTTTTGTCTCTGATCTAGTGCTGAAATTGGTATGTTTTAGAGTTTGGGACTAATTCGGCTTGCATCTGAATCCTGGCCCTAACTCTTAATGTTGGCTCTGTGACCTGAGGCAGACTTGCTTGGTGGTCAGGAGTCCATGTTCTGGAGGCAGATTGTGGGACCTGGACAAGTTACTTAACCTCTCTGTGCCTGTTGCCTCATCTGAAAAATCTGAAAAATGAGGATAATAATATCCCAACTTCATGGTTAATAAGTGGGTTAATACGTACACAAGCATTTCTGGCATTGCCCAGCTATTAAGTAAGCTATTAATAAGTTAGCTATTATTTAGATCTTTCTGAGCCCCAGATCTTTGGGGGGTTTTTTGTTTTTGTTTTTCTTTTTTGGGGTACACCCACAGCATATGGAAGTTCCCAGGCCACGTATTGCATCAGAGCTGCAGCTGCTGCTCTACACCATAGCCATAGCAATGCCAGATCCAAGCTGCGTCTGTGATCTGTGCTAAAACTCACGGCAACACCAGATCCTTCACCCCCTGAGCAGGGCCAGGGATCGAACCCACATCCTCCTGGATACCACTTGGGTTTGTTATTACTGAGCCACAACGGGAACTCCACCCAGTTCTTTGTTTTTAAAGGGATAGACTTACCTCTCAAGTCTAAGTAATTCAGACTAAATTTGGCAGCAACGTGGATGGGCCTAGAGATTATCACACTAAGAGAAGTAAAACAGAATGACAAATGTCATATGATGTCACTTATATGTGGATCTAAAAAAAACGATACAAATGAACTTATTTACAAAATGGAAACAGACTCGGAGACTTTGAAAACAAACTTACTGTTACCAAAGGGGAAAGATGTGGGTGGGGGGGGACAAGTTAGGAGACTGGGACTAATATATACGCACTACTGTGTATAAAATAGATGTCAACACGGACCTACTATATGGCACAAGGAACTGTACTAAGTACCCTGTAATAATTTATATGGGAACAGAATCTGAAAAAGGATGGTTATCTGTATATTTATAACAGAATCATTTTGCTGCACACCTGAAACCAATACAGTATTGCAAATCAACTATAATCAATATAAAATAAAAATGGAATTTTAAAAACACTGTTGCTATTACAGCAAAACCCAAATTGGACAAGTGCATGTGTTTAAAAAAAAAAAGTGCCTTCCTCTCTGGATTATTATGGGAATTCATGAGATGTTGAACAGCAGTGGACTGATGGTTAAACACTGAATACATGTTAGCTGCTTTTATTGTTCATCTTCGTTTGAGTTTATTGGTTTTATTATGTTTTGTTTTTAAATTTTATTACAGATATAGGCAGTAAAAGGGCCTTGCCCAGCATTACCTCTGGGCAAGGTCTGGGGCTAGACCTTGGTCTCCTGGCCTCTTCCCCGCCCACTAAGTCCAGGTTCCTGTGTAGGTGCTTCTTGGTTTGGTTGGTTTTCTTTCCTTCCCTCTCTTCAGCTGGAGGCGTTCCTCAGACTCAGACTTCTGTTCTGGTGAATGGATATAGTGGCGGCTGGCCTCATCCATCCTCGCCTTTGATGTGGATAAATTTCGGTGACCTGTCTTTGCTTTCAGGACGCCAGACCTGGGGATAAGGAATTCCACTTCCCACGTTCTCACACATTTCAGATGTTTGCTTCACTGATTTTCTGCATCTCTGTATTCTTTCATTCAATTCAACAAGCTGGGTTTTTTTGTTTTGTTTGTCTTTTTAGGGCCACACCCGAGCATATGGAGGTTCCCAGGCTAAGGGTCAAATTGGAGCTGCATTTGCCAGCCTATGCCACAGCCTAGCAACGCAGGATCCGAGCCTCGTCTGCGACCTATACCCACAGCTCACGGCAGCGCTGGATCCTTAACCTGCTGAGCGAGGCCACAGATGGAACCCTCATCCTCATGGATACTAGTCAGGTTCTTAGTCAGCTGAGCCGTGGCGGGAACTCAACAACCCTTTATTCGACATCGCACAAGAGACCATGGGTTTTTGATCAGAGACCCTGTCACTTTGGAGCAGGCCTGGGAATGTGCCAGTTTTCAGTTTGTTGACCACAGCTGTCCCTAGATGGGACTCACCACTCACATTTTGTGAATAATAGGCTTTTAACATAGTTCACTATTTCCTAACAAATACAGAATCAGCAGCAGCCCCACATTTGTCCATTGCTCACGTCTTACATTGTTTTTTAATTAGTAAAATGGCAACACCACATGGATAATGATTATTTCAGTAATGACAATGATTGCAAATTCTTAGAATTTGATTACTTAGGTAGCAGACACATTAACTTCTATAACTGCTACAGCAACCCAAAAGGTAGGTACTAGTTCTATCCTAGTTTTCCAGTTGAACCAAGGGATTGCTGTCTTCCTCACAGCCTCATAGCCGTCAAGCCAGGATTCAAATTGGGGCAACAAAATGACGGCGGTTGTGCTCACAAATTCACGTCTATCCTGAGTGAATAGCGCACAGTCTGTCATTAGTGTCACATAAGCCTCAGGCATACCCCCAGCCCAAATACCATTGGTTCTTGTCCTGCAGTGTTATCATATGACACTGGGAATCATTTTACGTATTGTTGAAGTGATGAATTTTTGATACCTTATGTGTGACAAAACAACAGTGTGCATAATGATTTGTTTTGTGACAGTTGTGCATGAATGTAGATGATGAGGATGAGTTTTGCTTTTTAGGGCCGAACTTGCAGCACATGGAAGTTTCCAGGCCAGAGGAAGAATCCGATCTACAGCTGCCAGCCTACACCACAGCAACGCTGGATCTGAGCCGCATCTGCGGACTACACCACAGCTCACAGTGGCTCACGGCAATCCTGGATCCTTAACCCACTGAGCGAGGCCAAGGATCAAACCCGTGTCCTCATGGTTACTAGTCTGGTTCATTACCACTGAGCCACAGGGGGAACTCCATGTACATGTTCTTTTCTACCTCACTCTTCAAGAGTTTATCTTAGCAGTCATTTCATATCTGTCTTTCTATCTTCCTTTCCTGTTTTCACAGCTATAACGTATTTCATTATATGAACATGCTAGAATTTATTTAACCCCAAATGATGGGGCCCTTAAGTTCTTTATTCTTCCTATTGGACTTAATGCTGCAGTAAGTGTTCTGGAATCTTTGCATATGGTGTGAGTCTATGCATAGGAGAGGTTGCTGGCAGTGGTGGGCCCCGGGCTGAGTGTCTGCAGTGGATGGTCCCTGCCCAGTTGCCCTTCGAGGGGCTCTCCCCGTTTATGCTCCCTCGGCACCACGCTCAGGATTCCGTGACCTGCGCTGGGTATTATCAGCTCTGACTGGCCAGAAACCGACTGCTGTTGCTTTATTTCACGTATTTAAGAAACAGCGCCCCCTGTGGCGGTGCCCAGCCCCGTCTCTCCCTTCCCAGGTGAACATGGATGACCGGTTTGGGCAGATCATGATTGAGAACCTGCGGCGGCGACAGTGTGACCTGGCGGGAGTGGAGACCTGCAAGTCGTTAGAGTCACAGGTCAGCGGGCCGAGACCGGGACGTCCTCTTGTGCCCACCGAGGAAGGGCAGCCTCCCTTCCCAGAGAAGAGAATGGGTGAATCCCTCACGGGTGCCGGCCCGCAGGCAGCAGGGCGCTTGTTAGCCCCCGTGCATCGTGCTGGACACCCAAGCCCTCTGCTGCCATCTTGGGGTGGAAAATGGAAACGTACATTTCCTAGCCCTGTTATTTCAACTTTTCATCACGCCATTTTTCAAACAAATAAAAGTAGAGGGAACAGTAAAATGAATACCCATGTCCCATCAGCCAGCTTCAGAACTTAATAACATTTTGTCATTGTCTTTTTTTTTTTTCTTCTTTTTCGGGCTGTATCTGTGGCATATGGAAGTTCCCAGACTAGGGGTCAGGTTGGAGCTGCAGCTGCTGACCTAGGCCACAGCCACAGCAGTGCCAGATCTGAGCTGCATCTGCCATCCATGCTACAACAGGTGGCATGGCCAGATCCTTAACCTACTAGCAAGGTCAGGGATGGAACCGCATCCTCATGGATACTCATCAGGTTCTTAACCCACTGAGCTGCAGTGGGAACTCCTCATGTCATTTTGTTTACCCTCCCTCCCGCAGTTTTTGTTGGTATTGTTCTTGTAATATCTTAAGGCAAATCCCAGCCAGTAGGTCATTTCCCCCGTAAATACTTCAGTCTGAACCTCCTGCCAGTAAGGACCTTCCCCCTCAGGATAACGATAATACCATTGTCACACCTTACAGATCGACACCACCCCTTCGTAGGAGCATCTGACCCAGCTCACCTCCAGTTTTCCTCAACCATCTAAAATGCATTCGTCATTAGTGTATTTGAATCAGGATCCAAACATGGTTCCCAATTTGTACTTGACCGATGGGTCCCTCCAGTCTCTTGGAATCTATCATTGTTCCCTCCGCCTTCTGCCCCCTCCACCTTTTATAATTTGTTGCTGAAGGGACACGTCCCACTCCTGCCCGCATTTCAGTAGGTTATTTTTCACACGGCTTATGTCATGTTATCACTAGGGCACTTGAAAAACACTGTTGCTCATGGGACGGTTTCTTCCTTTGTTCCTCTTTAAATAGACTTCAGTGTCTTTCCCCCAAGTCCCGCATCATAACAGCACAGCTTCTGTATAGAAAATGGAACAATAAGAAGGAGAAAGATGGTGGGGGCCAGAATGGGCTTTAGAAAGGAGTCCTCCGAGGGGAGCTCTGGTGCCTGTGCAGAGTGTCCTGCGTCCCACGACAGCATGTTGTCATCTCCGTTTCTCTCCACTGCATGTTTTAGAAAGAACGGCTCCTGTCCAGTGGGTGGGAATCGGCTTCAGCCGTGGACATGATGGAATTGTACAGCAAGTTACCTCGCGCGGAAGTGAGCAGGTATGGGATTGGCAAAGAGTTCGCTCCTTGTTAGGTAATGAAAGGCGTAATTGTCTGCATCCTTTAACGATTTGTTTTTTTTTTAAAACCCTGAACTAGACTTATTTTGTAGCAAGTTAACCTACTGCTAGTGTTGATTAAACATTGATAACACCTCAAGAGTAACTCATTAGCTACTAACCAAGATAAGGTTTATGCCTGGATTATCTTAGTGGAAATAAGCAGTTCCACCTCGGCTGTGGAAATCTTGCCTAATCCCTGTGTTTTGGAAGAGGAGGAAAACGATGTTGCTCAAGAGCTCCTAAGAGGGAAAACGTCTGCTTAAGGATTTTTAAATGGACTTTCCCCTCATTATAAACGAAATACATGCTCATTGTTCTGAAGCAATTTTCAAGCAGTGTAAAGTATAAAACAGTTGTGCACCCTGTAGCTGCTGCACTCTCCAGAGACGGTTGCTGTGAATAAATTGGTGTGTATCCTTTTTCTTTGGGAATGTGGAGATAAATATTTCTTGACATCTAGATGTGTGTTTTTTGAATCAGTAGGTTGATGTGATATGTATTGGTCTGTAAACCACCATCCTTTTTGTGGCCACGCCCATGGCACTCGGAAGTTCCTGGGCCAGGAATTGAATCCGTACCACAGCAGTGACCCGAGTCACAGCAGTGACAGCACTGGGTCCTTAACTGCTGAGCCGCCAGGGAACTCCCTCACCATCTTTTTTAAAAACTGAACAATCAATCTTATTTATCTCTGCATGTCCAGATGTTCAGGGTTACCACACCCTGTTTAGTGCTGCCCGGTGTTTGTGTCGATGTGTGGATACATATTAAGGGCAATAAATTTTAAAATCGAGGCACAATTGACATACAAGATTAGTTTCACGTGTACAACATAGTGATTCGGTATTTGTACATATTGTAAAATGATAATAGTAAGTCCAGTTACATCCATCGTCATGTGTACAGAATTTTTTTTTTTTTTTGGCTTTTCCCGAGGCATGCGAAAGTTCCCAGAGTAGGGATCTAATTGGAGCTATAGCTGTCGGCCTACACCACAGCCACAGCACCGCCAGATCCAAGCTGCGTCTGTGACCTACACCACAGCTCACGGCAATGCCACATCCTTAACCCATTGAGTGAGACCGGGGATCGAACACACATCCTCGTGATCGGATTCATTTCCGTTGAGCCACAACAGGAACTCCCAGAATTTTTTTGCTTGTAATGAGAACTTTTCAGATTTACTCTTAACTCTCAGATAGGCACTTAGGGTTATTAACTATCGTAACCACACTATACATTACATCTTCATGATTTAACTTATTTTATAACCAGGCATTTGTATCTTTTAACCCCATTCATATATTTTGCCTGCCCTCCACCCTGGAAACTGCCAAGCTGTAGTTTTTTTTTTTAATTCTACATATAAGAGAGATCACATGGTTATTTGTCTTTGACTTACTTCACTTAGCATAGTGTCCTCAACGTCCATCCATGTTGTCACAAGGGGCAAAATTTTTCCTTCTTTTTTTTAATGGCTAAATATTCCATTGTATGTATACATATATATTCCACATTTTCTTTATTCATTCCTCCATTGGTAGACACTGAGGTAGTTTCCTTGATAATAATAATTTTAAAGTAATCAAAGAGTAATGTCTCTAGCTGGGCATTTAGTTGTGCTGTCTTGTCTTTGGTTTGCTTTTAATTTCCCTGTTAGAAATAGCCCTGGAGGGAACCTTACTTTATACATCTCTGGACAGTGTTAACGTCAGCTTAGATCTCTTTTTATAATTTCTTTTGTACTTTGTGATTTGTGCCACCCCTTGCCCCTGGGGGCAGTTTTGGGTCTCTTGCGAGATAATAGAATTTTTGCTCTTGCTTCTCCATTGAACTTCCCATTAACATTTAGAAATGTCACTATTATTTTCCAAGAACATATATCAGAGCCTTGAGGTCGTGAAAGGGATGTGTCCATGTGATCAAGTTAATGCTTCGTGTATTCTTCTAGAATTTTCCTTTCCCACAGGCTGGATTTCATTTGCCACATGGTGACTGTTTCGAATAGCCCTGGTCTGGCATCTGTAATGCAAAAGCTCTAGCTACTCTCGAGAGACACAGGGAGGAGTTGAATTCGCATCACCTTGAGGGGAGCAGGTTTTTTCTAGGCAGTTGTTTGTCCTGTGTTGCCACAGCCTTTCACAGCCCGTGTCATGTCTCGACAGAGGCAGGTCATGAGGCAGGATGGGCTTTGGTCTGTCCACCCCAGGCCGACCGGTCCGCCCAGTTCTGTGGACGCCTCATAGTTTGTGTCTGCACCTGCCTAGGGCTTTTGCCGGATCCTCCGTATAAAAGGAAGTCAAAAGCCAGGCCTGTTGGTGTAACAGACACTGAGCACCTCCTATGCGCTGTGTACTTTTCTAAGCTCAAGGGATGTCGCCCTGAGCAGAACAGGCCAGAAGCTGCACCTGCTTGGTGAAGTTCACCTTCTAGAGAACAACTTTCATGGGCTAGTGTCTCCTGATAGCTGAACTTGGTCCCAGCCGTCCTGGCGCCCTCATCTCGGGGCTGGTTTCTTCCTTGCATTAAGA
Organism: Phacochoerus africanus; assembly: GCF_016906955.1. Taxonomy (NCBI): domain Eukaryota; kingdom Metazoa; phylum Chordata; class Mammalia; order Artiodactyla; family Suidae; genus Phacochoerus; species Phacochoerus africanus. The sequence goes on along the minus strand of NC_062548.1, from coordinate 22,610,272 downwards.
AACCTGCCTTGGAGTTCCCATTGTGGCGCAGTGGTTAACGAATCCGACTAGGAACCATGAGGTTGCGGGTTCAATCCCTGGCCTTGCTCAGTGGGTTAAGGATCCGGCATTGCCATGAGCTGTGGTATAGGTCACAGACACAGCTCGGATCGCGCACTGCTGTGGCTCTGGCGTAGGCTGGTGGCTACAGCTCCGATTCACCCCCTAGCCTGGAAACCTCCATATGCCGCGGGAAGGGCCCAAGAAATGGCAAAAAAGAAAAAAGAACCTGCCTTGAGGTCCTCTGCCAAGATTAGCTGGGAAGCCGCCAGAGTGCTTCTCGGAGAGTCCTTACTTGGCATGTGACCCTGCGGCCTACGCACCAACATGGGAGAGAAACACAAGTACAGAAACATGCATGAGCGTGTACATCTGTTCACCTGTGCGTGCAAGCACGCACGCCCACACACAGCCCAAACACACGGCACTATCAGAATGTTGACAGTGGCTCTTGGCATAGTGGGCTATGGATCCTCTTTAATTTTTCTTCCTTACTCTTTTTGGAAATGCCTGCATGGTCCTGAGTGCCCCACTGTGTGCCTATCTTGAAAGAAAACATTTTAAAGAGCTATTTTCAGGGAGTTCCCACTGTGGCACAGTGGAAACGAATCTGACTAGTTATCCAGGCGGATGTGGATTCGATTGCTGGCCTCGCTCAGTGGGTTAAGGATCCAGCGTTGCCATGAGCAGCGATGTAGGTCACAGATGCGGCTGTGGCATAGGCCAGTGGTGAAATTCCATAAGCCACAGGTGCACAGGTGTGGCCTTAAAAAGACGGGGGAAAAAAAAAACCCTGCTATTTTCATACATTCATGCCTATTTCTCTGTGTGTATGTATTTAAAAGTTTACATTTAAAATGATTTCTTTGGAGTTCCCGTCGTGGCGCAGTGGTTAACGAATCCGACTAGGAACCATGAGGTTGCGGGTTCGGTCCCTGCCCTTGCTCAGTGGGTTAACGATCCGGCGTTGCCGTGAGCTGTGGTGTAGGTTACAGACGCGGCTCGGATCCCACGTTGCTGTGGCTCTGGCGTAGGCCGGTGGCTACAGCTCCGATTCAACCCCTAGCCTGGGAACCTCCATATGCCGCGGGAGCGGCCCAAGAAATAGCAACAACAACAACAAAAGTAAATAAATAAAATAAAATAAAATGATTTCTTTGTCTCTTTAGGGCTGCACCCACAGCATGTGGAGGTTCCCAGGGTAGGGATCTAGTTGGAGCTACAGCTGCCAGCCTGTGCCACAGCCACAGCAGCATCAAATCTGAGCTGCATCTGTGACCTACATCACAGCTCACGGTAGCGCTGGATCCTTAACCCACTGAGGGAGGCCAGGAATTGAGCCCACAACCTCATGGTTCCTAGTTAGATGCATTTCCACTGCGCCACTGTCGGGAACTCCTAAATAAGTTTTAAAAGTTGTTTTTACTAATGTGTAACAGCTCTTATATAGCGAGGAAATCTACAAACATTTTTTTTCTAGTTTGTCCTTTGTTGTTTTTGACTTGGTGTATGGTATTTTTTTCTTCTTTTCAATAAAAATAAAATGGGCTCACACCATGCATGCTCTTTTATAGTGTACTTCTTTTCAGGTAGTATATCCTGAACTTCTTTCCAGGCCTGGACATACAGGTCATCACCTTCATTCTTCTGAAAGTTTATTTTTCAGCTGTACCCATGGCATATGGAAGTTCCCAGGCCAAGGAATCGAATCAGAGCCAGAGCTGTGACCTACACCACAGCTACAGCAACGCCTGATCCTTAACCCACTGCATCTGGCTGGGGATTGAACTGGCACCTCCACAGAGACAAGCCGGATCATTAACCCATTGTGCCACAGCAGAAACAACTATCACCTTAATTCTTTTTTTTTTTTTTTTTTGGCTTTTTAGGGCCACCCCTGCGGCATATGGAAGTTCCCAGGTTAGGGGTCCAATCGGAGTTACAGCTGCTGGCCTCCACCACAGCTCACTCGATGCCAGATCCTTAACCACTGAGCAAGGCCAGGGATCAAACCCGCAACCTCATGGTCACGAGTCGGATTCATTTCTGCTGAGCCACAACGGGAACTCCTCACCTTCATTTTGAATCGCCTGTATTTGTGTTGTCTATTTCATTCTCTCTGCAGAATAGAGTCCCTTGAATTCCTGGATGAAATGGAGCTTCTTGAGCAACTCATGCAGCATTACTGCCTTTGCTGGGCAACCAAAGGAGGCAGTGATCTGGGTAGGTGACTTTACGTTTGTTGATTTGAGCCAGAAATGGGAACTTTGGTCTCCAAGGAACGTACGACACGACTGGACCTTTCGACCAGGAAAACTAGAGGGTTGTGTGCATGGATCCAAGAGCATAGCCAGAGAATTAGCTGACATAGCCTCTGTGTTTTCATAGCACAAAACCCTGAAGAACTGTTTAAATACACCACATGTCTCAAAGCAGACCAACCCACAGCCCTTAGGAGATTGACTGTGGAATTTACTCAGCTGGACGGTAAAAGACCTTGAGGCTTGTAATAATCTTTATAAAAGGAACCAATGTTTGTCTTTGTAATCAACTTGTAACCAGGTTTGCTAGACGTTAAACACACAGATCTTTATATCTCTCTAACACCCCCCTGCAGCTGCAGGTTGAGTTTCTCCGTCTTACCTTCTCTTATATTTAAGGTAAATTTCCCTGGCCTGGTAGAGGAGGGCCCCAGAAACACAGCATGAAGCCTTGACTCAGTGTATCCTGACCCGGTTCATCCTTCACAGCTGCCCCATATTGAGCTCACTTCCCTGTGGGCAGCTTCCTAGCCGGGGGAGGGGGGACCAATTTAGATCCCAGTCCTGGCCTCTAATGTCCTAGGTGCCCCCAAGCTTCCTACAGATGTGTCTGACATATGACCTCAGGCAGGTAGTCAATACAACACAAAGACCTTGTCAGAGTCAAGGATTGTCTGCTGTGTGAAAATTCCAGGTCGTTAATCATCTCCCTTGGGCTTATCTTTCCGCTAGTTTATAAATTTACCCAGGTGGGCAGTTTTGCCCACAGGATCCTTTTAAATTATTTTTTATTTTAAAAATCATCTCTTCAGTGTATTTTTGTACTGCCGTCCTCTCCCATTTTTAAAAGCAATGTAACTTTTAGTAACTTTCTAAAAAAGTACAGCAAAGAAAAAAAAAGTCACCCGCGTGCCCACCACTCAGAGATAACATTTCTGGCAACTTTTTCCCTTCCATCTTTTTTCTAGCTATTGTCTTGTTTTTAGCAGAGTTGAATTTATTTATGTAACCTTGATTCCTGCTTTTCACTTAAGCTTAGAAGCATTTCCCCTTCCTGGGAAAAACTCTGCCTGAGCATAATTTTAATGGCTTTATCACTAGTCAGTTATGAAGCTGTGTCTGATTTTACTTAGCTTTCCCACATTTTAAAAAATATTTGGGAGTTTGTAATAATATCAGGTTAATTCCCTTTTTTTTTTTTTTGGTCTTTTTAGAGCCTTACCACAGCATATGAAAGTTCCCAGGCTACAGGTTGAATTGGAGCTGCAGCTGCTGGCCTGCACCACAGCCACAGCAATACTAGATCCAAGCCGAATCTGCAGCCTAGACCACAGCTCACCGCAACACCGGATCCTTAACCCAACTGAGCAAGGTCAGGGAACTCCACAGAGTTCATTGCGGTTTTTGTAAAGCAACAGTGTATTGAGCACTTTATGTTAAGGGGCCTTCCCCCCCACCCCCCAACTTTCTGCCTGGCCACTTGGTGATACCGGTACTTATGTGTTGGGGGGCGGGAGGTGAGGGGGGGAACTGTCTGATTCAGTCAAGGTTCAGCATTTAAGGGATAGACTTTTGGGTTTATTGCAGAGAGCCCATAAACCATCATAATCGTTCTTAATCTATTTTAAACCTTCCATAAACATAGTCTCATTCAGCCTCTTGCTTCCTTGTGAAATCTCATCTTCGGAGGTCAAGCTGCAGTCATGGGGACGGGAGGAGGGGTGCTGGTGGCAGTGGCCGGTGCCTCCGAGGCTGGTCACTGGGGTCCGGGGGTCACATTCTCCCACCTCTCTTTTCTCTGTCCCAACCCATGAGAATCTCTTCACGGCATTTGTGTGTTTCCTCCCCTCAGGTTTGAAAGAAATTACTTATTGATCTGTTCAAGATGCGTGCGGATCCAGAGCCAAAGCCACCACCCTCTCTGGAGCTGAGTCTCTGAGTTTCCCTGGCGGTGGTTAAGCCTCTGCTTCCAGTACCCCTGCCCTTGGCCGAGAGACCTCAGTTCCTGGGGTGTCTGTTCCAGTTCCTGTTCCTGTTCCTGTTGGCCTATTGTTGAAATAAATTTCAGTTGCCAGTCGCCCCGTGTGTTGGTCCTCTGCCATTTATCCTTTGCTCCTCTGGATGGATTGCAGTCCACCTCTGTGTCTGCTGAAACCTAAGGTTCTGAACCCGACCTTGACCCTGGCTCACCCCTTGTCAGGCAGACTCAGTTCCTGCCCCTGCATCAGTTTTGGGATTTATTCCCGTGAGCTCTTGTTTGCAGCACCTGGCCTTGCCATTGACACCTTGACCAGATGTTGGCACTCTGCTCTACTCCCGTTTCTGCCCTGGCCAGACTAGCCTGCTTAAGTCCAGGTCCTTCACCTTGGTCATTGTGGCAGGCTGGGTGGTGGCCCTCTAAAATGTCCATTCCTGATCCTCTGAACTGTGAATGTATTCACTTACATGGCAGAAGGGGCTTTGCACACATGCCTAAGGTCTTGAGATGGGAGATTATTCATGAGCATCCATATGGGCTGGATGGACTCACAAGTGTCCTTCCTTAGAAGGCCGGAGGAGTTCCTGGCATGGCTCAGCAGAAATGAATCTGACTAGTATCTATGAGGACACAGGTTTGATCCCTGGTCTCACTCAGTGGGTTAAGGATCTGAACATACTTTGTATGATCTGTGCTGTGGGTTGCAGATGGGGGCCAGATCTGGCGTTGCTGTGGTGTAGGCTGGTAACTACAGCTCCAATTCGACCCCTAGCCTGAGAACCTCCATATGCCATGGGAGCAGCCCAAGAAAAATGACAAAAAGACAAAACAAACAAAAAAAACCCCACCAGATCCTTTAACCCACTGAGTGAGGCCAGGGATTGAACCTGCATCCTCACGGATACCAGTCCAGTTCTTAAACCATTGAGCCACAACAAGAATTCCTGTAACCATTTTTAAAGTGTATAGTTCAGTAGCATTCAGTATATTCGCATTGTTGTGCAACCATCACCACTATCCATCTCCAAACTTTTTCATATTCCCAAATTAAATTCTTTACCCATCAAACACTAACTCCATTATTTCCATGATCAGCCCCCAGTAACCATCACATTACTCTCTGACTCCATGCATTTGCTTATTCTAGGTGCCTCCTAGAGATGGAATCATACGATATTCTTTGTCTCTGGCTTAGACTTTATATAATGTCTTCAAACATCCATGTAGCCCCAGATTTTCATTCCTTTTTTGAGGCTAAATAATATTTCACTGTATGTGTATACCACATTTTTGTTACTCACTTATCCATCAGTGGATATCTGGGTGTTTCCAACCACTGGCTACTGTGAATAATGCTGCTGTGAACATTGGTCTAGAAACACTTGTTTGACTTCCTGCTTTTAGGTCTTTTCAGTATATACCCCAAAACTGAACTGCTGGATGATATGGTGATTCTATTTTTTAAGTTTTTGAGGAACCATCATATTGTTTTCCATAGTGACGGCACCATTTCACAGTCCCCTCAATAATGTTCAAGGATTCTAATTTCTCTACTTCCTCATCCCACTTGTTGCTTTTTTTTTTCTAATAGGTATCCTAATTGGCTGTGAAGTGGTATCTCATTGTAATTTTCTTTTGCATTTCCCTAACGATTGGTGATGTTGGGCATCTTTTCCAATATTTGTTGGTCATCTGTATATTTATAATTTTAGATCTTACGTTGAGGTCTTTGATCCATTTTGAGTTAATTTTTATATATGATATTAGGTAAAGGTCCAATTTCATTCTTTTGCATGTGTGTATCTGGTTTTCTTAGCACAATTTGCTGAGATTGTTCTTTCCCCATTAAGTAGTTTGGGCATCCTTGTCAAAAGTAATTTGATCATTAATGCAGGGGAGAGTTTATTTCTGGGCTTTCTATTCTATTCCACTGGTCTATTTGTTTTTCTTTGTGCCAGTACCACACTGTTTTGATTCTTGGAGCAGTGTAGGAAGTTTCTAAATCAGGAAACATGAGTCCTCCAACTGTTTTTTTCAAGATGGTTTTGGCTATTTGGGGTTCCTTGAGATTCCATATGGATTTTAAGATGGATTTTTCTATTTCTGCAAAAAATGCTTGGGATTTTGATAGGTGTTGCTTTGAATCTGTAGATGTTGAGTGGTAATGACAGCTTGACAGTATTAAACCTTACAAACCAGGAATTGGGGATGTATTTCCATTTATTTTTTAAAGGCTTCTTTATTGATTTTTTTTCACTGCACCCAAGCACGTGGAAATTCCCGGGCCAGGAATCAAACCCGAGTTCCCATGGATACTAGTCAGGTTCGTCAACCACTGAGCCACGACAGGAACTCCATCCTTTTATTTTTTATTTTTATTTTTTTATTTTTTTGTCTTTTTGCCTTTTCTAGGGCCGTTTCCCATGGCATATGGAGGTTCCCAGGCTAGGGGTCTAATCAGAGCTGTAGCCACTGGCCTATGCCAGCGCCACAGCCATGCAGGATCCGAACTGCATCTGCAACCTACTCCACAACTCAGGGCAATGCTGGGTCCTTAACCCACTGAGCAAGGCCAGGGATTGAACCTTCAACCTCATGGTTCCTAGTCAGATTCGTTAACCACTGTGCAACGACAGGAACTCCTATAATTCCTTTAATATGCTGCTGAGTTTGGTTTGCTGGTATTTTGTTGAGGACTTGTGCATCAGTGTTGATGAGGGATATTGGTCTGTAGTTTTTGGTGGTGTTTTTTGTCTACTTCGGTAACAGGGTGATGCTGGCCTCATAGAATGAATTAGGAAATGCTCCCTCCTCTTCAATTTTCTGGAAGAATTTGAGGATTAGTGTTAATTCTCCTTTAAATGTTTGGTAGGATTCACCCTTGAAGCCATCTGGTCCAGATTTTTCTTAGTTGAGAGGTTTTTAATTACTGATTGAACCGCCTTACCAGTTACGAGTCTATTCATAGTTTTTGCTTCTTCATAATTCAGTCTTAGTAGTTTCTGTATTTCTAGGAATTTGTTCATTTCATCTAGGTTATCCAGTTTGTTGGTGTGTAATTGTTCATAGCACTCCCTTTTAATCCTTTTGATTTCTGTTAAATCAGTAGTCATGTCCCCACTTTGATTTCTGATGTTACTAATTTGAGTCCTCTCTCTTTTTTTGTCAGTGCAGCTAAAAGTTTGTCAATTTGGTTGATCTTTTTGAAGAATGGGCTTTTGGTTTTGTTTATTTTTTCCTTCTGTTTCATTCATCTCTGTTCTAATCCTTATCTCCTTACTTCCGCTAGCTTTGGTGTTTGTTCTTTTTCTAGCTCCTTAAGATGCTAAATTTAGGTTGGTGGAGTTCCCATAATGGCTCAGCAGTTAACAAATCCGACTAGCATCCCTGAGGACGTGGGTTCAATCCCTGGCCTTGCTCAGTGGGTTAAGGATCTGGCATTGCCATGAGCTGTGGTACAGGTTGCAGACTCGACTCAGATCCCATGTTGCTCGTTTCTGGCATAGGCTGGAGGCTACAGCTCCCGATTGGATCCCAGCCTGGGACTTTCCACATGCTGCAGGTGCAGCCCTAAAAAGACAAATTTAGGTTGTTGATTTTAGATTTCTTATTTTTAATGTACACTTTTACAGTTACAGATTTCCCTCAGCACTTATTTGCAGCATCCTGTAAGTTTCGGTATGTTATTTTTTTTATTTTCATTTGTCTCAAGGTATTTTCTAATTTCCCTTTTGATTTCTTCTGTGCCCCACTTGTTAAGAGTTTGTTGTTTATTTTCCACATATTTATAAATTTACCAATTTTCCATCTTCTTTTGGTTTCTAGTCTCCTTCTGGTGTGATAGGAAAAGATAATTTGTATTATTTCAATCTCTTTGAATTTATTGAGACTACTGTGAGAGCCTAACATAAAACCTCTCCTAGAGACTGTGTCATGTGCACTTGAGAAAAATGTGTACTTGGCTGTTGAGTGGAATGTTCTGTATATGTCTGGCAGGTGCAGTTTCTATCTCCTTATTGATCTTCTATCTGATTGTTCTCACCATAGGCTTTTGACCCCCAAAGCTTATCTCAAAGGCTGTGTCTCCTGGAGTTCCAGCTGTGGCTCAGCAGTAACAAACCCATGAGTACACAGGTTCGATCCCTGGCCTCACTCAGTGGGTTAAGGATACAGTGTTGCCATGAGCTTCAGTGCAGGTCGCAGATGTGGCTCAGATCTCGCATTGCTGTGGCTGTGGTATAAGCTGGCAGCTGTAGCTCCAATTCACCCCCTAGCCTGGGAACGTCCATATGCCGCAGGTGCAACCCTAAAAAGACAGCAACAACAACAAAGTCTGTGTCTTCCATTCTGCTTTTCCAGGTGCCTGTCTTCTCTCTCCTCTTTGGTGATTCACTAGCTCCTCAGAGTCAACATTTCTTTTTCTTTTTTTTTTTTTTTTGTCTTTTTGCTATTTCTTGGGCCGCTCCCGCAGCATATGGAAATTCCCAGGCTAGGGGTTGAATCGGAGCTGTAGCCACCGGCCTACGCCAGAGCCACAGCAACGCGGGATCCAAGCCACGTCTGCAACCTACACCACAGCTCATGGCAACGCCAGATCGTTAACCCACTGAGCAAGGGCAGGGACCGAACCCGCAACCTCATGGTTCCTAGTCGGATTCGTTAACCACTGCACCACGACGGGAACTCCTCAGAGTCAACATTTCTATTACCAAATTCATCTCTTCCCTCTCCTAAGTAGCTCTAAGTAAGCTCTGCCTTCTTTGCCGGTGAACCACTATTCCACTCAGAACCCTCAGAGCTCTGCTTTTTTTTACTAAATTTTTTTTTTCATTTTGAAAACATTTTTATTATGATTGATTTACACTGGTCTGTCAATTTCTGCTCTACAGCCAAGTAACCCAGTCATATATATATGTATTCTTTTTCTCATATTATCCTCCATCATGTTCTATCACAAGCGCTATGATATATAGTTTCCTGTGCTGTACAGCAGGATGTCATTGCCCATCCCCTCCAAATGCAAGAGCTTTCGACTCCTAACCCCAGACTCCCAGTCCATCCCAGTCCCTCACCCCTGGCCCCTGGCAAACATGAGTCTGTTCTCCATGTCCATGATTTTTCTGTTTTGTAGGTAGATCATTTGTGCCGTATTTTAGACTCCACATATAAGTGATATCCTATGGTGTCCTATGGTGTCTGTCTTTCTCTTTCTGACTTACTTCACTCAGTACGAGAGTCTCTAGTTCCATCCATGGTGTTGCAAATGGCATTGTTTTGTTCTTTTTTATGGCTGAGTAGTATTCTACTGTGTGTATATACCACATCTTCCTAATCCATTCATCCATCAATGGGCATTTAGGTTGTTTCCATGTCTTGGCTATTGTGAATAGTGCTGTGATGAACATACGGGTGCATATATCTTTTTCAATGAAATTTTTGTCTAGATATATGTCCAGGAATGGGATTGCTGGGTCATATGGTAGTTCTGTATTTAGTTTTCTATATGTAGTTACTGTTTTCCATAGTGATTATACCAATTTACATTCTCACCAACAGTGTAGGAGGGCTCCCTTTTCTCCACACCCTCTCCAGCATTTGTTATTTGTTGACTTGCTAATGATGGCCATTCTGACTGGTGTGGGGGGTAACCTCATAATAGTTTTGATTTGCATTTCACTAATAATTAGTGATGCTGAGAATTTTTTCATGTGCCTGCTGGCCATCTGTATGTCATCTTTGGAGAAATGTCTATTTAAGTCTTCTGTCCATTTTTCAATTGGGTTGTTTGTTTTTTTGTTGTTGTTGTCATTGTTGGGTTGTATGATTTCATATTTTGGAGATTAAACCTTTGTTGGTTGAGTCATTTGCACAAATTATCTCCCATTCTGTGAGTTGTCTTTTCATTTTTTTAATGGTTTCCTTTACTGTGCAGAAGCTTTGGAGTTTAATTGGGTCCCATTGGTTTATTTGTATCTTTATCATCTTTATTCTCAGAGGTGGATCAAACAAGATGTTGCTGTGATTTATGTCAAAGAGCATCCTGCCTGTATTTTCCTCTAGGAGTTTTATAGTGTCTGGCCTTACATTTATGTCTTTAATCCATTTTGAGTTCTTTTTTGTGTATGGTGTTAGACAATGTTCTAATTTCACTCTCTTACATGCAGTTGTCCAGTTTCCCTAGCACCATTTATTAAAGACACTATCTTTCCTTCACTGTATGTTCTTGCCTCCTTTGTCATAGATTAATTGAGTATAGGTGTTTGGGTTCATTTCCGGGCTTTCTATCCTATTCCATTGATCTGTGTTTCTGTTTTGTGCCAGTACCATACAGTTCTGATGACTGTAGCTTTGTAGTAGAGTCTGAAGTCAGGGAGCCTGGTTTCTCCAGTTCCCCTTTTTCTTTTCAATATTGCCTTGGCTATTCAAAGTCTTGCGTGTTTCCATAAAAATTTTAAAATATTTGTTCTAGTTCTGTAAAGAATGTCTTTGGTAATTTGATAGAGATTGCATTGAATCTGTAGATTGCCTTAGGTAGTGTTGTCATTTTGACTAAATCGATTCTTCCCATCCAAGAGTATGGTATCTTTTCCATCTATTTGTGTCTTCTTTGATTTTTTTCATCAGTGTCTTACAGTTTTCAGAGATAGGTATGTTGTCTCTTGAGGTAGAGTTTATTCCTAGGTATTTTATTCTTTTTGATGCAGTGGTAAGTGGGACTGTTTCTCTGGTTTCTCTTCCTGATCTTTCATTGTTAATATATAGAAATGAAATAGATTTCTGTGTATTAATTTTGTATCCTGCGAATTTACCAAATTCATTGATGAGCTCTAATAGTTTTCTGGTAGTGTCTTTAGGATTTTCTAGGTATAGTATCATGTCATCTGCAAACAGTAATAGTTTTACTTCTTCCTTTCCAATTTAGATTCCTTGTATTTCTTTTTCTTCTCTGATTGCCATGGCTAGGAGTTCCAGGACTAAGTCGAAAAACATTGGTGAAAGAGGACATCCTTGTCTTGTTCCTGATCTTAGTGGAAATGCTTTCAGTTTTTCACCATTGAGAATGATGTTAGCTGTGGGTTCATCATAAATGGCTTTTATTATACTGAGGTAGTTCCCCTCCATGCCCACTCAGTGGAGAGTTTTATTTTTGTTTTTGTTTTTGTTTTTGTTTTTTGTCTTTTTGCCTTTTCTAGGGCCGCTCCCGTGGCATATGGAGGTTCCCAGGCTAGGGGTCCAATCGGAGCTGCAGCTGCCAGCCTACACCAGAGCCACAGCAATGCGGGATCCGAGCTGCGTCTGCGACCTACACCACAGCTCACAGCAACACTGGATTGTCAACCCACTGAGCAAGGCCAGGGATCGAACCTGCAACCTCATGGTTCCTAGTCAGATTCGTCAACCACTGAGCCACAACGGGAACTCCTCTGGAGAGTTCTTATCAGGAATGTGTGTTGGATTTTGTCTAGTTTTTTCTGGATCTGTTGAGATGATCATACGGTTTTTATTTTTCAGTTTGTTGATGTGGTGTATCACATTGATAGCTTTGCAGATATTGAAGAATCCTTGTATCACTGGGATAAATCCTACTTGATCATGGTGTATGATCTTTTTAATGTATACTTGTATGTGGTTCGCTAATATTTTGTTGAGGATTTTTGCATCTATGTTCATCAGTGATATTGGCCTGTAATTTTCTTTTTTCGTGGTATCTTTGTCTGGTTTTGGTATCAGGGTAATGGTGGCTTCATAGAATGAGCTTGGGAGTGTTCTTTCCTCTGCAATTTTCTGGAAAAGTTTCAAAAGAAGAGATGTTAACTCTTCTCTGAATGTTTAGCATGAAGCCATCAGGTCTTGGACTTTAGTGTTTTTTTGGAAGTTTTTTTGTTTTGTTTTGTTTTGTTTTTTAATGGATGCCTCTGTGGCATGTGGAAGATCCCACACTAGGGGTCAAATCAGAGCTGCAGCCAGATCCTTAACCCACTGAGCAGGACCAGGGACCGAACCCGCATCCTCACAGACACTATGTCAGGTTCTTAACCCCACCGAACCACAGTGGGAACCCCTCCCTACTTTTTCCTGTCCTCCTCAACTGGGTGGCCACGTTCTATTGATTTTTTTTCAACCGCGATGATTTCTTGTAACCATCTCCCCTATCCTGCTGCCAGCCCACTTCAGCCTTCCACACTTAGCCTTTCAGACTGTCATTCTCTACCTCCTGCCTCCCCATCTCCCACAGCCAGCCTGTCCTTCCTAACCCTGAGCACCTTCCCACAGCCAAAGGCTGTCAGGGCTCCTTGCTTAGCAACTTACCCAGCTCTTAGCCAGGCAAGGATATTGCTCCAGGAGGGAACCTTAGCCTACATTTACGGTCTTGTTCTCCAGTCGCCTGACACTGGGTCTCACCTGCTGCTAGTCTCTCTCCTTGCCCTGTGCTTTCCTTAGGATTCATCCCAGCAGAGCTGCCCACCTTCAAAGCCCATTCCAGATGTTGACGGCCTTGTCCCTTTCTCCCTTTCATCATGATGTTGCTATTAGATGCAAGAAGAGATGAACAAGATATACATATTAGAAATGCCCTTAAAAACCTTCCATTCTTTTGAAGAAGATGGACAGTTAAAGTTGTCTTGCCATAAAGCATAGCAGGTAGCATGTGGGAAAGCCATGGATTTACCTAACAAGAGCAGCTCAGCCATTCAAAACCGGTCAAAGAGGTTTGGGGGAGGAAAAGTCCCATAAAGAAGAGACGGAAGAGTGGCCTCAGCATGTGTGAGAGAGCTGCCTCTGTGCCACCCATGATCACCAACTGATACTTGTGTTTCTAATTGCCTTACTTGTATTAACTTATCCTGCCCTTATGAGAACTCCGTCATATCCTGTTTTTATCCTCATTTTTAATGAGGAAATCAGGGCCAATGGGGATTTTGTAATTCATTCAGCCGTCTAGCCAACAAATGATGGAACTGGATTTGAAACCAGGCAAGTTGGCTCTAGAACTTGTGCTTTTGTTTATATATATATATATCCCTTCTCCCCTTGCCCCAGTCAGCACATAAAAATTCCCCATCACTATTGCTTGAGGATGTGGTTGCCCTGGTGCCTCAGTTCCTTATTTCTGATACAATTTACATTTATTAAACTGGCTTATTTCCCATTTGAGGGCTGCCCTAGGTGCCATTGATGAAGAATGATCGTTTTCTTCAAAACCTTAGGCTTTTGAATATATAGTAGCAGAAGTGACATTGTAGGAGTTCCCTGGTGGCCTTGCAGGTTGAGGATCTGATGTTGTCACTGCTGTGGCTTGTGTTCGATCTGTGGCCCAGGAACTTCTGCATGGTGTGGGTCAAAAAAAATGACATTGTAAACAACAACAACAAAAAAACCCCACTACCACTGAGTTACCATATGATCCAGCAATCCCACTCCTGGGCATATATCCAGAAAAGATAAAAACTCTCATTTGAAAAGATACAAACACCCCAATATTCATAGCAGCATTGTTTACAGTAGCTAAGGCATGGAAGCAACCTAAATGTCTCTCAGTAGAGGAATGGATAAAAACAATGTGGTGTGTGTGTATACACGCAAAATGGACTATTACTCAGCCATTAAAAAGAATGAAATAATCCCATTTGCAGCAACATGGCTGGACCTATAGATTATCATACCGAGTGAAGTAAGAGAAAGACAAATATCATATGATATTTATAAGTGGGATCTAAAAAAATGAAACAAGAGAACATATTTAAAAACACAAATAGAGTCATAGGAAATTCAAGGTAACCAAAGGAGGAGGTGAGGAGGAGTAAATTAGTAGTTTGGAATTAACAGATACACACTACTATCTATAAAATATATGGGCAATAGGGACCTACTGTCTAAGCACAGAGAACTATATTCAGTATCTTGTAATAACCTATAATGGAAAGAATCTGAAAAAAAAATTAAAAACTGAATCACTTTGCTGTACACCTGAAATTAACACAGCATTGTAAACCAACTGTACTTCCACAAAAAAAGGAAAAACAAAACCAAATACAACCCAAAAAACACCACCACCACCAGTGTGTATCTAGAATACCTAGTTTCAACAATAGAATTTTTTTTTCCTAATTTTTAGGGCCACACCTGTGGCACATGGAGGTTCCCAGGCGAGGGGTCTAATTGGAGCTGTAGCCACCAGCCTATGCCAGAGCCACAGCAACATGGGATCCAAGCTGTTGTGTGACCTACACCACAGCTCATGGCAACACTGGATCCTTAACCCACTGAGCCAGGCCGGGGATTGAACCTGCCACCTCATGGTTCCTAGTCAGATTCGTTTCCACTGCGCCACGATGGGAACTCCAGCAATAGAGTATTGATTGAAGGATATCTTCAAGGACCTGGGGTTTCTCTTTGTGCTCTGTCTTCCTTAGTATGTTGCCTTTCAGTTTTGTTTAACAAAAAATTAAAATCAAAGTAGGTGCTAGAGCATCAGGCATCACAACTTCATTCATGGTAGGAAAAAAGATAGGTCTTTTCTTTAGCAGTCTCTCTCTCTCCTTTTTTTTTTCTTTTTTCTTTTTCTTTTCTTTTTTCTTTCTTTCTTTTTGTTTTTTCTTTTGGTTATTCTCACAGCATGCAGAAGTTCTCGGGCCACGGATCCAACCCACACTGCAGCAGCAACCTGAGCCACAGCCGTGACAGTGCCAGATCCTTAACGCACTGACTCACACAAGAACTCCTGGATGTCTCTATGTTTTAATTTTATTTAATTATTTACGCAGCACCCATGGCATGAGGATTTCCCAGGCCAGGACCAAACCTGCACCACAGCAGTGACCCAAGCTGCTGCAGTGACACTAGATCCTTAACCCACTGAGCCGCAGGAGAACTCCTTCTATCTTTTCATCCAGAATAGAATTGTTCCCAAATGTGTTTGTCTCATAATAAGAGCTGGGTAGGATTTCCAGATAACATGCAGGATGCCCAGTTAAATTTGAATTTCTGGTAAACAGCAGATTGATTTTTGTTGTTGTTGTTGTGGTACATGTGTCCTATGGGAAATTAAGATTTAACTGGGTGTCCTCTATTCTTATTTGTTAAATTTGGCAACACTAGAACTTGGTCTACTTGCAAGAGAGGGGTGGGAAATAGAATAGCTGGCCTTCTGGCTTTTATAAATTCAAGACGGGCCAGAGAGAAAGAAACTGGAATGCTTTCAGATCATCCGCCACGCTGTGTGGAGTCATTTTGATAATGTTTGCTCTACTGCCCAGGGAATATTTTTGTGTCATATCAGAAACTTTATGAAGTCCAAAGCAGAGTGTAACTAAATTTTCATCTTAGGCTTTTTTACTTTCTTTTTTTTTTTTTTTTTTTTTTTTGAGCGGGGAGGAAGGCGTGGCATGGATGGGTCATGACTAAAATGCCTCTCATGGGCAGGGTATATGATTTTATTCTGCTTTACTTTTTTGTATCCTCCTGTTCCACAGAAGGAATTGAGATGGCTAATAACACTCTATCAACACAAA
This sequence comes from Phacochoerus africanus, assembly GCF_016906955.1. NCBI lineage: Eukaryota > Metazoa > Chordata > Mammalia > Artiodactyla > Suidae > Phacochoerus > Phacochoerus africanus. Next base: position 22,594,481 of record NC_062548.1, on the reverse strand, counting down.
AAGGCAAAAATACATGCTCTGGGGAGATGGAACATGAGTTTTTTCAAAAGAGCCGACAGATGTGTAAATTTTGTCTCACACAGGTACTGAAAGTGGGCTACAAATTGACTTCCCCAGAGTCCTCAGAAGGATTGAAATATGATTCAGGTCCCATAAAAATCACAGCCAGGCTCCTACTCAAGAGAGGCACAACTCTTTTGACACAGAGATGCAGGAAGCTTGCCCTGAGCATCCTCAGTAGGATCTCCAAGCATCCTCATTGGGATCTCAGAGCATCTTCAGTGGGATATCTGGGCATCCTCGGTGGGATATACGGGCATCCTCAGTAGGATCCCTGAGCATCTTCAGCGGGATCTCTGAGCATCCTCAGTGGGATCTCTGAGCATCTTCAGTGGGATCTCTGTGAATGCTTGGGGCTTGGCTTTGGGGCTACTGCTCCAGGGTCCCTTGACGCCAACCAATGACCAAAGGGAAATTCCAAAACAAATAAGGCCAAAACAACACTGTCCAGTTATAGAGCTCTGGCTCACTAGAGTTGATACCAGAGTAGACTTTAGAATATCTGGGGGAAAGAAAAGGCCTGTGGAACAGACTATGTAAACATTGCCTCTCCAAGCTGGACATTATTTATTTATTTTTTCTTTTTTGCAGCCGCACCTGTGGCACATGGACGTTCCCAAGCTAGGGGTCGAATTGGGGTCACAGCTCCACACGTGATATCATATGATGTTTGTCATTCACGGTCTGACCACCTTCACTTAGTATGATCATCTCTAGGTCCATCCATGTTGTACTTACACGTGGAATCTAAAAAAAGGAATACAAGCGAACTTATTTGCAGAACAGAAACAGGCTCACAGATTTGAAAACAAACTTACTGTTACCAAAGAGGACAGGTGGTGGAGGGGGATGGACTGGGGGTTTGGGATTGGCACATGCACACTGAGGGGTAGGGAATGATTGGCCAGTGGGGACCTGCGATGTAGCACAGGGAACTCTATCCAATATTCTGTGATGATCTATGAGTGTACAGCAGAAATGGCCACAACCTTGGAAATCACCTCTATGTCAGTAAAACTTAAAAAAAATGAAAAACATACAGCACCGGGAACTCTATCTAGTCACTTACGATGGAGCGGAATGGAGGATAATGTGAGAAAAAGAATGTATGCATGGAGGTGTGTCTGGGTCACTTTGCTGTCCAGTAGAGAATTGACAGAACACGGTAAAACCAGCTGTAATGGAAAACATTAAAATCATTTAAAAATGTAAAAAAGATTCTCTTCAATACAAAGCGAGTATAAACAAATACAAAATGAAAAAGCGATAAAACAAAAGACAACAACAACGGACTTCCCGTCGTGGCTCAGTGGTTAACAAATCTGATTAAAAACCATGAGGTTGCGGGTTCGGTCCCTGGCCTCGCTCAGGCCTTGCTCAGGTGAAGGATCCGGCGTTGCCGTGAGCTGTGGTGTAGGTTGCAGATGCAGCTCAGATCCTGTGTTGCTATGGCTCTGGTGCAGGCTTGGCAGCTACAGCTCCGATTCGACCCCTAGCCTGGGAACCTCCATATGCCGCAGGTGTGGCCCTAGAAAAGACGAAAAGACAGGAAAAAAAAAAAAAAAAAAAAAAAAGCTCCTGAGGGCCAGCCAGGTGTAGGGGCTACAGGTTATCAGAGGAGAATGAAATAGCCCATTCTAGAGGCAGAGCTTCATTCAGGGGACATGCTTCCAGTGTCCAGGGGGCCCTTCTACACCCTTCCTTAAAACCCTACTCCTTTCCATGGCACCCAAGATGCAAGGCCCTGCGTGTTCCAGCCCCTCCTCACCCCTCCTTCCTCACTCCACGACCTCCTTCTAGCTCTGCCTTCCTTCTTTCCCTCCCCCTACCAAACTCTGTCTTTGCCACAGGGCCCTGCAATCAGGGTGGTAAGAATCACGGGATTGGATGGAATTCCCGCTGTGGGGCAACAGGAACCTGGGAGCGCTGGGGTGCAGGTTCAATCCCCAGCCCCGCACAGTGGGTTAAGGATCCTATGTTGCCTCTGATTGGATCCCTGGTCCCTGGTCTGGGAACTTCATATGCCAAGGGGAGGCCACCCCCCCCCAAAGAAGAATCATGGGATTGGAGGAGTTCCCATGGAAATGAACTTATTATCCATGAGGATGTGGGTTTGATCCCTGGCCTTGCTCAGTGAGTGGGGGATCCAGCATTGCCATGAACTGTGGTCACAGACACAGCTCAGATCTTGCTTGCTGTGGCTGTGGCTGTGGCGTAGGCCTCAGCTGTAGCTCTGATTCACCCCTAAATCCATATGCTATGGGTGCAGCCCTAAAAAGCAAAAAACAAACAAACAAACAAACATGGCATTGGAGATACATGAAATGTAGCCAGTGATCAACACTCAAATTCCTTGGTTTATTGCCCATGATTAGCACACAGCACAGGTTAAAGTAGGGATAAGAGGGTGTGGAACCACCCCGAGAAGTCCTGGAAGGAGGCATCTCAGCCCAAGAGCAGCTGTCTCCCGGCCAGCTTCGGGTCTCCGCTGCCTTCTGCTCCAACAGGGCCATGGCAGCCTCCGTCCGGAGCAGCGCCCAGGAGCCAGGTTTTGGGTCCTTCAGCAAAGAGACTTCAAGTCATGTGGCTCAGTGGGCTCTTTCTAAGTAAAAGTTCCCAGGGCAAGGTAAGCAGTTCAAAATGGAGTCACAGTGGCTCCTGTTCTAGTCCATCACATTCCTTTTTCTTTTCCTCTTTTATTTTTATTTTTTATTTTTACCATGGCCCCTGCAGCATGTGAAGTTCCCAGGCTAGGGGTCTACTGCAGCTGCAGCTGCTGGTCTACACCACAGCCACAGCAATACCGCATCCAAGCTGCATCTGCAACCTACCCCGGCAGCTCAAGGCAATGTCAGATCATTAACCCCCACTGAAAGAGGCCAGGGATCGAACCTGCCTCCTCATGGAGACACAGTCAGGTCCTCAACCCGCTGAGCCACAAGGGGAACTCCCTTCCCGTCACATTTCTTTTCTGTCCCTCTAAGATGCTCCCAGCCCTGCAGTGAACGTTTCAAACCAACCAATGTGGGCATTCACTTTGGCCACTGTGACTCCATTTTGAACTGCTTAACACAGCTTAAATGCTGTGACATCAGATGAATAGGACTCATCATAACAGAAAAGGAATCACATCATAACACAGCCTCTGCTGGCCTTTGCACCTGCTGTTCCCTTTCCTGACTCAGCCTTAGCTCTTAAAGTTGAGACATCACCTCCCCATCACCCTGTGTAAACTTCCTCCGGGGTTGTAACATGACATCCTGTTTTTTCTTTTTATAAAGCCTTTATGGTCCTTGCCTGAACTTGTCATCGTTTTTATTTATTCCACAAGCATTTATCAAGCATGTCCTATGTAGCAGGCACTGAGAGACAGTGGGGCAAGTGAACCAATAAACCACAATAATTACAGGGCTCATGTGACTCAAGTGACTCCAGATGACTCAAGATTGTCATGGTGTGAAAGATGACGCAACCCTACCTTTATCAACACATTTGATTTTTTTATTATTATTTTATTTTCTTTCTTTTTCTCTTTCTTTTTTTGCTTTTTAGGGCCATACCTGAGGCATGTGGAGGTTTCCAGGCTAGGAGTCGAATCAGAACTGCACCTGCCAGCCTACGCCACAGCCACAGCCACAGTGGCGCTGGATCCGAGCCGCATCTGAGACCTACACCTACACCGCAGCTCCACAGCAACGCCAGATCCTTAACCCACTGAGTGGGGCCAGGGATCGAACCCGCAGCCTCTTGGATTCTAGTCGGGTTTGTTACCAATGAACCACAGTGGGAACTCCAACGCATTTAATTTTTAACTACAAAAACATTGGGATTCAGATATGGGGGGACTCAGGAACTCTCCCCAGGGATGGACACCCCAACAAGTTAGGAACACGGTCCTGAACCCACACTGGGCTCTTGTTTCACATTAGTCAACTTAGGGACCAGCACAAGAAGAAAAAAAAAATGTCTCCAGTAGCAACAAGTCTTGCAAGAAGGCAGGTGCTGGTTAAGTGAGGGCGCCTTTCAAGGCCAGACCCGTTGAATCCCTGGAGGGACAGGCAGACAAGTTGGGAAACAAGATCCAAGATCTTGCTAAGCTTGATGCTGGAGAAATCAGCCTGCCCTGTCTGCAAATAGAACCTGCTAAACTCAGCGGTCCAGTGAGTAATAAAATGACCTGGGAGAGCTCCGGGAACTCAGGTAAGGCCCATTGTTCTGGTTTCATCCTCCCATTGTTTCCCAATTGCGGAGGAGTTTGGGTGCTGGGGGCTGAAACCTCTGGGTGCATCATGGCTTCCAGACAGCAGAGGAGGGGGAATTTATAAAGACCCAAAGCCTTTTTTTTTTTCTTTGGTCTTTTTAGGGCTGCACCCCACAGCATATGGAGATTCCCAGGCTGGGGGTTGAATCAGAGCTGCACCTGCCAGCCTATACCACAGCCACAGCAACGCAGGATATGAGCCGCATCTGTGACCTACCCCACAGCTCACAGCAATGCTGGATCCTTAATCCACTGAGTGAGGCCAGGCCTCAAACCTGCGTCCTCATGGCTGCTACTCAGATTCATTTCCACTGACCCCTGATGGGACCTCCTGAGAATTTAGAGATACAAGGAGATGGGACTCATGAAGGAAGTGAGAAGTGGGGCTAGTCCTTGAGTGGGAACCAGGGGATGGGACCTTGATAAGATCAAACTGGAAGGAACATTCAATGAAACCACACAAACACATTGGAAAAGGAGGCACAAAGGGTAGCTTTTCCCTGGTGCTGGTGATGAGATTAGATTAGATTGCAAAGCATGGCCATAGGACTTCTGGAGTCTCTTTCTCCACTCCTTGAATCAGGAGTGGCCAATGGGACGATAAGAAACAAGAGGCGCGCAACTTGACAGGTGCCTGTGCATTGGGGTTCATCTTCCCTTCCTCTTCTTGGGAAACCACTGTGGTGACAACATGGTGGATAAGTCCGGGGTTGGCCTGTTGGATGAGAAGATGATGCAGCGCTGACCTGCACTGTCCAGATGAGGCCCTTTCCAGACCCAGGACCCAGTCAACTCGCCAGCTGACCACAGATGTTCAAAGGAAGCCAGAAGAACTGCCCAACTGCCTTGTAGAATCATGAGTTAAATGCACGGTTCTTGTTTTAAGCCATGGCATGTGGGAATACTTTGCCACCCCTCAGTAGCTAACCAGTCCAGGTCGGGGAGCAGGTTGGGGAGAAGAAGGTGCATCATTGGTGGATTGGTTTCTTCCTTAATGCTTATTGTGTGTCCAGCTGTGTTCGGATTTAACGATGCAAGGGCAGGGGTCTCTACATTCACAGAGCACCAGCCGGCAGTGGCCTCTGATAAAAGGCTTGGTCATTTCAGTGTCTTATGTGAGTCCAGGCGGGTGCTAGGGGAGGTACCGGGTGGGGGGGGTGGGCGGGGAGAGATGTGTCAGCTGAGATCTGAGGAAGTGCCAGGTGAGCAGGACACGAGGAAAAGTTAGAGGAGATGAAAAAGGGAAAGAAGGGAGTTCCTGGAGTTCCCGTCGTGGCGCAGTGGTTAACGAATCTGACTAGGAACCATGAGGTTGTGGGTTCGGTCCCTGGCCTTGCTCAGTGGGTTAAGGACCCGGCGTTGCCATGAGCTGTGGTGTAGGTTGCAGACGCACCTCGGATCCCAAGTTGCTGTGGCTCTGGTGTAGGCTGGCGGCTATGGCTCTGATTAGACCCCTAGCCTGGGAACCTCCATATGCTGTGGGAGCAACCCTAGAAAAGGCAAAAAGACAAAAAAAAAAAAAAAGAAGGGAGTTTCTGACTGGAGCGCAGGATGCCCTGAGGGGAGGCTGGAACCAGGTGCTGTGAAGGGGCTTCTCACGGGGAGTCACAGAGCTGCCCCCCCTCCCCCCAGGCACTCGCAAGGATGCTTCTAAGGCATCCATCCCCAATGGAAGTGCTGTTGCCCCCTACGTGGCCAAAATCAGTTCTCGGCGGGTGGGTTGTAGCCCTCCAAGAGTCACAGTACATAACAGGTATGATATGTATCTGCGGTATTGAAACCTAATGGAGGGGTGATTAAGAAGAAAAAAATGGGAATTCCCGTCATGGCTCAGTGGTTAACAAACCCAACTAGTATCATGAGGACGGGGGTTCAATCCCTGGCCTCGCTCAGTGAGTTAAGGATCTGGCGTCGTCGTGAGCTGTGGTGTAGTTCGCAGACACGGCTCGGATCCTGCGTTGCTGTGGCTGTGGTGTAGGCTGGCAGCTGTAGCTCTGATTTGACCCCTAGCCTGGGAACCTCCGTATGCCATGGGTGCGGCCCTAAAAAAAGACAAAAAACCAAAAAACCAAAAAAAAAAAAAGCAGAAGAAGAAGAAAGAGAAAATGGCTAAAAAGCCTCCATAGAGGGGGAATCATGCAAAAAGGTGGAGAACTACTGTTTTCAGGGAATCTACTTCCAGATCCTCACCCCATGCAACCTGCTGTCTTTCTCCAAGGCCCTCCTCCTACTTCTAGGGAGAGTGTCCTTCTCCCTCATCCTGAATCTTTAACTGCTGTTTTGTCCTGGAAGTTGAAACCTGGGGTGGAGGAACAATGAGAAATGCTGGATGGACACTGAGAGAGTGAATAAGTAATAATAATAATAATAATAATAATAAATAATGACCAAGTATCAAATCTTTTTTTTAGATTCAAAGGAGTCTTTGCTTTCAAGAAAATTGAAGGGGGATATGATAGCTTGTCAGTATTCTTACATTTAAAAAAAGCAATAGGCTTTAAAAAGAAGATGTGGTACATAGTATACACAATGGAATACTACTCAGCCCTAAAAAAGACAAAATAATGCCATTTGCAGCAACATGGCTGGAAATAGAGAGTCTCATACTGAGTGAAGTCAGTCAGAAAGAGAAAGACAAATACCATATGATATCACTAATATGTGGAATCTAAAAGAAGGCACAAATGATTCTATCTACAGAACAGAAGCAGATTACAGATAGGGAGAGCGGACCTATGGTTGCCACGGGGGAGGAGGGGAGGAAGAAGGACGGATGAGGAGTGTGGGGTTAGTAGATGTGAACTATTATATGTAGAATGGATAAATAATGAGGTTCTACTGTACAGCACAGAGAACTCTATCCAGGCTCTTGGGAAGAACATGATGGAAGATGGCACGAGAAAAAGAATATAATATATATATTATATATATATATAATATATATAATGCATATATATATATATATGCATGACCGAGTCGCTTTGCTGTACAGCAGAAATTTACACAACATTGTAAATCAACTACACTAATTAAAAAGATAAAAACATATTAAAGAATAGGTTTTCAGCATATAAATCAAAAGGTGTTCAAAGGTTTGCTGTAGAAAACCTCTTCCCGTGCCCTTCGTCTGTTTTTGTGAACGATTTCTCCATGTCTACATCTATAAAAATGAAAACATGGAAATTGAATTGATATCAAATGCTGTCATGTAGAAATAAGCCATAGTCATCATGGAATACCTGAAACTCATTGAATGAATAAGTAAAACCTGCTCTATCCATCTCATTTAAAGAGGAATGTCCAATAAAAATTTATTTTTTATGTTTAATCAGTAATTATCAACATGTGTAGTACCGTAGGGTTATACTAATCAAGGGTCTATGACTAATAATTGTAATGACAACTCGATCCAGAGGGAATAAAATTAGTATTTGTCTTTTTTTTTTTTTTTCTATTTCTTTGGGCCGCTCCAGCGGCATATGGAGGTTCCCAGGCTAGGGGTCGAATCGGAGCTGTAGCCACCGGCCTACACCAGAGCCACAGCAACGCGGGATCCGAGCCGCGTCTGCAACCTACACCACAGCTCACGGCAACGCCGGATCGTTAACCCACTGAGCAAGGGCAGGGACCGAACCCGCAATCTCATGGTTCCTAGTCGGATTCGTTAACCACTGCGCCACGACAGGAACTCCAAAGTTAGTATTTGGAGCCGCTGGTCACAGACAATTTATAAAACTATTTCTCTCTCATCGATCTCTTTCTCTGCATATATATAAGATATATATACTCCAGGAGTTCCTGCTGTGGCACAATGGGTTAAGAATCCAACTGCAGTGGCTCAGGTCACTGCAGAGGTGTGCATTTGATCTCTAGCCTGGCACAGTGGGTTAGAGGATCCAGCACTGCCGAAGCTGTGGTGTAGTTTGCAGCTGTGGCTCAGATTCAGTCCTTGGCTTGGGAACTTCCATATGCTGTGGATGCAGCCATTAAAAAAAAAAAAAAAATTGAAAACCTATGTAGGGAGTTCCTGTTGCGGCTCAGTGGGTTAAGAATCCGATTAGTATCGGTGAGGATGAAGGCTTAATCCTTGGTCTCGCTCAGTGGGTTAAGGATCCGGCACTGCCATGAGCTGTGGTATGGGTTGCAGACGTGTCTCAGATCTGGCATTGCTGTGGCTCTGGTGTAGGCTGGCAGCTACAACTCTTATTGGACCCCTAGCCTGGGAACCTCCATATGCTGCAGGTGCGGCCCTAAAAAGCAAAACAAACAAAAAAACCCTCTGTGTGTATAGTATGTAATTTTGTTTGGGAGAGCTATGATAGAGTAATAAATAAAAAATCTTGAGCTTAAAAAAGTCAGGGCGGAGGTGCTTAAGTAGAATGAAAATGCACGTTCAAGGGGTAGCAACTACCATGGAAAATTTCTATCTGCTTAAGATGATTTGTTTATTTTAAAAGTAGATTCTGAGTGGATATCAAAGTGGCTACGGTATCTGCATGCCATTGTGTACCTTTAAAAGAATGACCCAATGGTCTTAAAACTACAATGTTTATAATATACTGGATATACCTTCTCTGCAAGTACAACCCACACATATGCAAACATATCCTTTAAAAAACCACACAAAAGCAGTCATGCCCTAAATGCTATAATTTAGCTTGTTTTTCTTCATTTTATAAAACATTTATATTTTCATTTAGAAAATTTAGCGATTTTTCCATATGAATACGTATTAACTTATTACCTCGTATTACCAATTACCTCATTTTTTTCAGCTTGGTTTAGATGTTGCAGGATATATTCAACTCCTGATGGACATTTCAATAATTTCTCTTTATTTATTTAGTTATTATTTTTTCTTTTTTAGGGCCACACCTGAGGCATTTGGAAGTTCCCAGGCTAGGGGTCGATTTGGAGCTGCAGCTGCTGTCCTCTGCCACAATAACAGCAATGTAGGATCTGAGCTGCATCTGCTACCTACGTGGCAGTTTGTGGCAATGCCAGATCCTTAACCCTCTGAGCAAAGCCAGGGATTGAACCTGCATCTTCGTGGAGACAAGGTTAGGTTCTTAACCTGCTGAGCCACAATGGGAACTCCTCATCTTTTATTTTTATATCTAGTCTTGCAACTGATACCTCTGAACACATGTGCTGGGAAGTCTTTGCGCATTTATCTGAAGAGTCAATTTTTTAGCAGTGACATCGCTGGATCAGAGGGACTGTATTTTACATTTCGAGAAGTGCTCCTCCGATTTTCTTCAAATAGATTGGAATTTCCACTAATGAGGTTTGAAAGCGTCAGTTTTTCACATCTCTGTCAGTCCAGGAAAAAATATAAAATGCCCAATTGGCTTAAAAAAAAAAAAAGAAGAAGAAGAGCTTGTTTTGATTTTCATTCCTGTAACTGTAAGTAAGTTTAAGCCATAATAAGTGAGGTTGAGCAAATTTTCATAGATTCATCAGCTATTCCTTATCAATATCTGCCTTATTAAAAACTGCATTGTCCTTTTCTTATTAATGTATGAGTACTTTGTCAATTGGGAAATTAACGAACCCTTTTCGTCAATCACAGGTGAGGCAAATATTTTCCTCTATAGTTTACTCTGTTTTTCGTCTTTGTGTGCGTGTGTTTGTCTCTCGATATTTTGTGTTTTCAATAAAATCTTGAACAAATTAAGCCTTTTTTTTTTTTTTTTTCATGGCCTCCTGTATTCCCCCATTCAGTCTGGGCTGTCACCATCGACAGACCGAAAGCGCAAGGATGCTTTGTTCTTGCATCTGGAGTGGACACGTGACAGGAACTGCTCCAGGCCTGTCAAATAGATGCATTCAAAAAATTAAGCCATGGACTTCCTGTCGTGGCTCCGTGGAAACGAATCTGACTAGTATCCATGAGGCTGAAGGTTCGATCCCTGGCCTCGCTCAGGGAGTGAAGCATCTGGCCAGGAGTTGTGCTGTAGGTTGCAGATGCGGTTCAGATCCCGAGTTCCTGTGGCTGTGGTGTAGGCCGGCAGCTGTATCTCCGATTCGACCTCTAGCCTGGGAACCTCCATATGCCATGAGTGAGGGACCCTAAAAACACAAAAATAAATTAATTAAATGAATAAGCCTTTTACCTTGAGGCAGTTGCAAATTCATAGGCAGTTATGTAAGAAAAGGCACAGAGTGTTCTGGAGTACTCTGTCCCCACGTCCCCTAATGGGAACAAATTACAAACTGTAGCACGAAATCACAGCCAGAATATTGACAGTCAAGATACAAAACGTGGAGTTCCTGTCATGGCTCAGTGGTTAATGAATCCGACTAGGAACCATGAGGTTGCAGGTTGGGTCCCTGGCCTTGCTCCGTGGGTGAAGGATCCAGCGTTGCTGTGAGCTGTAGTGTAGGTTGCAGATGCAGCTTGGATCCCGTGTTGCTGTGGCTCTGGCGTAGGCCGGTGGCTACAGCTCTGATTCGACCCCTAGCCTAGGAACCTCCATATGCCATGGGAGCAGCCCTAGAAAAGGCAAAAAGACAAAAAAACAAACAAACAACAAAAAAAGATACAAAAAGTTCCCTCACCACCCCAAAGATCCCTTTTAAGACACACCCATTCCCTCCCACCCCCACCTCCTCCTTAACCTGACAACCACTAAAGAGTCTCCATTTCTGGAATTTTGCCATTTCAGGAAATGTTTTATAAACAGGCTCATATGATATTTTACCTTCCGGGACTGGCTTTTTCTCGCCCAGCTTAATTCTTTGGAGGTTCATGCAAGTTGTTGTGTGCATCACTGACTTTCATCACATTGTATCAAAGGCACACACTGTCATCCCGATGTATGCCTGGTTTTGTTCTTTGTTTTCTGTTTTTCTTTAATTCAGGGCTGCACCTGCAGCATATGGAGGTTCTCAGGCTAGGGGTTGAATCAGAGCTACAGCTGCTGGCCTACACCACAGGTACAGCCATGCAGAATCCAAGCCGCGTCTGTGACCCACACCACAGCTCACGGCAATGCTGGATTCTTAACCCAATGAGCGAGGCCAGGGATCGAACCTGCGTCCTCCTGGATGCTAGTCAGATGCGTTTCTGCTGAGCCACGACAGGAACTCCCTGATGTATCACAGTTGATGTTGACTTTGATCACAGAGTTTCTGCTCTTCTTTGCTCCCCTTTCCATACCGTCCTCTCTGTCTTTTTTGTCTTTTTAGGGCTGAACTTGCGGCATATGGAAGTTTCCCAGCTAGGGGTTGAATTGGAGTTGCAGCTGCCAGCCTACGCCACAGCCACAGGAACTCGGGATCTGAACCCCATCTGGCACCTACACCCCAGCTCACAGCAACGCTGCATCCTTAACCCACTGAGCGAGGCCAGGAATGGAACTGGCATCCTCATGGATCCTAGTCGGGTTCATTACCACTGAGCCACACCAAGAGCTCACATACTCTTTTCTTTGGAGGGAAGTGGCGATTCAGAGCCCACCACTAACAACTAGGGAGGTATGTTCCACTTCCTTTTTTTCTTTTTGGCATATGGAAATTCCCGGGTTATGGGTCAAAGTGGACCTGCATCTGCCACAACCACAGCAACACTGGATCCGAGCTGCATCTGAAACCTACATGGCAGCTTTCAGCAAAGCCAGATCCCTAACCCACTGAGTGACACCGGAGATCGAACCCACATCCTCAGGGATACTAGTCAGGTTCATAACCCACTAAGCCACGAGGGGAACTCCCAATTTAGAGTTAATTTTTATATGAGACTTCGGTTGAAATTCCCTTAAATTTTTTTTGGGGGGGGGGGCTGTGGATGCCTAAAAGCTTAAACTTCTTAATTTGGATAAAATGCTATCTTTCCTCCCATGTATTGCTTTTGTACCTCTGTCAGAATTGTCTTTTTCTGTATATGCCATATGTTCTGTGTTCTGTTCAGAAAGGTCTTTCCTATTTCAATAATAAAAATCCGCTTTATTTTATGTTTTTTTACATCTAAATTTTTTGCTCTGTCTGAAAGTTATTTATTTGCCTGTAAGAAAGAGGGAAGGATCTAGTTTTCTTTTATTTCCCCAAAGATTAACCTAGTGCCCATTTTCCTTTTACTCCCACTGATTTAAACTCTACCTTTTATCTTTTTTTTTTTTGTCTTTTTGCCGTTTCTTGTGCTGCTCCCTCGGCATATGGAGGTTCCCAGGCTAGGGGTCCAATCGGAGCTGTAGCCACCGGCCTACGCCAGAGCCACAGCAACGCAGGATCCGAGCCACATCTGCAACCTACACCACAGCCCACAGCAACACCGGATCCTTAACCCACTGAGCGAGGCCAGGGACCGAACCCGCAACCTCATGGTTCCTAGTTGGACTCATTAACCACTGAGCCACAACGGGAACTCCAACTCTACCTTTATCTTAAATTCCTAAAAATACTCAGGACTGTCTCTAGGCTCTTTATTCAGTTCCAGTGGCTTATCTGTTTCTTCTCCAGTTCTAAGCTATTGAATCTATTTTTTTCCTTTCTTTTTTAAATTTTTTATTGAAGTACAGTTGATTTATACAGTTGTGATGATTTCTGCTATACAACACAGTGATTCACTTATGCATGTACACACATCCATTCTTTTTCAGATTCTTTTCCCATCTAGACCATCACAGACTGTTGGGTAAAATTCCCTGTGATATACAGTAGGCCCCCCTTGTCCTGTCATTCAGTATACCTCAGTGTGCCTGTGCCAATTCCAAACCCCCAGTCCAGCCCACCCCCCACCACCTGTCCCTTTTGGTATCCATAAGTTTGTTTTCAGAATCTGTGTCTGTTTTTGTTCTGCAAATAAGTTCATTTGTATCCTTTTTAAAGAGTCCACATATAAGTGATACCATATGATGTTTGCCTTTCACTGTCTGACTTCACTGAAATGAAAATCTCTAGGTCCATGCATGTTGCTGCAAATAGCATTATTTCATTCCTTTTTATGGCTGAGTAATATTCCATTGTATACATGTACCACATCTTCTTTATCCATTCCTTGATAGACATTTAGGTTGCTTCCATGTCTTGGCTATTGTACATAGGGCTGCCCTGAACATTGGGGTGCATGTATGGTTTCAAATTACAGTTTTCTGTGGATAGATTCCAGGAGTGGGATTGCTGGATCATACGGTAGCTCTATTTCTAGGCTTTTGAGGAACCTCCATACTGTCCTTCATAGTGGTTGTACCAATTTATGTGACCACCAAGAGTGTAAAAGTGGAACAACCACTATGCAAACAACCACATGGAGTTGTTTCTATTTTAAATGTCATTATTTGGTACCCAGTAGAACTAGTTCCCTCTGATTCTCTTATTTCTCAGCACGCTCCTGGCTGTTCTCACATGTGTGCATTTCTTGGGTGATTCATTAGCAAATTTAGTTAGCTCTTCCTCAAATGTTCATTCCCTCTTTCCACTTTCGGGGTGGGGGTGGAGGTGGGGGTGGGAAGGCTGTTGCCCAGCCTGAGACTATAATTCCCAGGCACCCTGGCATGTAAGGAGTGGCCATGTGCCTAGTTCTTACCAATGGAATGTGTGTGGAGGTCACAGGGGTCACATTTGTCCTGCTGTGGCTAAGAAGCAGTCTGCTTCTCTACCTTTTCTAGTCTCCTCCTCCTGGAAGGCAAACCTTAAAAATCATGGAGACACCAAATGAAAGCAGCTTGGTCCCCCCAGTCACTGCATGGACGGCCCCCTGCTCAACACTAAGGAGTGATTAAAAAAAAAACCCCAAAACCCCAAATCACATATTTAATGTGTTTCGCCACTGAGATGAAGGGTTTATGTGTTACAACAGCTTATGTTATTTTAACAAATATATTTATTTATCATTTTACCAAATTCTCCCAAACTCCTCTTGTGTTATTAAATGTATAACTTAAAGAGAAAACTAACCTCATTATAGTACTGAATCTGATCTCTTTCCATTTAATGAAGCCTTGTTTTATGGCCACTAGAAGAACTTAAAATATATCTTTGTACCATCCAAAGATAGGGACAGTTAATACATTGTTAACCATATTTCAGATATTTCTCAGTGCAGACATATTGTATATGTATTTAATTTTACCTAAACACAATCATACGATACATACTGTCATAAACTACCTTTTTAACTCCAAGTTTCTATAGCAATTCATAGAGATCTACAACAGAACTGGCAATTTTTTTAAAGGGCTGGATGGTTAATATTTTTGACTCTGTGGGTCAAGAGGATATTATAGGGATACTTAATAACTATTTAAAGTGTGAAAATCTTCTTAGCTTTCAGTCCATAAAATAACAGACAAAATAAACTAACCAGATTTGGTGCACTGGCCTTAGTTTTCCAACCTCTAATATGGTATCATCATTTAAAAAGCCACTTATTTATTTATTTATTTTTATTTTTAAATTTTTTTGGTCTTTTTGCCATTTCTTGGGCTGCTCCCGCAGCATATGCAGGTTCCCAGGCTAGGGGTCACATCAGAGCTGTAGCCACTGGCCTACGCCAGAGCCACAGCAACACGGGACCCAAGCCGCGTCTGCAACCTACACCACAGCTCACGGCAACGCCGGATTGTCAACCCACTGAGCGAGGGCAGGGACCGAACCCGCAACCTCATGGTTCCTAGTCGGATTCATTAACCACTGCGCCACGACGGGAACTCCAAAAAGCCACTTATGTAAATAGTAGTCTTCTGTTAATATACATTTATGTCGCTTCCATATTAATTGGATATTACAGATAATGCAACAGTTATACACAATCCTTGTGTATAAATCTTTTCACACTTATCTGTTTACCCTTAAAGGGTAAATTCCTAGAAATAAGACTGGTGGGTCAGAGCATATGATATTGAACTCTGCAATACACATTGTCTAAATTGGTATGTATATTCCCAGCAAGTATGTACAACAGACCCTCTTTCACCACAGCCTTATTAACACTGAATATTCTCAATCTTTTCATTTGTTAATAAATGAAAAACAGACATTTTGTTGATGTTCTTACACTTCTTTCTTTAGTTACCATGGCTATCTTTTCACACATTATTGTGAATTTTTTATTTACAATTCCCTGTTTGCATCTTCTGCTCTTTTTTCTCTGTTTTGTCTTTTTTTCACATTGATTTATAAGAGCTCTTTACATAGTAAGGATAGTGGCACTTTGTCATTTGTGTGCAATAGTTTCCCCAGTTTTTAATTTGTCTTGTTTCTGGTAATCGTTTTTCTTTCCTGATTTAAAAAATACATATTTTATCTTGTTTCAGGTTAATAAAACCTTTTCCTATGTAATTGAAGTCTATGAATTTCAGGTCTCTCATAATTACAGAAATATTCACCCATGTTTTATTTTACTGCTTTTATGGTCTCTCTTTTACATTTTAGCCTTTGGCTCATTTAGATTTTATTTTGAAGTACAGAATGAGGTATACAGGTTTTCTTTTATCGTTTTTTTTTAAGCACTATTTAGATATTTTTAACTCATGATTATGAACTTGAACATATATTTCCATGCATATATTTGGTCTAAAACTACTTATTTAAAAAACCTACCAGCTATCAAAGAATTGAGTATTTTGATTCAAGCAAATTATTCACTCCCGGCCCTACATGAAGGATTTCTTGAAAAACAAGGCATGCCTGATCTTGAACTTGGAAGCAATTTGTATAACAACGATAAATTCTTATTATTCAGGTTTATAGCATTGTTTTTATTTCTCCTGAGCACAAAGATAAAATTATTTAGAATTGGCGTTCCCATCGTGGCGCAGTGGTTAACGAATCCGACTAGGAACCATGAGGTTGCGGGTTCGGTCCCTGCCCTCGCTCAGTGGGTTGACAATCCGGCGTTGCCGTGAGCTGTGGTGTAGGTTGCAGACGCGGCTGGGATCCTGCGTTGCTGTGGTTCTGGCGTAGGCCGGTGGCTGGAGCTCCGATTCGACCCCTAGCCTGGGAACCTGCATATGCTGCGGGAGCAGCCCAAGAAATGGCAAAAATACAACAACAAAAAAAATTATTTAGAATTGAGAAATACAGGTCTGTGAGTGCTATCTATCTGTACTCTATCTGTATATCTACCTATCCTTCCATCTACCTATCCATGTAACCATTACTTGTGGAAATAAAGTGGTTTGCAGAGTGAGTTGCCAGACCTAAAGAGCTAAAATAAAAAAGAGTATAAGATGACATGTCACCACGTTTGAAGAATGTAAGTCAAGGCACAGTTTGGAAGCAGTCTTGGTTGAAATCTAGCTCCATGTGTCATGGGTGCTTGGTCTTGCCAAGGCCCTTTCCTTCTCTGGGCCTCAGCTCTGTCCTTTGTCAAATGGATTGACAATGAAAAAGTTTGCCTCACACAGTTGGGAGGACTACATGAAATAAAGCGAGAGTTCACTGTGCCTGGCATTTGCCATTGATATCCAGGTGCTCTTAGAGTTGTGATTTTTTTTTTTTTTTTTAAGGGCTGCACCTACAGCATATGGAAGTTCCTGGGCTAGGGATTGAATTGGAGCTGCAGCTGCAGGCCTGTACACCACAGCCACAGCGACACTGGATCTAAGCCACATTTGTGACCTCCACCACAGCTTGTGGCAATGCTGGCTCCTTAACCCACTGAGCAAGCCCAGGGATTGAACCCGCATCCTCATGGATACTATGTCCGCCTCTTAAACCACTGAGCCACAGTGAGAACTCCAGACTTGTGATCCTGACTTAACATTCTTTTTTCTTTTTTTTTTTTTGTCTTTTCTAGGGCCGCTTCCCGCGGCATATGGAGGTTCCGAGGCTAGGGGTCGAATCAGAGCTGTAGCCACCGGCCTACACCAGAGCCACAACAACGTGGGATCTGAGCTGTGTCTGCAACCTACACCACAGCTCATGGCAGCGCCAGATCCTTAACCCATTGAGCAAGGCCAGGGATCAAACCCGCAACCTCATGGTTCCTAGTCGGATTCATTAACCACTGTGCCACAACAGGAACTCCTGACTTAACCTTCTTAACTAATCTCACACATGGGAACCCACAGCTTCTGTGTCATTATGTCACAGACCAGCTCCTGACTAAAGAGTACACTTAGCTGAGTCCTTGATCTCTGGCATTTTTTCTTGTCTACTCCTACCTACCCCATGACTCCCTGGGTCCTACTCCCATTACAGGCGAGTGTCATGTGACTTCCATTCTTGCCCCATCCCAGAAATTCCTGGCTCGCCTGTGGGTGAGAAAGTGCCGTTCCCCGCAGAGGTCACCATGTCCTTTGAACCCTCCACTTTGGGCTGCTGGCTGGCATCCCACTTAGTCCTCGCTTTCCCTTCCCTTTGAGGATAAGGAGCCTCCTTAATTCTCACCTAAGCACTCGCATTCCTAAAGAGGATGGCTGGGAATGCCAGTGACTGCTCTGTCGGAATTTCTGGCATGGTGACAAAGGAGGCACATGCTGTCTGTTGGCCCAGGGTCAGGGCAACATGGTAACAGCCATAAACTCCAGGGCAATTCATCTGAAGATGGATTTTGCCCTCCCATTCTTCCTTTATGACAGTTATTTATGTGCCTGACACATCTCCCTGATTTGACTGTAAAATTCACAAAAGATTATCTCTTAAAGTTATTTCTTCACCATCTCTATTCTGGATGGGCAGGCGTGCCACAGGTTGACTAAAATGATGCCCCACCTCCTCCCAGTGTTGGTGCCAACAAACCAAAATGTCAGAGTTTGGAGCAAAGAAAGGTTTATTGCAGGGCCATGCATGAAGAAGGGTGGGTGGTGCTCCCCAAATACCCCAAACTCCCTGAACTAAGTTTGCAAAGCATTTTTAAAGGCAAGGTGGGGGGAGGGGGAGTGGTTGGTTGTTGCAAACTTTTTGATACATAAATACTTTGTTCTTGCAGCTGTCCACAGAGGTCAGGTCACGATGTTCCCAGAAGCTTCCAATAAGATACATGGTATATTTCAGAGAGGAGCTAAAGCAGAGGATGGGTGAGGGGGAGGGCCTTCTCCAGGCAAGGCCCCAGGGGGTCCTGTTTGGTTACACAGGAAGAGCAAGTAGTAGCTATGGAAGAAAGAGTATATGAAACAGGATTCTTTTTTTTTTTTTTTTTGCAAGGAACAGAAACCCACCTACAACTGCCTTAAGAGAGAAAAAAAACTAAAACAACCAGGGATGAGAGTTCCCATTGTGGCTCAGTGGGTTAAGAACCCAACTAGTATCCATAAGGATGTGGGTTCTATCCCTGACCTCACTCAGTGGGTTAGGGATCTGGCATTGCCGTGGCTGTGGTTTAGGCAGGCAGCTGCAGCTCTGATTTGACCCCTAGCCTGGGAACTTCCATGTACTGAGAGTGCGACCCTAAAAAGACGAAAAAGAAAAGAATAGAAAGAAAAGAAAAAGCAATCGAGGGAGTTCCACTGTAGTGTGGCTGGTTAAAGATCTGGCATTGTCTTTGTGGCAGCTTGGGTGCAGGCTTGCTCCCCAGACCAGTGCAGTGGGTTAAGGATCTGGCACTGCCGCAGCTGTGGGTAGGTCATAGTTGCAGCTCAGATTCGATCCCTCGTCCAGGAACTTCCATATGCTGCGAGTGTGGCCAAAAGAGAAAAAAAAAAAAAAAAGAGGGATTGTCTGCTTTCCCCCCATGGAGAAGAGGTGCTTCATCTTTATTAATTCATTCATTCAGTACTAATTATCTAGCACCTCCTCTGTGCCAGGCATGAGCGATACACAGCAGAAAGAGACAGTCCCTGCCTTGCTCTGAAGAAACTAACAGTCCAGAAGGGACACAAACATTAAACAGATACTTCCATATACTTGTCTGTGGGTGAAATAAATACTCTAAAAGGGGACAGAGCAGAAAAGACAAATGGACAACTCTGAATAAGTAATGATAGAAGGTGTCAAAATGAAAACAGAAATTCTCAGGCAGCAAGGACAGACCAAGTACCAAAAATACCTACAATCAGACACCCAGTAGTGAAACTTCAAAACCTCAAGGATAGGAGTTCCCATCGTGGCGCAGTGGTTAACGAATCCGACTAGGAACCATGAGGTTGCGGGTTTGGTCCCTGCCCTTGTTCAGTGGGTTAACGATCCGGCGTTGCCGTGAGATGTGGTGTAGGTTGTAGACGCGGCTCGGATCCCAAGTTGCTATGGCTCTGGCGTAGACCGGCGGCTATAGCTCCAATTCGACCCCTAGCCTGGGAACCTCCATATGCTGAGGGAGCGGCCCAAGAAAAGGCAAAAAGACAAAAAAAAAGACAAAAAAAACCCCCTCAAGGATAAACAGGTACTCATGGGAGTTCCCACTGTGGTGCAGTGGGTTAAGAACCTGACTGCAGCCACGTGGGGCACTGTGGAGGCAGGAGTTTGATCCTTGGCCTGGTGCCGTAGGTCCAGCATTGCTGCAGCTGTGGCATAGGTCAATAGGCTTGGATTTGATCCCCGGCTTGGGAAATGCTATGTGCCACGAATGCGGGGGGGGGGGGAAGCCACCAAGAGGGAATTATTAGACTCATTATTCACAATAACCAAAAGGTAGAGGCAATCCAAATACCCATCAACAGATGAATGGCTACACACAATGTGGCCTATCCAGAGAATGGAATGTCATACAATCTTTAAAAGGAAGGACATTCCGACACCTGCTACCATATGGATGGAGCTTGAGGACATTTGCTAAGTGAAACAAGCCAGACACACAAGGACAAATATTGTATGATTCCACTTGTATGAGGGACGTGGAGGAGTCAAATTCAGAGAGAAGGTAGAATAGCAGCTGTCAGGGTTGGAGGAGGGGAATGGGGAATTTGTGTTTAATGGGGACAGAATTTCAGCTTGAGAAAATGCAAAAATCCTGGCGATGGATAATCATGATGGTTATACAACAAAGTGGAATGTATCTAATATTGCTGAATGGTACGCTTAAAGATGGTTAAAATGTTAAATTTTATGTTATGTGTATTTTACCTTAATAGAAAATTAAACGAAAAAAAGAACCAGTTGTAATTGGGAAAACTTTCCCCTGCTTTCCTGAAAGAAGGCAACCTTTAACCCCATACACTTGACAAGGCACTAATTCAATGCACTCATCCTAGACTTTGCCTAGTGCAGTGCTCTGCAAACAGAAGGGGTCATTAAGAATCTGCTAACTATATCCATAAAGCAACTTGAGCTGTTCTGGCTGCATTGCCAGCAATAATTTCTGAGCAAACATTAAGGTCATCAACTCCAAGTGCCATGACACAGCCCTGGATGCTTGGGGTCTGGGCAGGCGCCTCAGCATCTTCTCACAAGGCCTTCACCATCGGCACCTTGTGGGTGTTGGACGGAGGAACTTCCCCCAAATAATCCACATCCGCTTGTGTTTGTAACCAGCGTTACTCCCCAGAGCACATCTGGAATCACCTGGAGACCTTTTTGGTCCTCATGACTCAGGGCGGGTGCGAGACCATTAGAGAGGCTGCTAATCCTCGTGCAATGCACAGGACGTCCCTCCAGCAAAGAACTATCCAGTCCTAGATGTCAGCAGTGCTGGGGCGGGGGGAGCCAGCCCGGGAGTCCTCTGCAAGGGTTCCCCCCCCTCCACCCCACAGAAGCATGCACATACACAGGCACACATGCATACACACTCACCCTCACTTCTGCCCTTAAAGGCACTTTCCTGGCCTTTGTTCATTTTCAATGGGTTATAAGAAGTTAGAAACATCTAGAATTATCTTCTTGCTCAATATCCTTTAAAGCAAAGGGCCATGCAATACATTCGCCTTGACTTTAGTTCTGTGCCTGGGGTTTTATATAACAGAGCAGCGGCAGATGGAGGAAGAATGGGATTAGGATGCTCCTCCGTCACAAACAAGGACCTTACTCTCTTTTTTCCTGGGTTCCAGTGACCTCCCCTGAATTCAGCAGAGAGATGTAAAAAGCCAATCAAGGCTGACACAAAAGACAGACTTTCTAGAGGTCAAAGAGGAGGGGAGGGGCGCATGTTGTTTGGAAAACTATGTTCAATATAGTTACCTGGTTTTATTTCGAGAAATGCATATCGCATCTGTGTGTCTTGAGAGGTGGTATTACTTAAAGCATGTCGCAATTTCACACTTTGATTAGAGTCAGAAGTTAAATTTTACATTTGACTGGCAGAAACTCTCTTTTACAACAAAGTCATAAAAATAAAAGAAAAAGCAAGGAAGTTGCTTTTCATTGTTCTACTCCTGCTTTTCAATGTTTTACACCCAGTTAGCTTCTGTGTGGATGAATGTGGCTCAGCAAATTTCAAACTCGCCAAATAATTCAAGTAGCTCTTTTCCCTCTTTCAGGTTAAAAACAAGTCTGAGTGTTTTTCTCTAAGTTTGTCATAGACTTTAGACCCTTTCTTTTTTTTTTTAAGTCTTAAGATTTAACATTTAATTTTTTGTTGTTTATCAACTTCACCTCATATCTAAACTCACCATCCCATCTTTTCTCCCATTGTTGGGGTTAAATACTGCTCTAAGCTTTTGAGAAAATCTTATTTTTCTCATTAGCCTAGATTTTCTGAATAAATTAGAAATTCTGGAGAAGGAGGAAAAGAGAGAATAGAATAAATTTGGAGAAGATTCTTAAGCCCAAAATCTGTTCCCTAATTCTTCCCCAGAGCAGTATTTTCTCATCTGGGAGTCCATTTTTGCAAATCAAATCAAATCATATGAGTTTGACTCATAAGAGAATGAAAGGACAAACCAGACTAATAGAAAAGTTTGCTAAACACATAATTGATAAAGGATTCATCTCTAGACTATGTCTAGTATTCTCCAAACTCAGTAATAAGAAAACAAAGAGCCACATTGTAAAAAAAAAAAAAAAAAAATGGCTTAGAGAGTTCCCATTGTGGCACAGCAGAAACGAATCTAACTGGTAACCACGAGGTTGTGGTTCTATCCCTGGCCTCACTCAGTGGGTTAAGGATCAGGCGTTGCTGTGAGCTGTGGTGTAGGTCGCAGACATGGCTCTGATCCTGCGTTGCTATGACTGTGGCGTAGGCTGGTGGCTGTAGCTCTGATTGGGCCCTTAGCCTGGGAACTTCCATATCTGCAGCTGCGGTCCTAAAAACCAAAATAATAACAATAAATAATAATAAATTAAATAAAATTTTAACATGGCTTAAAGATTCAGACATTTCAGCCAAGAAGATAGGCTGAGGACATACACAGGCATGAAAGATGTTCAACAAAATTAGTCAATATTAATGCAAATTAAAACCACAACAAGACAATAACCAACAAGGGCCTACTGTGTAGCACAGGGGCCTATACTCAATATTTTGTAATAACCTAGAAGAGAAAAGATTCTGAAAAAGTATATTTGTGTTCAGAATCTTTTCCCTTATTGCTGTGCGGTATGCCTGAAACTAACACAATGGTGTAAATCAACTATACTTCAATAAAAAAATTAAAAACTAAAATAAGATAGCACCATATGCCTATTAGCACCTAAAAGTCTCCTATCTTATAACCACTTTGGAAAACAATGTGGCAGTTTCTTAAAAGTTAAATGCTCACCTACCTTTCTACTCGAATTCGTTCAAGAGAAATGAGAGCATATGTCACTACCAAGACTTGTACAAAGAATGTTCATAGTAGCTTTCTTGGTAACATCCCCAAACTGGGTACATGTCCAGCCATGGGTGCATGGATTAAAAACAGAATCCCACACACCAGCTGGAAGCAATGAATTTCAGACAGACCATGAGAGAGAGGGGTTGAAAGTACGTACACAGAGTGAAAGAAGCCAGCTGAAAAAGACCACAGGCTGTTTGCTTCTACTTGGTTCTAATTTTAATTTTTTATGCAATTTTAAAAGGTTACACTCCATTTACAGTTATTGCAGAATATTGGCTATATTTCCCCTTGTCATACAGCACGACCTTGGGAGCCTGTCTTGCACCCAATTAGTTGGTACCTCCTACTGCGCCCCTCTCACACTTCCCCACCTTCCCTCCTCACTGGTAACCACTAGTTTCTTCTCTATACATTTGATTCTATTTCTAGAAAATTCTAGAAACTTCCAACTAATTTATAGTGACAGAAAACAGCTAGGGTCCTGAGACACTCTGGGGTGTCTTGACTGTGGTGTTGGTTTCATGGATATATCCATATGTCAAAACATCAGTAATACACTTGATGTGGAATTGGTGGTCCATTAGTTATACTTCAATAAAGTTGTTTTTAGAAATAATTGAAAAAATTCCAAGATATTTCTGGGTTTTTTAAATTAATTAATTTATTTAGCTAGTTTACCTCTTGCAGAGATATTGTGCCTGTTAAAGTTGGCACATACATTTTGCCTGTAAGATGTGCCTGGGCTCTGGAGTTAGCAAACCAATTCTGACCCGGATGACCTATGACCTTTAGTGAGTCACAAGGTCTTCAAACTGAGGTTTCCTCATCTGCAAAGTGGAAACAACACCCACCTCAGGACTCTCATAACGAGCCATCGGGGTGATATTTGTTAAATGTTCAGGACAAGCCTGGGATAAGGCTTGCTCACCAATAACCTGTGCTGTTATCACTGGAAATTTCAGTGACTGGAATAATAAGGGGCAAAGGTGAAATCTGATTTTTAAAGGCAACTTCTACACATGCACAGTTTTATCTTTATGGGGATAAAATGTTGCAGGCAACAACGGCAGAGACTGAATTCAGAGTTCTCTTCTCAGATAGCATTGCTTTCCTACAAATTGCCTCTTGGTTCTGTCCAGAAGGCAACTTCCTAAAATAGATTGGGTTTATTTTTAACTTTTTATTGAAGTCTAGTGTACACACAGAAAAGTACACACATGGTAAGGACTGGATGAATTTTGACAAAGTGAACCTGCCCTGTAGCCAGAGTGCAGATTGAGAAACAGAAAGTGTCTAAAGTCTCCACATGCCCCATCGCAGTAACTACTACCTCCCAAAGCTAACAGCATGGCCAGCTTTGCTTATTCTTTTTTTCTTTTTCTTTTCTTTTTCTTTTTCGCTTTCGCATTGCACCTGTGGCATATGGATGTTCCCAGGCCAGGGGTCAAATCAGAGCTATAGCAGCAAGCCTACACCACAGCCACAGCACTGCAGGATCCAAGCCACATCTGTGACCTATGCCACAGCTTTTGGCAACACCAGATCCTTAACCCACTGAGCAAGGCCAGGGATCAAACCTGCATCCCCATGGATACTAGTTGGGTTCTTAATCCACTGAGCCACAATGGGAACTCCTGTTTTTTGTTTTTTGGGTTTTTTTTTTTTTTGTCTTTTTGCCTTTTCTAGGGCCGCTCCCGCGGCATATGGAGGTTCCCAGGCTAGGGGTCGAATCGGAGCTATAGCTGCCGGCCTGCACCAGAGCCACAGCAACGCTGGATCCGAGCCGCGTCTGTGACCTACACCACAGCTCATGGCAACGCCGGATCGTTAACCCACTGAACAAGGCCAGGGATCGAACCCGCAACCTCTTGGCTCCCAGTCGGATTCGTTAACCACCGTGCCACGACAGGAACTCCAGAACTCCTGTTTTTATAATTATAACCATTCAAATAGTTCTCAGATTTGTCTATCAATGAACAATAATGAAATCAATGCCCCGTACCTATACTTTTAACAGAGTTTTCATTTCTTTCTTTTCTTTTCCCTTTTTTTTTTTTTTTTTGTCTTTTAGCTATTTCTTGGGCCGCTCCCACAGCATATGGAGGTTCCCAGGCTAGGGGTCCAATCGGAGCTGTAGCCCCCGGCCTACGCCAGAGCCACAGCAACGCAGGATCCGAACAGCGACTGCAACCTACACCACAGCTCACGGCAACGCCAGATCGTTAACCACTGAGCAAGGGCAGAGACCGAACCCGAAACCTCATGGTTCCTAGTCGGATTCGGTAACCACTGCACCACGTCGGGAACTCCTTTCTTTCTTTCGTTTCTTTCTTTCTTTCTTTCTTTCTTTCTTTCTTTCTTTTTCTTTCTTTCTTCTTTTTCTTCTTTCTTTCTTTCTTTTTCCCTTCCTTCCTTCTCCTCCTTCCTTTCTTTATTTCTTTCTTTCTTTCTTCTTTTTTCTTCTTTTCTTTCTTTCTTCTTTCATTTCTTTCCTTCTTTCTTTCTCTTTCCTTCCTTCCTTCTTTTTTTGCTTTTTAGGGTTATATGTGTGGCATATGGAAGCTTGCAGTTCAGGGGTCGAATGGGAGCTGCTCCTGCCGGCCTACACCACAGCCACAGCAAGGCCAGATCCAAGCTGTGTCTGCGACCCACACCACAGTTCACGGCAACTCCCGATACTTAACCCACTGTATAAGACAAGAGATTGAGCCTGCATCCTCTTGGATACTAGTCCACTTCTAAATCTGCTGAGCCACACTGGGGACTCTCAGAGTTTTCATTTTGCTAGGACTGATTTTCCAACATAAGGCTGGTTGGGTCTAGGGATAGGTGAATTTAAAGCTTTAATAAATATTGCAGTACAGGAGTTCCCATCACGGCTCAGTGGTTAATGAATCCGACTAGGAACCATGAGGTTGTGGGTTTGATCCCTGCCTGGCCTTGCTCAGTGGATGAAGGATCCGGCGTGGCCGTGAGCTGTGGTGTGGGTTGCAGACGTGGCTCGGATCCCACGTTGCTGTGGCTCTGGTGTAGGCTGGTGGCTACAGCTCCGATTCGACCCCTAGCCTGGAAACCTCCATATGCCACGGGAGAAGACCTAGAAAAGGCAAAAATACCAAAAAAAATATATATATATATATATTTCAGTACAAAATACTGTAGCAATTCACACTTTCCCCAGCAATGCCTGGGTTTGTCTATTCCTCCATCTTTGTCGGCAACTGGATATTAACCACCCTTTAAACTTTTCAGTTCTGTTGCTTTCATTTGCATTTCTTTCTGGCTATTATCTTTTCATATGTGTTGACCATTTGGATTTCCTCTTCTGTAGAGTTATTTAATTTTAAAGCTATTACTATCCAACTAGTAGAGAAAATGATAAAGGCAAAAAAAAAAAAGATGACACTATGGGAACATTCTGATTCTTCATGTGAAATATGCCCATAGTGAAAGCTCTTCAATAAATGGGAGACGCTATTACTACCATTTTAACTGTTGTTCCAAACGTGCAGACGATGAGCAAAGAAACACTTACTGATGAGACATCGCACTGCTCCTTCAGCCCTAAGACCTTCTGGCTTTAAAGGGTTCTGAAATAGCCGATGTTTGATGTCTGGTTACTACGGACTCCAAACACATCAGCCTTTGAACTGGACTCTGCGGGGGAATAAATAGGCTGCTAGTGGCTTCTACAGGGGAAGGAAGGTGCTCAGGTGCAAACTAAGCCTGCAATCTGAGCAGCAAGGAAGCTAAAAACTAATCGCTCCCAATGTGGCTCTGTGGGTTAAGCACCCAACTAGTATCCATGAGGATGAGGGTTCAATCCCTGGCCTGGCTCAGTGGGTTAAGGATCTGGCATTGCCTGGAGCTGTGGTGTAGGTTGTAGATGTGGCTCAGATCTGGCGTTGCTGTGGCTGTGATTGATGTAGGCTGGCAGCTGCAGCTCTGATTCAACCCCTAGCCTACGGAAATTCCATATGCCCCAGGTACAGCCATGAAAGAAAGAAAGAGAGAAAGAGAGAAAGGGAAAAGAAAGAAAGAAAGAAAAGTGAAAACAAGATTCATGTCCAACAACCCACTTGCCCTGAGCTCCAAGTGAGCAATCATACACTGAAAACACCTGCCGAGCTATTTAGATAGAAATAAAGCCACAGTTTCAAAAGAGTGTGAGGGGGTTCTGCTTTAAGTTTCTGTGATTGTCTACAGAGCACACATCTCAGGATCAGCTTGAATTATCAAGCATCGGCATTGCTACAAATAGAGCCCATTTCAAGAAGAAATTCTTAGACTGAAAAACTTCTCAAGCTGGAATATTGGGAGGGAGTTTATCAGCTAGAAAACTCAACTTCCAGTGCCTGAAAGAGAAGGACGTGTATTGTTTATATTATTATTTTATTTGGTTTATTTTTTGGGCTGCACCCATGGCATGTGGAAATTCTCTGGGCCAGAGACAGAAGCCTGGCCACAGCAGTGGCCTGCGCCACAGCAGTGACAATGCTGGATCCTTAACCCACTGAGCCACCAGAGAACTCTATTGTTTATTTTAGATTTTCCAAAACTTTCTTGGTTTACAGTGTTCCTTGGCCAAAAAGTATACCCAATAGCTCTCTTTATTAGGTCCAAAAAAGTTAGTATTAATTAAATTGAGTTCTTAAATAACTTTCATTCTTCCTTAAGTACTATAGCTACTTCCCATGGGTTATGTATACCTTTGGGGCACTGCACAATTCCTCAGACCTTGGAATCAGATGGGACACTTCTACCCTCACTTCCTATTCCACATTGATTATTGATTTTCATGCAGTACCTTATCTTTTTTTTTTTTTTTAACCACCAGAAAACCAGCTTTGCAAAGATATGATGTAGCGGAAAGGAATGTAGGGCTATTTAATATAAAACTGAACTACCTTGAGCTAATAATAACTCACACATTGTCTGACAGATATTGGGCATCCCTATATTTCCCTTGAAGATTTAAAATATCCACAGCTCCGGAGTTCCCATCGTGGCGCAGTGGTTAATGAATCCGACTACGAACCATGAGGTTGTGGGTTCGATCCCTGGCCTCTCTCAGTGGGTTAACAATCTGGCGTTGCCGTGAGCTGTGGTGTAGGTCGCAGACGCGGTTCAGATCCTGTGTTGCTGTGGCTCTGGCGTAGGCGAGTGGCTACAGCTCCGATTAGACCCCTAGCCTGGGAACCTCCATATGCCGCAGGAGTGGCCCTAGAAAAGTCAAAAAGACCAAAATAAATAAATAAATAAATAAATAATTAATTAAAACAATAGAATATCCACAGCTCCTTTATGAGTTCATTGTGCTCTCTGGGGGTGCTCTCTAGGAAGTGCAAGATAATTTAAAGAGAAGTTAGGACAAGAAAGCAGGAATAAGTGATCTTGGAGTTAGTCTGATGGCTTGGGGATATCTTCAAGGAACCATACTTCCGGCACCTCGTGATGTCAAGATAGTTGCCGTGGTGCCAGCATCACATTTTTTTTTTTTCATGACAATGCAACGGTGACTATGAGAAAGGAGGGAGGAGTGCAACCTGCTTTTATACTCTGTCTGGATCTGGTGGTGGATGCCAGAGGGGCCTACAGATACAGAGATATCTTGAAATGTTGCCATCCAAACAAAGACAAAAATGAGAGGCTTTGGTCATGTCAACCAGACCTGGGATCGGGAGACTGAAAAGGTCCCCAGTACAGCAGTTTCTTGGGAAGACACAATTTCCCTAGTCCACCAGTTATTGGGTGGTTTGGGGAGACCAGTACATTGCCTGTGAAGATATCAGGTTATACAAAAGTTCTTGTGTTGTGGAAAGAAGCTGTTTTGCTTGAATGACATTGTTTTTCTCTGGAGAGCCACTGGTTTGGCAGCTACTGAGTTCAGCCCTAGCTCCAGCAAGGGAGGGGCAGCTGGTGAGCATGGATGCCTAGTTGGCCCACGAGTCAGGGAGGGCAAAAGAGAACTCCAAGCAAAGGGAACAGCCTGGACAGGGAGGAGGGCAGGGCACATGGCCCCTCTGATATACCTCGTACAGCTCACGTGGCAGGAGTTGATTTAGAGGCGGGACTCATGGCCCTTGTGGTTGCTATGACAGTGTGTTTGGTTTTGCCCTGGACACCCCAAGGAGGTGCAGGGAGAAGGTTTGAAGTCAGAGAGGGATGTGGTTAGATCAACAGTTTGGGGAACCACAGCGCCCACCCACCATGTGGCAGAAATTTCTGGCTGCTCACAAAATGCCTTCCTTTACCCTCTTGGGTGCACCAGACTGCATTTCCCAGACTCTCTTGTGTTCTGATGAAGCCACATGACAAAGTTCCGGAAGTCATATGTGGATGGAAATGCTATTTGCCATGACATCCCCCCTGCTCCATCTTCCTACCTTCTCGTCCCCCATTCGCTGGCTGGTGGAGAAGATCCGAGGTCCTAAATAGTGGATCTCCAAGGGGGAAGTGTCCTGCTCCCTGAGTCACCATGTGGTGAAGGGCCTGCCAAGGACTATTCTGTGAACAATGAATCATTGAAGCCATTGAAATATTGGGGTTATTTGTTACCCAGGTTGGCCTATGCTGACGAATGCACATCATAGTAAAGAGCTACTAGTTACTGGGCACTTGCTGTGAGATGGACACTGTGCAAAAAAGACACTGTCTCATTGAATCCACACAACCACCTTATGGGGATGGGTCCCCCCATTAGGCAACTTTTATAGATGAGGAAACTGAGGCTGAGAGAAAAGCTAGAGGGTCAACGTGGAGGAGCCTGATTCCCAAGCCCAGATGCAAGTGCCACACTGTGCCCTGCTGGCTGCCAGTTTCAAAGGAAACTGAGGAGTTCCTGACGTGGCACCGCAGAAAGAATCCGACTAGGAACCATGAGGTTGCGGGTTCGATCCCCGGCCTCGCTCAGTGGCTTAAGGATCCCGGCACTTGCTGTGAGCTGTGGTGTAGGTTGCAGATGTGGCTCGGATCTGACATGGCTGTGGCTGTGGCGTAAGGCTGGCAGCTACAGCTCCGATTGGACCCCTAGCCTGGAACCCTCCATATGCTGTGGGTGTGGTCCTAAAAAGACAAAAAAAAGAAAGAAAAAGAAAGAAACTGAAAATGTCCTTCAATGAAATTCTAAAGCATGAAAATTGGGGGAGACAAGAAGACCAGAGGAAGAGTTATTGTAGTCATAGCAACAGCCGGAAGTTCCTACCTGTGAGCGGAGTAGATGTTAATTATGGAAGGACTGCATGCGAGGTGTTCCCTGCCAGGTCTGCATCTGGCAGATGTAAAATAAATGTTTGACTTATTTTTCAAGAGACTAAGCAAGAACTGATGAGGGCCTGGGTGAAAATAGGAGAGAGACATTCTGGAAGCAGCACTTGGCAGGACTTGGGCCAAGAGGGAAGAGACGGGGAAGCTGACGGATGACAATCTTATGTTGCCATTTGCAGGGACACGGGAGGAAGGGTCTGAGAAACATCCTGTACAATGTGCAGTGGGTTCAGAGGGGGAGAGAACAGTCCTCGAGATAATCAGCAAGAGAGCAGCCCTGAAACGTGCAGTTTGGTAGAGGCCTCGAGCTGGAAAGAGCTCTCAGCCAACTGTCAAACCCTTGTTCAGAGACCTTTGCTTCCATCCTGAAGCAGATATTTTTATCTATATGACCTTGGGCAGGTTACTCTTTGTACCTCGTTTTTATCATCTGAATAAGGATAAGAAGTCGTAGGACCTGTATAGGTTATTGGTGGTTGTGAATATACACAGAGTGCTTAGCACAGCATTAGTTGTCAATCAATGGTGGGAATTTTCATTAAAATTGTCTTATCCCCACCTATGGAATGGGAGAAAATAGGTTCAAATGATACAACTGACAAGGGCCTCATCTCTAAAATATACAAACGACTTATACAACTCATCAGCGAAAAAACCAACAACCCAACTGAAAAAGGGGCAGAAGACCTGAAGAGACATTTCTCCAAAGAAGACAGACAGATGGCCAACAAGCACATGAAAAAATGCTCAGCATCAGTGATTATTAGAGAAATGGAAATCAAAAATACCATGAGGTACCACCTCACATCTGTCAGAATGGCCATCATTAATAAGTCCACAAATAACAAATGCTGGAGAGGATGTGGAGAAAAGGGAACCTTCCCACACTGTTGGTGGGAAGGTAAATTGCTACAACCACTGTGGAAAACAGTGTGGAGGTACCTCAGAAAAATAAATATAGAACTATCATATGACCCAGCAATCCCACTCTTGGGCATATATCCACATCAAACTTTCCTTGAAAAAGACACATGCACCTGTATATTCATGGCAGCACTAGTCACGATAGCCAAAACATGGAAACAACCTAAATGGATGGATTAAGAGCTATGTAGTATATATACACAATGGAATACTACTCAGCCATAAAAAAGAACAAAATAATGCCATTTGCTGCAACATGGATGGAACTAGAGATTCTCATACTGAGTGAAGTAAGTCAGAAAGAGAAAGCCAAATACCTCATGATATCACTTACATCTGTAATCTAATGTAAGGCACAAATGAAACTTTTCACAGAAAAGAAACTCACAGGATTGGAGAAGAGACTTGTGGTTGCCAAGGGGAAGTGGGAGGAAGCAAGATGGACTGGGAATCTGGGGTTAATAGATGCCAACTATTGCATTTGGAGTGGATAAGTAATGAGATCCTGCTGTATAGCACTGGGAACTATATCTAGTCACTTGTGATGGAACATGATAATGTGAGAAAAAGAATATATATGACTATGACTGGGTCATATATGAATGACTGGGTCACTTTGCTGTACAGTATAAAATTGACAGAACACTATAAACCAACATAAGGGAAAAAATAAAAATCATTTTAAAAATAGCAAAAATAAATAAATCAAGTTCTCTTATCCCTGGCATTACTTCTCTCTCTATACACACAGCACTCAGATCATAGTTATGGGCACTAAAGAGCATCTTTGTCTGTCTTGTTCACTGCCACATTTCTTGCCAGCTCTTAGGGTAATGACCGGTTCACAGGAGGTATTTCAATATTTCTTGAAAGGATGAACAAGAAAATCCATTTTCCTCCCTCCCTTCCTTCCATCTATCCATCTGCCTGTCTTTTCAACTAGCTCTTTTTTCCATCATCCATGCATGCATCCATCCATCCATCACCTTAGAGAAGCAGCAGTGGACATGATTTTTTTTTTCAATTATGGGAAAATACACATAACCCAACATTGTTCAGTTTAACCATTTTTAAGTGTATATAGTTCAATGGCATCAAGCATAGTCACGTTATGGTGTCACCATACCACCAACCATCTCCAGAACTTTCTCACCTTCCCCAGCTGAAGCTCTGTACCCATTAATCAATAATGCCCCCCCCCCAAAAAAATAATGCCCCACTCACCCCTCCTCCCAGGCCCAGGCAGCCACCTACTACTATCAGTCTTTATGCATCTGACTACCCTGGGGAGCTCATATCAGTGGAATCACACAGTATCTGTCCTTTTGTGACTTAGCCCCCAAGTTCTGCAATCACAAAAACTATTGATCCTGGGAGGTTTAACTTTCCCGAATCTCCACTTCTGCATCTGTAAGATGGCTCTAACAATACTAGCTGCCTCATTGCATTGTTGTGAGGTTTAAATAAAATGCATAGAAGGTACTTAACCCAGTGCCTGGCAGGTAGGTGCTCGATAAAAATTTCAGTGGACATAAATATATGTTCTAAATCAGCAGGCACTGGTATTGTGCCTATCATGTGTCTGGTACTGTCATAAGCACTTTATTATATTAACTCATTTACACAACACCAGGAGCTCCTGCTGTGGCTCAGGGGTAAAGAACCTGATTGTATCCATGAGGTTGTGGGTTCAATCCCTCGCCTCACTCAGTGGGTTAAAGATCCAGCGTTACTGTGAGCAGGGGTGTAGATCGCAGATGCAGCTCAGATCCTGCGTTGCTGTGGCTGTGGCGTGGGCTGGTGGCTGCAGCTCCGATTAGACCCCTAGCCTGGGAGCCTCCATATGCCAAGGGTGCGGCCCTAAAAGGACAAAATAAGTACATAAATGAAAAGCAGAAGAACCCCATGTCATTGGTACCGCTACTATTATGCATGATTCAAAGGGGAGAAAACAACGGGGGCAGAGAGTTTATTCATCTGCTTCACAGAGGAGCTGGGATTGAAATCCAGGCAGCCTCCTGACAAAGTCTGAGGGCTTTACCATTGCCTCTGCTGCCTCAGGAGCCAACTGTCTGTCTACACCCTCAGCCCTGGATCAGCCGATCAGCTTGAGCGCGTGGAGGTGTAGGGTCCTCAGATACGAGGAGACCCCCTTGGAAACATCGCTGAAGATGAGTTTACTTCCCACGTGCGGTCTTGAGCTGGCGGGGCCCTCCTCGTGTTCCCTCACATAGGTGGGTCTCCTCGGGGCCCTGGTGACCGTGGGAGCCGGGGAGCGGGAAGCTGGACCCTCTATCCCTGCCCAGGAAGAGCTGGCACCCTCTCCAGGTGACAGCTGAGCCAACCAACGCCTTTTCCTGTTGGCAGAAAGCTCAGCAATCCTCACTCACCCCTTGCCCTACCCAGTTGAGATGGAAAAAAAAAAAAAAAGATTTCCTTTTCTGAGCCTCAGGGCCACCTCCCACTGAGCCTTATTGCTTTCTCAACACCCTGTGCAGCCCTTTAAAAGAGGCAGAGCCTGCAATGGGCTGGCAGCCCCCGTCCTGGAGATAAGTGAGTCCTGGCCGGGAGAGCAGGTGCGGGTGGTCCCAGCCAGCTCAGGTGACAGCCCTGTCCACACGCGCCTCAGCTCTGATGTCTGCAGAGGTAAGTCCACCGCGAGCCTCTTCCTCTGCAGCCTGGGCATCCGAGCGGGTGCTGGGAATTCATCCAAGATTAGGGCACCGGGGGCTTCTTTGGGGGCT
The DNA here is from genome assembly GCF_016906955.1 of Phacochoerus africanus. NCBI lineage: Eukaryota > Metazoa > Chordata > Mammalia > Artiodactyla > Suidae > Phacochoerus > Phacochoerus africanus. The sequence continues at coordinate 22,560,654 of NC_062548.1, read as the reverse complement.
CCCCTCCCACCTGTGTCCCTCTCCCGTTTCCCAATTGCAGGCAGCTGCCTCCATGTGTGACCTGGAGTTTGGGGGCATCAAGGTGAAGGAGCCCAGCAAGGGGGGCAGGTGGCGTGAGGGCTGGTATGAGCGATTCCTGCAGCCCTGCCTGGTCGAACTGCTGGGCTCGGCCCTCTTCATCTTCATCGGCTGCCTGTCGGTCATTGAGAACAGGCCGGACACTGGGCTGCTGCAGCCGGCACTGGCCCATGGGCTGGCCCTGGGCCTCGTCATTGCCACGCTGGGGAACATCAGGTGAGAACAGCTCAGAGCACTCAGCCTGGTTCCAACCTGGGGGCTGAGCTGTTGCAGGGATCCCGGGCACATGCCCAGGAGCCCAGGAGCAGTGTGGATAAGATTGGGGACCGGGGGGGGGGGGGGGTGCACGTTTCCATTGCGGCTCAGCAGGTTGAGAATCCAACTGGTGTCCCTGTGGATGCAGGTTCGATCCTTGGTCTCACTCAGTGGGTTAAGGGATCCTGTGTTGCCACAGGTTGTGGTGCGGTTTGCAGATGTGGCTTAGATCTGATAGTGCTGTGGCTGTGGCGTGGGCCAGCCGCCACAGCTCCGATTCGACCCCTGGCCTGGGAGCTTCCATGTACTGCAGGTGCAGCCCTAAAAAGAAAAAAAAAAAAAAAAAAGAAAGAAAGAAAAACAAAGAAAAAAGAAAAACAATGTGGGTGTAGACTGGAGGGTCAGGCTGCCTGGGTTAGAATTCTTGATTTTCAGCCTGCCAGCTCTGTGGCTTTGGGTGGGTCACTTTTTAAATCCACAATTTCCCACCTATGAAATGGGAACAGTAGAGCATTTTCTTTCCTTTTTTATTTTCTTCTTCTTCTTTTTTTTTTTTTTGTCTTTTTGTCCTTTTTAGGGCTGTATCCAACGCATATGGAGGTTCCCAGGCTAGGGGTCGAATCGGAGCTATAACTGCTGGCCTACGCCACAGCCACAGCCACGCCAGATCCAAGCCACGTCTGCAACCTACACCACAGCTCACGGCAACACTGGATCCTTAACTCACTGAGCGAGGCCAGGGATCGAACCGGCAACCTCATGGTTCCTAGTCGGATTCGTTTCTGCTGCGCCACAACGGGAGCTCCAGTAGAGTATTTTCTATGTCTTATTTCCCAAGAGAACACAGGTATAGTGCCCACCATAAACTATTCTATTCAAGCACTTGGCAGATAGCAATTCATTTCATTCTCCCAACAACCCCATGGAGTAGGTACAGTTACTAACCTCCTTTTCCAGCAATGAAGGACAGAAGCCAGGTAATTCATCCCAAGTTTCATGGCAGAGCCAGGAGGCACATTCCAGCTGTCTGGCTCAAATCCAACACCCCACGGGGGAGGCGGGAGAGTGAAATGATGTGAAGGGCTTTGTCCGGAGCAAGTGCTCGGTCGCTGTTGGTTGCTGTGTTCACACTGGGACGGGGTTTTCGCTCCAGCCCAAGGGGAAGCAGAGCTGTGCAGAAGAACCCACCACAGGGCAGGGAGGGCGCCGAGGGGCTCCTCTTGCATGGCCTTCCCCTGGATGGGGGCTCCACCTAGAGGTGGTGGGCTCCCAGGAGAACCAACCACAATGATGAATGTCTCAGATGGGGCACTTGGCAAGGGGAACTAGAGCATGGTTGGTCTACACTTAATCTTGCCCAGAAAACAGATCTGAATAGGGAAATCAAAATGTCTTTTTTTTCTGGAGCTTCCTTGTGGCTCAGTGGGTTAAGAACCCCGACATGGTGTCTGTGAAAATTCGGGTTCAATCGCTGGCCTCACTAGTGGGTTAAGGATCCAGCATTGCCACAAGCTGCCATGTAGGTCACGGATACAACTTGGATCCAGTGTTGCTGTGGCTGTGGTGTAGGCCCGCAGCTGCAGCTCCAGTTCGACCCCCTAGCCTGGGAACTTCCATATGTTGCAGGTGCGGCCATTTTTTAAAAAAAATATTGCTTCCCTGAAAAGCGGAATGGACAGAGAACTTTAGCATTTCTCCTTAAACATCCAAGGGAGGCTGCAGGTGGAATGAAAAAACGCAGTCTTGGTTCCAGGGGGCGTGGGGTTGAAGGCAGCATTTGTCACTGCTTAGCTGGGTGATCTGGGAGTGTACCTGAACCTCCCTCTGGGCCATGGTCTAGATGGGGAGATGAATAATAGCTAATATTTCCTGAGTACTATGTATGTAACACTCTGTGTGATCATGCATTACTTATCTTTTCATGTTTTAAAGTTTTATTGAAGTATAGTTGACTTACAATGCTTTGATCATTTCTGCTGTGCCACAAAGTGATTCCCTTATATGTGTACAGACATCCATTCTTTTTCAGATTCTTTTCCCATGTAGGTGATCATCAGTGATCTTTGCAATAGCCTTTATGAGGTCGGGGTCATGGAGGCACAGATGGGTTATATAACTTGCCCAAGGTCACACAGCTCTTCAGTGGCAAAGTTAGTTAGGGTTTGAACCCAGACTGGCTGGCTGGAAACAGGTCTTATGTAATGCAGGAAACTGCCTATCTGTAATACCAGCCTTTTTTTTTTTTTTTTTTGCCTTTTCTAGGGCCGCTCTCATGGCACATGGAGGTTCTCAGGCTAGGGGTCGAATCAGAGCTGTAGCTGCTGGCCCACGCCAGAGCCACAGCAACGCGGGATCCGAGCCGGGTCTGCGACCTACACCACAGCTCACGGCAATGCCAGATCCTTAACCCACTGAGCAGGGCCAGGGATCGAACCTGCAACCTCATGGTTCCTAGTCAGATTCGTTAACCACTGCACCACGATGGGAACAAAATACCAGCCTTTTTATTCAACCATTTGTGCACAGGGCTGGGCCAGACAAGTTAGACCAAGTCCTTGTGTCCAGAGCCGTGGTCCTCGGTCCAGTCTCAGCTCAATGCCTGGTGTCCACTGGGGATGGGCAGGCCCATTGGTGGCTTCGAAACCTCTGGGATGACATGGGGGAGGGTCTTGGGGTCACTGTCCCTCTTACTGGGGAGTGTTCGTTTCATGCACCTGAGGCATCTGGGGGACTAACCTTTCAGGATAGCTCCTCCATCTGAGTGGGATTGGACAGGATATTCATGGGGGTAGCAGGGCACCGGGGGGCCTCCTGGCTCTGGGACCTCGGCTGGTTGAGCATCTTGGTCAAAAGACAGGCTCTTTACCCATAACCAATGCAACCTGCCCCATGGAGCCACCTGGAACCTGCCCTTTGGCTCTAGGTTCGGCTTTGTCTACCTCTCCTTCACATCCCAAACTCCAGATCTCAATTCCCAACTTAATCGTCAACCTCTGACCTCACTCCTGATCCCAAATGCCACTTCCATGAACTTATAGTCTCAATTTCATACTCAATGTTAATCACACCTTCAGACCAAAACCAGGAATTTTATTGGCTGAGTAGTTCAACCAATCAGGAGCAGTGGCTCAGGGCCTGGTTACTTCTAAGGGGAGGCCAGGATGCCCCTCTTGGGCTGTGGACTTGAAGCCGGGGGCCTCATGCTTCCTCTGGGCCATCCTGGGTCTGGGGCAGGAGGGGGCAGAGCTGCCCTCCCCTCCCAGGCCTCCCCTGTATCCACGGCCCCACCACCTGGCACCTCAGTGGAAACGGGTGTTCTGCTTGGGCCAGCCCCTGGTTGACTCTGGCCGCCAGGGGGACTGAGGGGACACAGTGGATGCGCCTTGGCCTCACGACCCCTTCTGCTCTCGTGGGGGACAGTGGCGGACACTTCAACCCTGCGGTGTCCCTGGCAGCCATGCTGGTCGGAGGTCTCCACCTGACGATGCTTCTTCCCTACTGGATCTCCCAGCTGTGCGGGGGGCTGATCGGGGCTGCCTTGGCCAAGGTGGGTGAAGCCCAAGGGGGCTGGGCCGGGGGCTTTGGCTCTGATGGGGCTACTGGGGTGAGTGGGGTGTGGGGGGGTGGAGACGGCACAATTCTTCTCCTGTTGCTTCCAATGGGACTGGGTGAACCGTTTCTGCTGGGGAGGGGACACTCTAAGGGCCTTTGGTTTCCTCCAAACCCACCCTGTTCTGTCCCTATCTGGACACAGCCCTCCCTGGAGAGACCAGGAAGCAGAATTCAGGACTTGAGGTTTCTCTTCCTGAGTCCATTTCTGGCTTCAGGTAATCCTAATGTTTTTTTGCATTCATTCATTCATGCATTCATTCACTTTTTGTTTTTCTTTTTAGGGCTACACTTGAGGCATATGGAAGTTCCCGGACTAGGGGTTGAATCAGAGCTGTAGCCACCGGCAGACACCGCAGCCATGGCAACACCAGATCTGTGACTTATCTCACAGCTCACGGTAGTGCCGGATCTGTAACCCACTGAGCGAGGCCAGGGATCGAACCTGCATCCTCATGGAAACTAGTCAGGTTCATTACTGCTGAGCCACAACGGGCACTCTCCATTCATTTTACATTCATTCCGCAAACATCTCTCACTAAATACCCACTGAGGGTACAGGAGGCATGTGATTATTCTCCCTGAGACACTCCTGAACCAACCTGTGTTCTCCAGTCCTCCTGTCTTTACACTGAGTCACTCTGAGAATTCCCGCTATGTTGCAACGGGATCCGCAGCATCTCTGCAGCGCCAGGATTCAGGCTCCATCCCCAGCCGGGCACAGTGGGTTAAAGGTTAAATTTGTGCTGCAGGTCGCGATGGCACCTCAGATCTGATCCCTGGCCTGCGAACTCCATATACCATGGGGTGGCCAAAAAAGAAAAACAAACCAAAAAACCGAGTTACTGTCCCTTTGATGGGCATTCTCAATGGACTTCTCATCCCAGCAGAAGGCTGGCTCTTCCTCTCAGCCACAGGATTTTCGTGCCAGGCAGGGCCTTCTTCCTCCCTCTTTGCCTGCCTGACTTCCCTTTTTCCTTCTTCCCTTCTCTCTCTCTTCCTCCTGCTCTTCTTAAGTCTCAACCAGGGGCTCTTCAAGATGGTGGGAGGTGGGAGGGTGGAGGTGGGGGGGTGGAGGTGGGGGGGTGGAGGTGGGGGGTGGAGGTGGGGGGGTGGAGGTGGGAGGTGGGATCCGGGAGAGGGGAGGAGGGAGGGGGGAGGGGGCGCCCTGGTAGCCTGGCCCGTGGGGGGCGGGGCTTCTTCTGTGGCTCTAAACACCACCCATGGCAGACTTTGGTCTCGAATCTCATTTTGCTGCCTTCCCTGCCTTGATCTTCTCAGGCCCCCAGTCCTTTGAGACCTGTGTTCCCCCGTCTGTGTAGAACGGAGCCCAGAATCTTCCTACACTGCTTCTCAGTGGAAAGCAGAGGCCAGAAGCGCCCTCAGGCGGGGCCTCTTGCAAGCTTGTCCAACACAAGGGAGACCCGTGTGGGGGCAGCAGCTGCCCTTCTGGAGAGGGCCCCGCCCAGCCCTGGAGGGCACGCCTCTCCTTCAATTCAAGAGGGTCCTGCTTCACCTGAAGCCAGTGTCGGTCCATAGAGGGCGCTCACTCACCACCGGGGCCGGGAGCTATTATTATTATTATTATCACGCCCACTTCACAGAGGAGGAAGCAGAGGCACAGAGAAGGCAGGACCTTCCCCAAATTCAGGGGAGCAGCAGAGCCCAGCCCAGATTAGGGTCCTGGGTGCAGAAGCTTGTCTGCCCTGCCATCCTCCCTCCCCAGGGGCCGTGAAGACCCCAAGGCTGATTTCCTGGGAAGCCAGTGGAGTTTAAAGTTCAGGGCTCATCTTGGTCCCTTGGAAGGGGCCTTTTAGAGGGCTGGCCATGTGTTTGCAGAGTTTGTCAAAGTAAGGTGCGCTGGTATTGGCTCTCAAAGAGGGTCATCTAAGTGGCATCTGCTTCAGCCTCACCCCACCTGGGGCACTGCTGGGTTAACTCTTTTTCACAGATGAGCAGAATGAGGCTCAGAGAAGTCCAGTAGCTTAGGCAAAGCCACACAGCAGGAAGTGGTGGAGCAGGGATGCAGATCCAGTATGTCTGACTGCCTTTGACCCTTCCCAGCTTTCAAGGATAGGGTCCCTCCTCTCAGCTCCCAGCTGAGGCGGAGCACATGTCTCTGCAGGCAGTGAGTCCTGAGGAGAGGTTCTGGAATGCGTCTGGGGCAGCCTTTGTGACGGTCCAGGAGCCGGGGCAGGTGGTAGGGGCAGTGCTGGCAGAGATCATCCTGACGACACTGCTGGTGCTGGCCGTGTGCATGGGCGCCATCAACAAGAAGACGCAGGGTCCTCTGGCCCCATTCTCCATCGGCTTCTCTGTCACCGTGGATATCCTGGCGGGGTGAGTGCCCCTGGGCTGTGGGACCCCAGTGCTCAGGCAGGGGCCCAGGCTCAGCACTGGAGGTCACAGACTCAAATGGTCCGGGGACAAGGGGAGTGGGCTGGCATGAGGCAGACAGCAGGGAGTGGTGGGGACTGTGGTATTTACACAGGCCACCACCATGCAGTTCTTTTTTTTTTATTATTAAATATAGTTGATTTACAATGTTGTGCCAATTTTTGCTGTACAACAGTGACCCAGTTTTATATATATAAAATATATTATATATAAATATATATAAAGTATATATATATATAAAATATATATATAAAATATATACTGCCAGCCTACACCACAGCCATGGCAATGTGGGAACCTTAACCCACTGAGTGAGTCCAGGGATCAAACCTGCATCCTCATGGACACTAGTCGGGTTCATTACCATTGAGCTATGATGGGAACTCCCTACTTTTTAAATATTGTTTTCCATCATGTTCTATCCCAGAAGACTGGATAGTTTCCTGTGCTGTACAGTAGGACCTCATTGCTTATCCATTGTTTTTGTTTTTGTTTTTTTGTCTTTTTGCCTTTTCTAGGGCCGCTTCCCGTGGCACATGGAGGTTCCCAGGCTAGGGGTCGAATCAGAGCTATAGCCACCAGCTTATGTCAGAGCCACAGCAATGCCAGATCAGAGTCGCGTGTTCAACCTACACCACAGCTCATGGCAATGCCGGATCCTTAACCCACTGAGCAAGGCCAGGGATCAAATCCGAAACCTCATGGTTCCCAGTCGGATTTGTTAACCACTGCGCCACAACGGGAACTCCTGCTTATCTATTCTAAATGGAATAGTTTGCATCTACCAACCCCAAACTTCCTGTCCATCCCCCCACCGCCCCCGGAACAAGTCTGTTCTCTGTCTGTGAGTCTGTTTCTGTTTTGTCAATAGGTTCCTTTGTCACCGCCAGTGCACTTCTGAAAAGCTATTTCTATGTGGGAATATGGGCTCCTAAACCTTCTAATTTCATTCCAGGGAATTCAGAAGACTGGATTTTAATGTGAATTTTCTAATTTTTGTAATATCAGCAAAACATTTCTGTAGGCTGTTTATCCAGCCACTGGGCAGCCAGGTTTCAGCCTCGGGCTTACAAAGAGCGTCCCTACCATGGTCTCATTTATCTTGAGACTTTCAGTCTTGGGGAGGGATTAAGGAGATCAGGTTGGGTCGGGGATTATTTCTCCTCTTTTATATATGAGGAAACTGAGGCTCAGAGAGGACATAAGTGACTTACTTAAGGTCATTGGGCAGTGGCACATTAAGTGACAGATCTGGGATCTCCTTCCTAAGGGCAACCCCTTTCTTTCTCTTGCACGCGGAACCAAGCCTAGCCTTTTCCAGCCCTGCCATCCAGCCGTCTTCCTTTGGGAGGGGGAGCTGGGGAAATGCAGGTGCAAAGTTGTGGTAGTGCTTTGCTGCCCCCTAGTGGCTTTGGCTTCACTTACAAGCCTGCTGACATGCATTTGGCATCTGCTCCTGGACAAGGCTCAGAGGGGAAGCGTGAGGCTTGACAGAGGGCCCCAGCTTGAGTGAATGGGGTGGGGTTACAGGCACCAGGACTTGGTGGATGATCCTGGGAACCAGTCGCTCTGTGGGAGATGCTGGGCCCCCAGCTTACAGCACCACAAAGGCCTCAGCTGGGTCAGCTAGATGAAATAAACAGTTGCAGGTGGTTAATATGCAAAACATGGGCTCTAAATGCATTTTCTCATTCACCCTTGACAATAACCGATGAGATGTGTACTTTCACCTCAAATGAAACACAGACAGGTTAAACAAAGGTTACAGCTGGGCTGGGTTGAATCTAGGTTGGCTTGACCGCAAAGTTCATAGAGCTGACAACTGCTAGATTTTGCATTTGGACTTTGGAGAAGGCGTAGCTCCACCTTCTTTCCTGCCATCAGTAAACAGGCGCGCCTTGCTGGCCATTTCTCTAGAAGGGTCTGTGGGAGTGGCAGACCGTCCGCCCAGGAAGGAGTCAAGCCTTTTACCTCCTAGTGTGAAAAACCTCTTGACCTGTGTCTTCTTTGGAACCTCCCAGAACCCCGTGATATAGTAGCTTAGAGAGGGTTTCCAGGTGGTGTGTGAGGCCCAGGTGGGGAAATGAACTGGGGGGAAATGGGGGTCCTTGGCTGGGATTCTGCTGACCCGTGTGGCTGGGTGTTTGCAGCGGTGCTGTGTCTGGAGCCTGCATGAATCCCGCCCGAGCCTTTGGACCTGCTGTGGTGGCCAGCTACTGGGACTTCCACTGGATCTACTGGCTGGGCCCGCTCCTGGCCAGCCTGGTTGTAGGAGGGCTCATCAGGTAGGACCGTGACACGGGGTCCATCTGGTTCCAGAGCATCCAGGGCTAGAGGGCTAGGGTCTCACTGGGATTTGATGAAGAGAAGAGGGAGCCTTCTTCAGACGCAAAGATTATGGCTCTGGGACCTCTGGTCGCAAGCAACAGAAATCCATCTGAACACAGCTTTTGTCATAAAGGGCAACTCACGGGCTTCCATAACTGAGAAGTGCACAGGTAGCTCTGGCTTTCAGTGGGAGCCCAAACAACTTTGTTAGAGCTTAGTCTTTCTCATAGGCTCTACTGTCCTCTGTGTAGGCTTCATGCTTAAACAGGCTCTCCAGCAGAGGCAAAGATGCCCATCAGGCCCTCTAGGCTTACATTTTAGCAGCTTAGTAACTGGAAACAGAACTACAGCTTGTATACACGTCTTGGGTCTGCTCTGCTCAAGGTTGGCCTGGTCCAGCTTGGGCCGTGTCTGCCTCTGAATCAATCCCTGTAGCCATGGGACCAGGCAGCTTTATTGGCTCTGTTTGGAGCCTGTGTCTAATCCTGGAGTTGGGGTGAGATCTGCCTCACCTGAACAAGGGTATGGACTGAAAGTAGGGGAGGGATAGGTCCCCGCAGGGGTGCTGACACCTCTGGGGAGCCTAGCCACTTAGAAAGCCAGGTAAATGGTGCCCCCAAGAGCACGCATGTCAGGAGAGGCCATTCACATTCACCACGTGAGCAGTGCCCCCTGGAGTTATGCAATGGCTAAAGAGGTAGGTCTTGTTATCTGAAGGATCCTATCTGCTTGGCTCCTCCTCCAGCTCTCTTCTTGTGAACCTCGAGGATCCGTGGGGCCCCACTCTTTCTGCTCCAGGTTGTGCAGGTATACAAGCTGGTACAGCACCCACTGTCTGGGAGAGGACAGTCTCTGGGCTGGGCTGATCTACACTGCTTGCGTCGCCGCGCATCGGTGGCGCTGGCTTAGCCGATGGCTTGATGGAGAGCATCACCAATGATTCTTGGATGCTTTCAGAATGGTGGAGATGGGCATCTTCCAGAAAAGGGTTGGAAACCCAGCAGGAGGAGTGTCTCCCTCTCCCCAGGGAGATCTGGCTGTGAGAATTTTGGGCCTGGACACCTGTGATAAAGGGCCGGGTCTCTCCTGGAGACTCAGAGACCTCACTGGGCTATGTTTTTTTTTTCTTTTTCTTTCTTTTTTTTTTTTTTGTCTTTTTAGGGCTGCACTCAAGGCATATGGAGGTTCCCAGGCTAGGGGTCCAATTGGAGCTGTTGCCACCTGCCTACACTAAGCCACGTCTGCGACCTACACCCCAGCTCATGGCAACACCAGATCCTTTACCCACTGAGCGAACCCAGGGATTGAACCCGCAATGTCATGGTTCCTAGTTTCTGCTGCGTCATGATGGGAACTCCTTTTTTTTTTTTTTTTTTGGTAGGTTCTTTATCGGAGATGGGAAAACTCGCCTAATTCTAAAGGGACAGTGAAGCTGAGATGGTGGGATTCCTGCTGCCCCAGGGGCCCTCAGTGGCCCCATCCTGGACTGCAGACAAGACAGCTCTGCCTTTCCTGCTGGGGCAGAGCTCCCGAGGAGCAAGTGACCTGCGTCCCCTGACTTGGGCCTGGCCTCTCAGGTGGGCCAGGTTCTTCGACTTCCTTTGTGGTCGTCAGAGACCTCAGCCTGGGGAATGTGTTGCCAGCGCCGCCCAGAAGGAGGTGGCAGCAGCACAGCAGAAGAGCTTTTCTTGACAGGGGAGGTCCCAGGAGCAGAAGAATGGTTGGAAGAGGTGGCTGTTTATGTATCTCTGTTCATTTCCCTCATCCCCTTTCTCCTTCTCTTGCCCCCCAATACCTCTGTTCTAGAGCGTCTTCTGTGATCTAGTTCCCTGCTTCCTGAGCTGTCAATCTAGCTTTGCAATAAATAGCCCAGTGTTTCCTTGTGCTGGCCTTTCCTTTCAGAAATGGACACTGCTGGGGAGGAAGCAGAAGCCCGGCTTGGGTCCTAGCTGACCGCAGTCTAGCTGCAGCCCAGCTTAGTGCAGGGCTAGGGTGGGTACCGAGAGGGTAGACCTGCCCCGAGCCTGTCTCCCACTCAGCCAGACCTCCTGGCTCTCTGCCTAGACTCTGGTCAGAATCAGTTTCAGACCATAGACCTCAAGACTCAGATGAAAAGCAGACTCCAGGGTCTATTTTCTTTTCTTCTTTTTTTTTTTTTTAGAACCATACCCACGGCACATGGAGGTTCCCAGGCTAGAGGGAGAATCGGAGCTGTAGCCGCTGGCCTACACCACAGCCACAGCAACACCAGATCTGAGCCACATCTGCCACCTACACCACAGCTCATGGCAATGGCAGATCCTTAACCCACTGAGTGAGGCCAGGGATTGAACCTGTGTCCTTATTGATACTAGTTGGATTCGTTTCTGCTAAGCTACAGCGGGAACTCTCCAGGGTCTGGTTTTATGCAGAAAACAGACTGACCCCACTGCACTCTGGGTGGGGATGAGGGTGAATGAGGGGGTGGGCCAGAGCTGCAAGGATTTCCTAAGGAAATATATAATGAGGCATAATACATGTCTGGAGAGACAAGGGCATTTGGATGGAAGATATGAGTATAACGAATAAGAATAGAAAATAAAAAGACTCATTCTGAACTCAGACCTTACAAGTAGAGTGTCTATCTTCTAAGAATCTATGGGTAATTTTTGGAAGATGATCATTCTAATACTGCAAAGAAGTGCTAGGGAAAAAGAATTCTTTTTTTTTTTGTCTTTTGTCTTTTTGCCATTTTCTTGGGCCGCTCCCACGGCATATGGAGGTTCCCAGGCTAGGGGTTGAATCAGAGCTACAGCCGCCGGCCTACAGCAACGTGGGATCCGAGCCACGTCTGCAACCTACACCACAGCTCACGGCCACGCTGGATCCTTCACCCACTGAGCAAGGGCAGGGATCGAACCCGCAACCTCATGGTTCCTAGTCGGATTCGTTAACCACTGCACCACGATGGGAACTCCAAGAATTCTTAACAAACAAAAACAACACCCACTTCTACCAGACGAGCAAAATACTCACCTGAGTGAAAATGAAGAAAATGCTCACTGGAGAGAATCACCAGTTTCATAAGAGATGATCTACTGAGAAAATAAATGAGCATTATATAACCAAACATCCAAAACATTCTGGAGAAAAAGACAATTACAAATTGAAGAGTTCCCACAATGGCACAGTGGGTTAAGGGTCTGACTGCAGCAACACGGGTCACTGTGGAGGCGCAGGTTCCATCCCTGGCCTGGTGCAGTGGGTTAAATGGATCCAGCATTGCTGCAGCTGTGGCGTGGGTTGCAGCTGCAGCTCAAATTCAATCCCTGGCCCAGGAACTTCCATATGCCACGGATGCAGCCATAAAATAAAAAAAAAATAATAAAGTTTTAAAACCACATTTGAATAACAATAAGCCTAAAGAAATGAAAAGGGAGGAAATAACATAAAATGTTAAAATGTTTAAAATGTGTAAATGTTAAAAAGTTTAAAATCAGAAACAGGCAAATGGGAACACTCACAAGGAGTGAAAAATGTTAAAAATTAACATATCCTTTGGTGAAATAAACAATGAAATAAACCTTTGGTCAATCTAGTAAAAATATGTACGTGTATACACACATGTACATATACACACACACAAATACACACATGCATACACGTGTACAGCTAACACTTATTGAGTGTTTATTATGTGCTTGGCACAGTGCTGAATGCTTTACCTGCATTATCTCATGTACTTCCCACAACAATCCTATGAGGTGGTGTGGTGGGTTGAATAGTGCCCCCCCAATTCATGTCCACTTGGAAACTAGGCATTGACCTTATTTGGGAATAAGGGCTTTGCAGAAGTAATTACACTGAGAGGGTCAAGGGGAGACCATACTGGATCAGAGGGGGCTGTAAATTCAATGAGTGACAGAAAAGGTCACACAGAGACACAGAGGAGGTGGCCATGTGGAAGAAGGAGGGAGGCAGAGTCGTGGTGTCATATGACAGTACCTGGAGTCCCCAAGAGCTACAAGAGGCAAGGAAGACTCCTCCCCTGCAGCCTCTGGAGGGGAGTCAACTGCTGACACCCTGCTTTCAGACTTCTGACCCCCAGAATGATGAGAGAATCAATGTCCGTTTTTTTTTTTTCCAATTAACTATGCTTAAAAAAAATTTTTTTTAAATGTCTATTGTGGAGTTTCTGTCCTGGCTCAGTGGTTAATGAATCCGACTAGGAAGCATGAGGTTGTGGGTTCGGTTCCTGGCCTTGCTCAGTGGGTTAAGGATCTGGCGTTGCCGTGAGCTGTGGTGTAGGTCTCGGACTCGGCTTGGATCCCACGTTGCTGTGGCTGTTGTGTAGGCCGGTGGCCACAGCTCCGATTAGACCCCTAGCCTGGGAACCACCATATGCTACGGGAGCAGCCCTAGAAAAAGGCAAAAAGACCAAAAAAAAAAAAAAAGTCTGTTGTTTTAAGTCACCAAGCTTGGGGTCATTTGTCTCGGTGGCCCCAGAAAATGAATGCATGTAGGTGCTCTTACTCATTTTCCGGTGGGAGCCAATGGAGGTTCCAAGAGATGGTCCTACCCAGAGTCCCATGGTTAGGAGATTGGTAGAGCAAACATTTAAGATCAAGTGTGTTTAACTGCAGGTCACACGTCACTGTGGCTGAATGGGGGACAGTGTGTCTCCTGCCTTGTCTTCTACTTGCCCCACAGTCCCCCATGAAGAGGGAGACAGAAAGACATGTATCATACGTCTTCTCACTCTTCTCACTTCTCACCCAACTTGTATTTGGGTTTCAAATCCTGGTCTTCAGGTCAATTTCTAGACCCTAGGTTCTCCAGAGGAAAATTGCTGTTTGGCTCCATATTATTTGGCTTAGTATTGGTTGTATAGAAGGGACCAAGAATTCGCTGACTGAGAGAATGGCACAGGCTGCTCCTAATGACTCCCAAGTCCATTCTGAGCCTAAAGAGTAGAATCCAAAATTGACCCAGATCACCTAAATGTACCTCAATCCCACTTCCTGTTTTCTCAGGAACAAGGAGGTCACAGAATTTTAGGCTGTTAGGAATTCTATGGCAGTCGTAAAATGTCGTTGCTCCAAGTGTGGATTCTGAGAAAGATCCAAGTTTAAATGTTAGAATATTCACTTTTTTGGCTGTATAGGTTTGAAGAAGCTGTTGAACTTCTCTTAGCCTTAGTTTCCTTATCTGTCGAATGGGAGAACTGCTTCAGCATGCTGGTGAGAATAAGTAAGATGCTTGTAAAGGGAGTTCTCATTGTGGCTCAGTGGTTAACGAATCTAACTAGGAACCATGAGGTGGCGGGTTCAATCCCTCACCTCGCTCAGTGGGTTAAGGATCCGGTGTTGCTGTGAGCTATGGTGGAGGTGGCAGATGTGGCTTGAGTCCCGTGTTGCTGTGGATGTCGCTGTGGCTGTTGCTGTGGCTGGCCAATACAGCTCTGATTAGACCCCTAGCCTGGGAACCTCCATATGCTGCAGGTGCAGCCCTAGAAAAGACCAAAAAAAAAAAAAAGACAAAAAGATTAAAAAAAAAAAAGATGCTTGTAAAGCATTAGCACAATGCCTGGTACCTAGTAAGTGGATGATGTGATAGATCTTCTATTTATTATCCTTTAATCAAAGGTTTTGAAACTTGCAGTTATCAGAATCACGGCAAGGGGGTGGAGTTCTGGTGAGGAGATTCTAAACGGACTTTGCACATATGTGTTTTTCTCAATCAGGATCTTTGGGACTCTTCAGCGGAAACGGTTGGAAACCACTCATGCTGTCCAACCCCAAAGCCCAGAGAGACTAGCTAAATAATTTGACTATAATCACACAGTGATCTGGTGGCTGAGCTCATTGAGAATCCAGATTCTGGTGGCTGAGCTCATTGAGAATCCAGGATTTTGGACACACCCTCTAGTGTCCTTCCCACTGCAGCAGCATGTGCTACTTCAGACCCTTGGAGCACAGATACTGACTCATTTCCTTTTGCCAGAATTGGCTTGAGTCCTCACCCGCCACGTTGTTGAGAAGCCTTGCTTTGCGTTCTTGCATCTCTCTCTCTCTCACCAGACAGTCCAAGAACTCTGAGAGTTTAAGCGATCCAAAAGGGATTTATGCCAATCTTCTGCCTTTATATCCTAACTTTTTATTTAAAAAATTAAAAAATATCTATTGTAGTTGATTTAAAATGCTATGTTATTTCTGGTATATAGCAACATCATTCAGTTACATATAAATACATACATATTCAGTTTTATATATATATATATATATACACACACACACACATGCACATATTATTTTTCAAGTTCTTCTCCATTATAGTTACCACAAGATACTGATTATAGCTCCCTTGCTATACAGTAAGGTCTTGTTGTGTCTCCAGCTTATATAGTTCAGTCTATCTGTTAATCCCAAACTTCTAATTTATTCCTCTCCCATCCTCCTTTGGTAACCATATGATTGTTTCCTATGTCTATTTGTTTTATAAATAAGTTCATTTGTATCATTTTTTTGGAATCCATATATAAGTGACATCATGTATTTGTCTTTATTTGACTGACTTCACTTACTATGAAATTCTCTAGGTCCATCCATGTTGCTGCAGATGGTATTATTTCATTCTTTTTTCTGGCTGAATAGTATTCCACTGTCTATATGGACCCCATCTTCTTTATCCATTCATCTGTTGATGGTCCTCATGTTCTAACTTTCGACTTCCTGCCGGCTGCTGCTACCAGTTGCCTGTCTACCACAAGGTGCTGCTGTTGGGAGTGGTCCTCAGAGATGAAATGTGCTGTAGCGGAGTCACGGGTGTCAAGGCCAGTGTGGTTTCCGGAAAGAGGGGTCCTTTACAGACAATGGTGCAACGTCCATGCCAAGCACCCCTTCATGCGCTCTGGGCTCCATGCTCATGTATCTAAGCAAACCTTAAGGCCAAGGCCTCATCTCTCTTCCCACACCACCATTCTCCTCCAGAGTCCTACCACCTCGGAACAGGCTTAGGCACTTTTCTCTCTCGGAACCCCAAACCACTCCTTCTCTTCCAAGTCCCTGGACTCAGTTTTGACTATGCTCCTTTTGGTGTTTGAAAAACACATTCTTCTAATCTCCTTAATTCCTGGTTTATAGGGATGGAAAATTTGTAGCCTTAGAGGTTCAAAGTGTCTCATCTAATTCCAAGCCCTGAGTTGGTTCACAGACCTCAATCTCTGTAACGGAGTGGAAGACCAGGTAAGCTCATGGAAGAACTCTGATGTAACGCCACACACAGATATTCTGAGCTTTTATTTTTTATTCCAAGAAGGTTGTAGCATTTACTCAAATATAGAAACATACAGGGAACCTAAGATACGGACTCTGAGCAGTTCTAATTCTTGAGAACCTTGGGTGCTACTGCAGTTAGCTGCTTCTAAAGTCCAGGTGAGAGATAAACTTTGCCTGGAATCTAACAGGTTTTGGTGAACTGGCTCTCTAAATCCATCCTTTGGTTTTCCTCCCGTTCCTGAGTAGAGTCAGAAATATATCCAGCAAATGGCAAAATCTCCACACTGACTCTGTGACCCAAGGAATTGGAATTGTTATGAGAAGAAGGGCTAAGAATTTTTTTTTTGTCTTTTTTGTCTTTTTAGGGCCACACCGGTGGCATATGAAGGTTCCCAGGCTAAGGTTCTAATCGGAGCTGTAGCCACCAGCCTACGCCAGAGCCACAGCAACGCCAGATCCAAGCTAAGTCTGCGACCTACACCACAGCTCACGGCAGCCCCGGATCCTTAACCCACTGAGCGAGGTGAGGGATTGAACCCGCCACCTCATGGTTCCTAGTCGGATTCATTTCCACTGCACTACGACAGGAACTCCTAAGAATTCTTTGTGTGTGTGTGTGTGTGTCTTTTTGTTGTTGTTGTTGTTGTTGTTGTTCCTATTTCTTGGGCCGCACTCGCGGCATATGGAGGTTCCCAGCCTAGGGGTCGAATCGGAGCTGTAGCCACCGGCCTACGCCAGAGCCACAGCAACGCGGGATCCAAGCCGCGTCTGCAACCTACACCACAGCTCATGGCAACGCCGGATCCTTAACCCACTGAGCAAGGGCAGGAACCGAACCCGCAACCTCATGGTTCCTAGTCAGATTCGTTAACCACTGCGCCACAATGGGAACTCCCTAAGAATTCTTTAAATCAAATAGTAAACCAGGAGCAAGAGTGTATCTGGGGAAATCGTGTGAAGGCTTGTTCCACCGTTGAAGGCTGTGGGCGCGTGCCCTACTGAGAACACACTCAGCGTGTGCCTCCAAGGCGAATTCCACTCTAGGATCAGAGCTGAGTGTGTTCTGGGACAACGGCTGGGACAACCATCAGAGAACTGCTGCATGGGAATAGCTGTGGGCTCCCAAGAGATCCACTGCTGGCTATGGGGGACAGCAGTGAACTGGGCAGATTCTGAAATCCCCTTGAGCTACGGGGGTCACCTTTTATTACCTCTTGGGTACCTTTTCTTTGCCCTTAATAGAGGACACCCTTTGCATTACGGCAAAAACCAATGGGAGTCATTTATTGTAGACATTTATTTCACATACAAGCGTTCAAGACGACATCTTCAGTGGACGTTAATACAAAACAATGAGCAGACGTACACTTGCAGCTGGAATGCATTCAGAGGCAAAGGCTTATCTCTACGCAAGTTACTCAGATGCTCCTTGCATCTGGGGTTTCCCTGGCTCCCTCAGAGTCGCGTCTTGTCTGTCATTGGGCACCAGAGCTCGCACAACAGGCTCTCGTCACGGCAGCTGCCTGCCACTGCCTATGGAGGTGACTGCTATTGGATGGATTTGTCTTTTCTCCTTACTGATCGAGCTCCTGCACTGCTCACCGCATCATCTTCCTATAAAGGAGGAAATGGATTCAGCACGGCCTGAGGATGCCTGCGGCGGGTGAGGCAGGCCGGTGGTCTGGTCTTAGTGCAGCTTCCTCACCTGCGCTGTGCTCCATGGCCTCACAAACCTTCGAGCCTGAGTAGTCTTGGCGATCATGCCCAACTTCTTTGCAGGTAAGGCTCTCAGGCCCAGAGAGAGGCTCATTTGTCAAACTACGCTCAGGAAGTGGTATCGACAGGGCTGAAATCTATCTTTTGGCTTCTGGTCTAAAGCTCATTCTACGTGGCAGGCTGTCCTGAGCTGTTTAAGGACATTTTGACATGTTCTTCTTTAAAAAAAAAACTAAGCTTTTTTTTTCCCCCCAGATGAATAAAGTAGGTTGTTTGTGTAATAAAAACAGGGTAAGAACAGGGGTATCATGGGAGTAACCAAGGAAGCCTAGGCAGGGATACAAGCCAGGTTCCACAGTGCCTTGGGGAAGAGGTCAGAGAATAAAATGCTTGTTTACACCACTTGTAAAAATAAGATTTGGGCTAATTTTTAAAGGTATAAGACAGGATGAAATAAATATAGGTTTTAGAGAGCAGGTTGAGGTGAGTTGTAAGTTTTGTTTTTGTAAGTTTCTTCATTCCAGCAGCCAGAACAAAGAAAAGCAGTAAGTTTTATATATATATATATATATATATATATATATATATAAATAAATTCACAGTGCTTGTTACTTTTTTTTTTTTTTTGCCTTTAGGATCAGAGTTTTCCCTAGTACTGAGCCCTAAGAAAAAACTATCCTATGGACCTTCATAAAGGCAGTGCTATGTGATGTCAGAGACACATTAATCAGAGGAGGTATGGTCATCTCAAATTTCATGGTCCACCTGAAAAAAAGATAGATGACAAAGAGTTTTGGTCTAAGATGGTGGACTCAGACTTTCTATTTCTTCAGAAGCAGAAATGAAGTTTATTAAGTAAATTTAATACACGTTCAAATACCCCAGTTACAACTGGGTATGGGGAAGGGAGTCCAAATTCCACCTCATCTTGACCCCAGACATATGAGACAGACGGAATGAGTCTGTCCCACTGGAGAGGGAAGGGTCTTGAGCCTTTCCTGTCAGTGGGGGAACTGAAGAGACTGAGGTACAGAATGTGATTTTAGGCAACTAGAAGGATTCTTTTTTGCAGGTGAAGGTAACTTTTTTCATGAATAAACTTTTGATCTTCTGTAACGGACATGAAGGTAACTGGCATTGCCTTTGCTGCAATACTTCCTCCATCAGATTGCAAGTTCCTTGAGCACAGACACTATGCCTTTTTTTTCATTTTCATATCCCTCACTGTGCCTAGAACATAGCCTTACACAGAACAGTGCTTAAGAAATACTTAGGAGTAAATCATCTACTTTCCCGAATCATGCTTTGATATAATTATCAATCCTGGGGACCTATTACTAAGTGGTGGTTTCTACTAATGCGCATCTTCTCCAGTGCTGGAATTCCAGACCGTCTACACAATAGAAGCACACACCCACTGGCACCACACACACCGTAACTGCGGCAGGCACATGACCAACATGAAACTACGTTTACCATGAGCAGCCTAGAATTCAGACAACACCAAGGCAATCAACCGACTGGGATGTGAACAAACAGTAACATGTCTGACACGTGTAGATAAGAAACATTTATCAGTGTTTACCTGAGTCACCTGTCTTCCAACAGGCCACACCCTATTCTGGCACCATAAGCCGGATTTCTTTCTCCACTGCCTACCCTCCTTGGGACTTAGTTGAACAAGTTTCAAAAGATTCAAACATAGTCAGATGTCTTCAAAAAAGACAGCATCTGACGAAGGAAAAGAGATGCTGAAAAGAATAATCTGCACACAGTCCTGACTCTGGTTACCTTCCCATGAAACTTAGGACTTCTCCCTCCTCCAAGCCCCTGAAGTTACCTTCACATGAAGGGGATAAATACCACTGGCCTCATCCTGAAGTCAGCCTTGGCTGCCCAAATCCTGGTTTTCATCTGTGATGTCCAGAAATGAACCATCTCCTCATCTGAACCTTTCTTTCAATATTTATTGGGCTACTGCTGGGGATGATCAAAGAGATTTTTCAGACCACCATCTAAATGAGGAAAACAAAAACAGTATCCTGGACGGAAAGGTTCTGTACATATTTGCACCTTCACTCAGTGAGCCATGGGATGGTCCCAGTTCCTCAGGGCTCTCCAGGGGAGATTTATGCTCCTGTGAACAGGGACAAGAAGCCTCAGAAAAGAGCATGGCACCCTTAACAAGCAGCCCTGGAGTGTTGGTCTGGACCAAGGTGGCTACCTGACCTAAAACAGGACCGAGGGGTCCACTGGTCTTGGGGATACGGAACACACCTCGATTCTTCCCTACCCACTTAGAGTTTTAGAAAACTATCGTTGTATGTGGTTATACTGAAGTGTGTGGTTGGGAGGCAGGAAATGTACCAACGCTATGGTCATCTTCTAGATGAAAACCTTGGAAGTTACACACTCAGAACTAGAATGTGTCTGAAATTCTCCTTTAGTGAGACACACCACAAGCATGCAGGTGATTCAAATCTGAGGAGGCCATGGTGGTTCACAAGAGTCAGACAGGACACCCAGAACCATGAAGAGGTACGTGTGGGACATATGAGAAACAGGAAAAGGAACTGGATTACTTAGCAGCTGGAGAAGCCACAGCCACGGGGGGATTCAGTCTTCAGGGACAGAAAAGGTGAGTCTCTCAAGGACGATGGTCATTAGTTGCTTCTCATCTCTGTGGAGGGCCAGGCATGGTTCCAGTGACAACGCAGGGATTCCACCCCAGCCGTTTAGAGCAACTTCTGGATGCAGAAAACGGACGCTGCAGCAGGCTTCGGAAGGAAACAACAAAATCTCCAAGCTCCTTTTTTGAATATCTTCAAAACCAGGATGGGTCTGATGTGGATCTTCTCAGACTCCTGAAAGGTCTATGCAAACACAAAACACTATGATCAAGCTGCACCCAGGATCACACGTGGCAGACAGTGAAAAAACCCGAGCATTTTTTATCTCCTTGGAAGTGGCTCTCGCCCATACTGAAGGCTTTGGATGTTGCTGGATTTAGAGATCCCATAGCCATGGCCTCGGCCTGCTGAAGGAACTTCACTCTGCACTCTGACGCTGTACCTTCCCCATTGTGTTAAAGGAAAAGCTGAGACACACAGATGGGGGAGAACAGACCGATCGAGGTAGAGGCGGAGGTGAGAACAGGATCCAAGTCTTTATTTATACTCGCAAGCTTACTCACACTTTAGAGCTAAGAAAAGATTGCTTCCCAGAGTGGGATGAGGGTAGAGCAGCTAAAGGGACGTGTGGGAAGGGCTCATCATCAAAAACTTGTCCTGAACTGGTCAGTCTTTCCCTTCTGTGGGTTCTCGGGGGAATACAGAGCTGGAGGGTGGGGCAGGAGCTTCTCTCTGGTGTGAACCTCCCGGTGTTTGGCGAGAACAGAACTCTTGCTGAAACGTTTGCCACACTGGGCGCATCCGTAGGGCTTCTCACCGGTGTGTATCCGCCGATGTTCTCGAAATCTTGTGCAGTTATTGAAGCTTTTTTCGCAGTCCGCACACTTGTAGGGATTCTCGCCGGTGTGGACTCTCCGGTGGGCGCTGAAATGAGAACTGTTGGTAAAGCTTTTCCCACACTCCCCGCACTGATAGGGCTTCTCTCCAGTGTGGGTTCTCTGATGAATAATGAGACTCGAGCTCTGACTAAAGCATTTCCCGCACTCGCCGCATCTGTAGGGTTTCTCTCCCGTGTGGATTCTCTGGTGGGCGCCGAAGTTGGAGGAGTCGTTAAAGCTTTTCCCACAGTCGAGACACTTAAAAGGTTTTTCTCCTGTGTGGATTCTTTGGTGTCTGATTAGACTCCTGCTCCTACCAAAGCACTTCCCACAGATGCTACACTTGTAAGGGTTTTCCTTCTGGTGGGGCATCCGGCACAGAAGGCGGGCACTCCGCCCGAAGCCTTCTCCGTACCTGAGAAGCCGGTAGGGCCTCTTCCCCAGGAAAGGCCTCTGATGCACTACAGCTTTCCCCAAGTCTCTAGGCTGAGCCATCGGTTTTCCCTGTCTGATTCCTTGAAGGTTTTCCCACTGTCTTCCTGAGATGCATTCTCTTTTGTGATGTTTGCCTGGATCAGCATTCTGGGAAACAACCCTTTTGGCCTTTTCTATTAATGCCCTGTGCTGTTCCAGGTCCTTATAGATTACCTGTGTTGCATCTTCCTTGAAACTACTTCCAATTTCAAAATCTGAAAAAAAAAAAAAAGAACATGTCAGACCAGTCCTGTATTAACATCAACAGCATGGCTGACGGGCCTCAGGTATTGGGGTCTCCACATGCTTCAATGGCCTCAGTCTTCCTGGTTCACCGGGCGGGGGTGGGGGGCTGACTTTCTTTCAGTTCCATGAAGAGCCAATAACACCCGGCACCAAGTAAAGCCTTCAGAAATGTTTCCAGAATTGAATTAGAAGTCAAGCCAATATTGGAGTTCCCGTTGTGGCACAATGGTTAACGAATCCGACTAGGAACCATGAGGTTGCGGGTTCGATCCTTGGCCTCACTCAGTGGGTTAAGAATCCAGCATTGCTGTGAGCTGTGGTGTAGGCCAGTGGCTACAGCTCCGATTTGACCCCTAGCCTGGGAACCTCCATATGCCGCGGGAAGCGGCCCTAGAAAAGGCAAAAAGACAAAAAAAAAAAAGAGGTCAAGCCATTATTCCCCAGCTGTATTCTGATTAACATGGGGGCAAGTTAGCATCTCTCCCTGAAATTCTACTTCAGTTCATCCTCCTTTCCAAACTTCCCATCCACACTAGAGCACACTATGCTTCACCAGTGTTTGGAGTAGATTCTAATGATCAAGTCCAAATTCCTCAATGGATTTCTAAGTTCACCAAC
The DNA here is from genome assembly GCF_016906955.1 of Phacochoerus africanus. Classification (NCBI taxonomy): domain Eukaryota; kingdom Metazoa; phylum Chordata; class Mammalia; order Artiodactyla; family Suidae; genus Phacochoerus; species Phacochoerus africanus. The sequence goes on along the minus strand of NC_062548.1, from coordinate 22,538,169 downwards.
ATCCAGTCATAGCCTATCCGAGAGTCTTTCTTTCTTCTCGAATGTTCCTGTCACTTTGGGTTTCTGCCTGTCTCACAGGTGGGCCACATCTAACTCAAATCTTGTTCTGTTCACCGGAATGGAGTTATCTCCTCTCTCCTGCATCCACACCCCAAGGTACATCTTGGACCCAGCCTTCCTGGGAAGTTTTCTCAACAGGGAGCATGGCGTGGTGAAGAGAACCAGATGGCTCTAGTTCTGATTCCATCCTGATCACTTATTAACTGTGGGGTTTTGGTATCAACATTTCTTCCTTCTTTTCTTTTCTTTTTTTCTTTTTTTTTTTTTTTGTCTTTTTAGGGCTGCACTCTCGGCATACGGAGGTTCCCAGGCTAGGGGTCAAATCAGAACTATATCCACTGGCCTACACCACAGCCACAGCAACGCTGCATCCGAGCCGCATCTTCAACCTACACCACAGCTCACGGCAATGCCGGATCCTTAACCCACTGATCGAGGCCAGGGATCGAACCTGCGTCCTCAAGGATGCTAGTTGGGTGAGTTAACCGCTGAGCCACAACAGGAACTCCTGTATTAACATTTCTTTATGGAATATTCAGACATACAGAAAAGTAGGGAACAGTATGTACACTGAACTTCCACGAACTACTTACCCAACCATCTACTCATGGCCAGTCTTGGTGTGCTTCATCTCTATTCCCACATGCTCTCTGCTCTCTCTACCCAGATTATGTTGAAGTAAATTCAGATCACATTATGTCACCCATAAATATTTCACAAACTGTGTAACTCAGGCCCGGTCCAGGTGTGATTCTCAGACCTGCCTTCCTCAGCATTTCTACTTGCTGACTGTGACGTTACTTTCCTTCCACACTGAGCTGAAACTGCCCACATCTCTCAGTCCCCAGTGGGGCAGCTGAGACCTGGGCTGGAAGAGGAAGGCAGCCCCCAGTGAATCCAGTGACTCAGGTAAGAAGCCCTAACAATGCCATCTTTTGAAGAGTTCTAATTGGGTTCAACCTCATCCTGGGATTTGGAAGAAGCGACAGGCTAGCAGTTGGCTCAGACAGAGCCTGATAATTTGGAGACAGGTCTGAAGCTCCCCTTAAACTACAAGATTGACGAGAGATGGCACCAAAGGACTTTGTTTCCAAAGTTATCAACGTTATCAACCTAACAGTTCCAGAGTTAACAATTTCAGCTCTCATACTACAAGTTCCCCTGTAAATACCACCAGGGAGCATTCGCTGTCAACTTCCTTTTCTAATGTTTGTCTTAAAAAAATCACAGACTACAGAAGGAAACTAATTAACAGGCAAGGTTGGAAAGATAGGCTCAGGTTAAGGATGGCTGTGGAACCTTAAAACAAGTGGAATGGAGAAAACCAGTTTGGAGGCTTTTACAATAGTTTAGGCAAGAGACAGAGAAAGACTAAACTAGGGCAGAGGTTATGGTAACTAAAGAGAGGACAGATGGAGGTTCTACAATGGTTGAAGAAAACAGGTCATTTGCCTGGATGTAAACAATGAGAGAGAAAGCATCAAAAAAATCTCTTTTAAGTCTGGATGCCCTGTGGGAGGACACAGGGAAGTGCCATGGTGTAGGAAGGAAGATGCTGAATTTAGTTTTGAAACTTTTAAGGCTGGCTGCTGGTGAGATGTGGATGAGGGCAGCCAGCAGTCCCTGGGAAACCCGCGGGTGGGGCGTGGAACCAGAATAAAGCCTCTTTATCATTTTGGCTCTGCCTGTCCCTTTTCTCCCACACACCACACATAACTGACATTTCTGTCTTGAGCTTACTGACACACCTCCTCAATCTGAGTGTTTCTCATGTATGATTCCAAGTTCTTCCTCCCTCCAGTATTTCTAGGAGATATAAAACATTATCTGCTCCATATACACGAAAACTGAGGCTGAGATCCCAAAGACCAAATCATGAGCGTATGAGCTCCTCCCTTGCACAGAAGCATCACAAGAACAGGGACTCAATTTTTTTTGTCTTTTTAGGGCTGCACCCAAAGAATATGGAGGTTCCCAGGCTAGGGGTCCAATCGGAGCTGTAGCTGCCAGCTGATGCCACAGCAACGCTGGATCCCAGCCGTGTCTGCGACCTACACCACAGCTCACGGCAACGCTGGATCCTTAACCCACTGAGCGAGGCCAGGGATCGAACCCACGTCCTCAGGAATACCAGTCGGGTTTGTTAACCGCTGAACCTTGACAGGAACTCCCAGGACTCTGTTTTATTCATCGCTACCTTCCCTCTTCCTCAAATGGCACAGGACACACCAACATCTGCTTGATGAATGGACACTCATGAGCAATGTGCCAGGTCTTCTGATCTGCTAGTCCCGCTTCCTCCTCCTTAGACCACCACCCCTGATGACCCTTACCACGCGGGCTTTGCAGCAGCCCTGGAGGTCCCAGGAACTCTGGCTCTTGTACAATTTCCTCCTCACTCATTCTCTCGCTGCCGGAATCTTCAACTACTGCCTCCTGTGAGGCCTCTTCAGGTTCCCAGCCCACAGGTTCCTGGGGTTCAATCTCAATGTCCTCTCTCTCTTGAAATGAGGGTGATGGGACTTCTTCTGGGGTGCCAGCGGGAGGGGCAGACACCCGAGAGTTAATCAGGGCGTCCATCTCCTTGTAGAAGGCGCAGGACTCCAACACATGACCGTTTTTCACTTTGCGGTAACTCTTCTGAAGGCTTTTGAACTTGGTCCGGCACTGTTCCGGCGTCCGGAGGAAGCCACACTCTCGCAGCTGTTCGGCCACGGCCCCGTACAACTTGCTCTTTCGATGACAGGCTTGCAGCGCTTCATAAAACCGAGTCTCACGGAGGATCTCAAGAAAAGTCTTGGTTTCCTCATAGCCCCAGTGCACACCTGCCATTCAAGGATAAAGTTCAAAGAAACAAGGTGTCTGTAGCCTTGATACATTACAAAATATAAGCAGTACAAGAAAACAAATCCCATTCCCAGGAAAATCTATAATATCATATTGAATGTTATAAAAGAACGAGAAAGAATGCAAAGACACTATGTTTCTGGTGAAATTGGATTGTTATGATCATTATACAACTACAGATGTGATAAATTCATTTGAGTAACAAAAAAATAAAAATAAAAATAAAAAGGATGAAAAAGTGAAAAAAAAAGACACTATGTTTCTGGCTAAGAAGACTTATGTTATATAGATATCAATTCTCAAATGAATCTCTAAAGTCAAAGTCCCACTAGGATTTTAAAATTAAAGCTGATAAAGAGATCTCGAAGTTTACTTGGTAGAATAAAAATGCAATCCCCCAAATCTGCCACTGCTATGGTTATTAAAGATTTAGCTGTCTTGGAGTTCCTGTCGTGGCTCAGTGGAAACGAATCTGACTAGTATCCATGAGGACACAGGTTTGATCCCTGGCCTCGCTCAGAGGGTTAAGGACCCAGCGTTGCCATCAGCTGGGTCACAGATGCGGCTCGGATCCTGTGCTGCTGTGATTGTAGGGTAGGCCGGCAGCTGTAACTCCCATTTGACCCTTAGCCTGGGAACTTCCATATGCCGCAGGTGCAGCCCCAAAAAGACAAAAACAAAAAACAAGATTTAGCTGTCTCTTCAAAATGGTCAGGAATAATGGACTAGGACACCCAGAAGGAACTTTTCCCTGAAAGTTCCTATCATTCTTCCAAAGTTCCTATCATCCTTTAGCCTGTCTTCTTTGAAGAGAAGAACTATGTCTAGGGCAGTGTTTGATGTCACTGGGTCCTCTACTTTGAGAGATGAAATGATCTGTAAGATAAGCACGCGTCCTGCTTTTATAGCAGAATAAAACTTTTCGGGACATGTCTGAATACACTTTGTTAAACATTTTTGGGGGGTGTTTTGTGATCTAGAGTAGGAAAGGCATTTCTATCCTCCACTTTACTGGGTGGCCTCTTCCAGGCCTGCCCCTGGATTCTCATATTTGAAACCACCCAACCCCCATGTCTATGGATTTCCAGAATCCTGAATACGTGTATATGCACAGGGCATTTCCCCATATTGTTCCTGAGATATGCTTCTTTTGAATAAGTCATGAGTATAGTCTTAGCTCTCCTAGCCAGTTTATTTTTCCATTCTGTCTAGGAAATTATCTTTTCTTAAGGTGGAATACAGAAACATTACTAGTCACAGTGACACAGGCAAAGTTTTATTGCATTTTGGCATCTGCAGGATGCCTTTATATTATCTCATTGGACTTGAGCAACCCTAGTATTCTTAGCCATATTTCAGATAGAAAATTGAAGCTTAAAGTAATCATGTGATGTCAGACAGATACTAACCGGTGGTTTAATACTGCACGTCTCAGTCCTCAAATTTCAACACTATCTCTCTTTTCATAGTATCTTTTTCTGTCTTTCTAAGTTCAACATCTCTGGGGTCTTACATTAATGACATTTGGATTAGCTACCATTTTACTGTCTTTTCCCCAATTGATGCATCTACTTTTTTTGTCCTTTCTTCTTTTAGAATGTCAATTATTATTATTATTATTTTTGTTAGTAACACCTTCTTTGACTGGCTATCCCTAAGAGTATAATAATGTATCCTTGGAGTTCCCATTGTGGCGCAGTGGTTAACAAATCCGACTAGGAACCATGAGGTTGCGGGTTCAGTCCCTGCCCTTGCTCAGTGGGTTAAGGATCCGGCGTTGCCGTGAGCTGTGGTGTAGGTTGCAGACTCGGCTCGGATCCCGCGTTGCTGTGGCTCTGGCGTAGGCCGGTGGCTACAGCTCCGATTGGACCCCTAGGCTGGGAACCTCCATATGCCGCGGGAGCGGTCCAAGAAATAGCAAAAAGACCAAAAAAAAAAAAGTATCCTTGACTGTTACAAGCTAATACTTGTCTGCTTTATAACAATTCTCAGATAACATTAGACCCTTAGAATCCTTGGACCCCATTTGTCGTCCTTCCATTGCCCCCAAATACTCAAATTCCATCCTGTGCTCTAACCTGGCTCTAACCCCACTGCACTGGGGGTGGCAACATACCTCTGGGAATACTTTCGGTTATGTGGCCGATCATAGCGATTAGTGGCAAGGTGTGCGTGGCAGAATTCCCTGGCTTTGGTCACTTCTGGTCTACTTGCTTTTCTTACAAGGAAAAAAAAAAAAAAAGCACAATCCTTACCACTCAGGTTCTGAAATAAGACAGGAGCACCATGAAGCTCAGACTTCCGGATAAACTCAATGCCCATCTCATCCCCATCAGATTCTTCTGCAGCATCTTCTTCCTCCACCAGGTTGATCCGTTCTTTAGCACTGATACTGATCCTCTTTAGTCTGGGGAGAGAGAGAATCTCCTTTGGCTTATCCGTGGATGAAGCATGAGCTGTGGGGTTCAAGAGAGCGTCCATGTCTTCAAAGAAGGCACAGGGTTCTAGCACGTGGCCATTTCTCACTTTTCGATAGCTCTTCTGGAGACTCTTGAACTTGGTCCGACACTGTTCTGGCGTTCGGAGGAAGCCACATTCTCGCAACCATTCCGCTACAGCACCATATACCTGGCTGTTTCGGGGACAGGCCTGAAGGGTTTCGTAAAAGCGAGACTCTTTGAGGATGGCAAGAAAAGTCTTCGTTTCCTCGTAACTCCAATGCACACCTGCTATTTTTTCATCTTCCAAACCCCACTGCTTCTGTTCTCTCCAGGTTTTCCCTGCATTCCTTGCAGGGATCTGAAGAGCAGGAACTGGATTTTCCTTGATGTAGCTGTTTCGTAGGATATTCCTCTTACTAGAGGAATGCAGACCTATAGTCCATGGCTCCTTTCTTTGCTCCACCCGGGGGATCTTGTTAGATGTTGTCACTGTACTTCCTATAGTAAGAAAAACATACTTCATGCCAGAGAGCTCACAATGCATGCTCCGATCTTCTGCTGCAGCATGCTCTCCTGGACCACTTGTTCACACCTCTCCTTTAAAGGTCACATCCAGTTCATCTCCTTTCCAAAGCCCTCTTCCCCCACGAGAGTGCTCACTAAATTCTCATACCAATGATTTGCCACAATCATGTACTAACTCATAACACCATTTCACTTCTCATGGACCACTTCTTGCCCCAGCCAGTTCTTAAAGGAAAACCTTTGAGGGTAAGAACCACACATTTCATGGCCTTTGATTCCTTCTCAGTATGTAATCAGTATTCTTTACTTACAAAATAAACTGAGCTTACATCTGCTCCTCACACCCCCTCACTCCCCTTCCTCAAGATACATATATATATATATATATCCTGGGGCTATAGGAGATGAGAAGTCAAGAATTTTTGGAGCTATTCTGGCACAGTTAATGGGACAGAGATGTAAGAACAGGAAAGCAACTCGAGTGTTTTACCTTACAGTATTGTGGAGATCAACATGTCTTAAGTTTGAATCCTAGCTCCACCTTATTTGAATCCTAGCTCCACTTTATGTTTTGACCAGGGGAAGTTTCTTAAGCTCTCTGGGCCTCAGTTTCCTAGGGAATAATATCATCTATTCAATGAGGTGCTGGGAACATTAAATAAGTGATCACCCGTAAAGTGTCCAATGCCTAATAGATATACAATACCATTTAGTTTCCTTCTACAAAAAAAAAAAAAAAAAAAATAGGGCATTCCCCTGTGGTGCAGTGGGTTGAGGATCTGGCATTATCACCGCTGGGGCTTGGGTTGCTGCTGTGGCTCAGGTTTGATCCCTGGCCTGGGAACTTCCGCATGCCATGGGCCTGGCCAACCGCCCCCCACAAACTCCCAATACACGCAATGAACCAGGAGCTTCAAGAATTCTCTTAGAGAAGCAGCATGAAATCAAATTCTTGGTGAAAGAACCCTAAGGGTGGAGATTTGCTCCTCAGTTTTTACATGGTAGACGTTAGTGTAGGGACAGCGGAAGTTCAAATGCGTCCAAGGACCAGGCAGGCAAAGTAAAGGAGTGCGGTGGCTGGAGTGAGAGCCATGGCAGTTCAGCGTGAGCTCCTCCACTCAGCCCTGGTCAACTGCTACTGTGTGAGAAGGGGGGCCCATTGTGTCTGACGTTTGCGTTTTCAAGTGGTCCTGGAAATTCAGATTTGTAAACGAATTTCAAATTAAAACTCTGTGCAAGGCCCCCATATATTTATAGGCTAAATTCAGCCCAGGAGCCTACAGGTTACAAGCTCTGATAAAAAAGACTGAGCCAGGTCCTCTGGGCCGGGGCCTTTCCATATGTAACTATTACACAAGAAAGCCCTGGGCTAAATCTGAATGTCCACAGTCTCTAACCCATTCATGGCAGATTGTACTAAGGACTCTAATTCATCATTTTCCTGGGTGTGGATGCTGTGTGATTCCAGGCAACAGTAGGAAACACCTATTGTGGATGCAACTGCCATTGGGACATCTTTTACTGGTCCCTGAATAACACCAACGGCAATGACTACTGAGATAACCACACGGATCTTTGAAGGATGGATGACTGGTGGTGAAGCACAGAGGCCCTAAGTGAAAATTAAAACCAAAGGGGCCTGCTGTTTTGGGAACAGTGCTTTGTTACCGGTGTGACATCCGTGTCACCTTACGTTGGTCATTTTTTTTTTTCTATTGCTTTAATTGCTTTCTAATTATAAACGATTGTTGGTTTAGCTTTATTCAATCAGTTTGACATGGCCCATTTTGCCATTTCTATACTTTGTTGGGCATATGTACTGTTGTCCAACAGAACTTTCTGTGATGATGAAAATGTGCTGTCCAATACAGCTATTGAATAACTTAGATGTGGCTACTGCCACGGAGGAACTGCATTTTCAACTGTATTTCATTTTAATAATACTATGTGTACATTTTAAGCCTGTAATTTTATTCATCAGTAATCTGCAGTAAGACTTGCAGCTTACATACGAAGGAACCAGACTTATCCCTGCTGCTAAAGCAGACAATGTAATTCTTCAAAAGTCTGCTTGTAAAATTCTACTTCGGTAGTTATGTGTGCCCGTAAAAATTTGTGCTATTTAAATATTTCACAACATGTTATCCAAGTTATTGGACGGAAATTATTTCCTTTTCTTTCACTTATAAGAGTTCTATCCATCCAACACCCACCCATACGTCAGGCTCTATGCACAGTTCTGGGGTTACTATGGGTTACATAAAAACAAATCCTAAAAAGACCTTGTGACTTTATGGAGTTTTTAATCTAGTGGAGGTGCATAAGTTTACTTAAATAATATGACAGTCGCATATAAACCTCTCCAGTGTTTTAATCACTAAATTATAAGAGTATGTATAAATCAAGACTATAAATTGGAAGAAAGGCATGAGTGAGGTAAGAGAACATGGTCTATGCTAGACCATAGAGATGACCAGACAATCCATGGAAGTCCTTAAAGTGATAACACTTATAACTACTTTATCATAGGTAGAAGTGAATATATGAGAATCCCCCAATCTTTTATTTGAAAAGGGATAGAATCCTTACCCAGGGAGACCATGTTCCCAACACTCTCCTTTCTAATATCCCCGCAGAGGTCTCTGTGAGCAGGAATCTGATGCACACTCTTTTTGTAGGGAAAACCTCTTGCCATGTGGATATCTTTCCCTGGTCTCTGTAACACACCAACATTAATGACTACCAAGATAAACACATGGGTTTTTGAAGGATGAATGATGGTGGATAAAGCACAGAAAGGCCCTAAATAAAAATTAAAATCAGGAGTTCCCACTGTGGCTCAGTGGGTTAAGAACTCGACTAGTCTCTGTGAGGATGCGGGTCTGCTTCCTGGCCTCACTCCGGGGTTTAATGATCCCGCACTGCCACAAGAGGTGGCTCGGATCCCGTGTTGCTGTGGTTGTGGGGTAGGACAGCAGTTGCAGCTCCTTTTCCACCCTTAGCGTGGGAACTTCCATGTGCCTCAGGTGTGGCCATAAAAATAAAATAAAATAAACTTTAAAAATGAAATAAAATCAGATAAACAAGAGTATGTTATGTGCCAAATGAAGCAGAAGGTCCTAGAAAGAATCGTAAGAGAGATGGCCCAGCAAGGAGTCCCATTACACAGAGGTGGGGTGCAGTCTTCTTGGCAAAGCAGCAAGGGGGAAAAGGCCTCTTGGAAGGAGTATGTAAGTTTGAGGACAGTGATGGCACAGGAAATACTGTGACTGAATATCCCAGAGAGGGAGGCCAGAGAGAGAACAATTACATTACCTGGGACCCAACAGGAAGTTGTGTAGCTGTTACTTCCTGAGCCATGGTGTTCCAATCATCAGCAGGAGCAGGAACCCAGGGAGAAGGCTGAGCTGTAAGAAGAGAAAGAAACAATGAGTATTGCGGGCTCAGTCCTGTTTACTCCTGCTGCTTCTCCTTTTAGAAAATGAGCAGGCTTAAAAACCCAATAAACAGAAACTGGTCATTTTCTCAATGAGTTCAAAATAATGCCCCAAACCAGGGCACCTTACAGCAGGGCTCACCCACAGTAGTGTTTTTTGGGAGTTCGCAGGTGAAGTACATTGTGAAAGGGGAGGAGTAAGGACTGTGGGGAACTGGAGAGCACACATCCCGATGAAAGGGGACAGCCAGGGAGTTCCCATCGTGGCGCAGTGGTTAATGAATCCGACTAGGAACCATGAGGTTGCGGGTTCGATCCCTGGCCTTGCTCAGTGGGTGAAGGATCCAGCATTGCCGTGAGCTGTGGTGCAGGTCACAGATGCAGCTCAGATCTGGCGTTGCTATGGCTCTGGCATAGGCTGGCAGCTACAGCTCCAATTGGACCCCTGGCCTGGGAACCTCCATGTGCCGGGGGTGCAGCCCTAGAAAAGGCAAAAAGACAAAAAAAAAAGGGGGGGGGGACAGCCAGAGTTCAGCTCCAGCTGATGCTCATTATGAGACTATGGCCCTGGGATAGCCAGAGCTTCTTTTGCAAGCAGAGCCAGAAAACTGGACTTTCATGTACAATCTCAAGTCTTAAGACTTGAAAACTAAAAACAAAGAAACAAACAAAACCCCCAAACCAAAAACTCTTTGTAGGTGAAACAAAACGAATCTGACTTGGCAGGTGAGTTGTCAGTTTGCAATCTCTAGCATAAATTAATCCCCTAGGAGTGACTACTGTCCTAAAAAAGTTAGCATATACAGATACATAGTATTGAACACATAGACAAATATACCCCTGGGAAGGTGGAAGGAAGATATGTAAACTTATATAGTATGAGACAATCTGTGGTCCAACTTCTACTCTAGAATTCACCATCTAGGAAAATTTCAAGAATAAATATTATTGTGGAGTTCCCGCTGTGGTGCAGTGGTTAACGAATCTGACTAAGAACTATGAGGTTGCGGGTTCGATCCCTGGCCTTGCTCAGCGGGTTAAGGATCCGGCGTTGCCGTGAGCTGTAGTGTAGGTTGCAGACGCGGCTTGGATCCTGCGTTGCTGTGGCTCTGGCATAGGCCGGTGGCTACAGCGCCAATTCGACCCCTAGCCTGGGAACCTCCATATGCCGTGGGAGTGGCCAATGGCAAAAAGACCAAAAAAAAAAAAACTTTGAAAAAAAAAAGAATAAATATTATTGTGACCAAGAGCTCAAAAGCTTGCTCTACTACTTTCCAAAGAACCAAATGGAATCACATCCTTGGAAACATTAGTCCCTTGGGAACACTTGGCTGAAATCCTAGGTCCTCTCTTAGAAAAAATTCACCTTTCTGAGATACCTATCCCTCGGATTTTCTGTCTTCTATACCCCCAGTAAGGACCTCAACAGAACAAATGTTCCCACTTTATGAATTCCTTATCACCCTGGGACAGCAAAACCCAGGAACACCAGGAATTTATTAGGCAAAGTAACTGACAGCGCCTACTCCATGTGAATAAGGGAACTCTGAGACTGATGAACAAACACTGAAAGACCCAGAAACCATTAACATTTGCTAATCCATTCTATCACAATATGAATTTCAGAAAGGATTCGTGGCGAAACTCGCCTTTTGAGGAGAGATTGTGTTCAGTCAGATATATTTGAAGTTTAAAAATCGTCATGCCATTATGGGGGAAAGGAAACTAACATTTATTGAGCACTATTATGCACTGACTTGTTTCTGATGCCTCCTTTCATCTCCACGACCAACCTTATTATTTTCATTTTACAGATGACAGAATGGAAAGTTTGAGACGTTTAGTAACCTGACCAAGGCCACCCACACAGATCAGGGATGGCAGAGCTGGGTTTTGAGGCCAGGTTGTCTGCCTCCAAAGCCTAATCTCTTAATCCCTGTGCATTAATACAGAGAGGTTAATTAATGTTACTTGCCCCAGATCACAGCGAGAGAGGGGCAGAGAAAGGATATACACGCATGCCTTTCTACTGCAGGTTCAGTGATCTTTCCACTCCTCTCTTTAAGCCTGAAAGCACACGCAGGGAACGGAGGGAGCACTGTGGACTAGGAAAGACAGAGTCTTCATTTCCTTGCATTTGACTGGATCCATTAATGTCCCGGGCAGATGTGAACATAAGTGGTCCTTTCTCTATGAAGTCTTATGGCTTCTCCCTCTCATATGTCACTTCTGTGCTCTTTCTTTGTTTCACAAAGAAACCTCATTTCCTCTTCTAAATAGTTTTTCCAAGTTGTTTACGGTCAGCCAAGAACATGTACACTTCCACACGCTGCAGTACTAAAAACCAGAAGCTTACAGTAGAATTGAGATTCTCATACAACACTGTTAAGATCCTAAGGCCAGCCTGGGCACTTTCTGTTTTCTCAGGTTCCATCTTTAAGATCCCTTTTCTTTATGTCATACACCTTCCCAATGCTTGAAGCTAATGAAGTCTTTCTCCCCAACCACTCGATTTATTTTCAACTGAGGGGGACCTACTCTGAACAAGTTGGAGTGTTGGGGGCTACAGAACAAATCTGCAGGGTCTCTGCCAGGGCATGCTCTGAGTTCTTACCATTCTTGGGTAAAGGCCGAAGTTCTCTCTTTTGGTTCAGCGGCTCCTGGTGTCCTGAGTGAAGGTGTTCAACTTCCTCCCGAGACATCAGCCTGGGTTGGGTCTCCACCTGCTCTGGCTCAAAGTCTGCCACCTCCCACGCTGCTCCAACTGGGACTTGCTTCTCTGAGTGCACAGGACTACCAACCTGGGAAGTAAAGTCAAAGCCATAATGGAAAAAAGGCAGGGGGGAAGAGAGCCAGGTTAAGGCCAAATGCCCCCCCCAGAAAGATATCAGAGAAGGACAGAAGATGTGAGAAGGAATGAAAATTTCACTCCATTCCCAATGGGGCCTCTGAGGACACTGGGTCAAGAGCACTGTCCCGAAGTATGGGCATAAGGGAATAGGAAAGTGCACTTTATTAATATATGGGGGGCGGGATATCTGTTAGGAGTGAAATACAGAACCTCCTTGTTATTAAAACAGACAGTATTTGAGCCTCACATCTATTACGTTCACAGAGAAGTGAAAGGACTGAGAATACAAATTAATTCATCAGTGAACTGAAAACTTAGAAAATTAATCTCGACATCTCGTGTCTATCTCTGACCAACACAGCAACCTGCTGATAGTTCTTTACACAAATGCCAATTCTGTGCAAGGTGAAAATGCAAATCTTGCAGGATTTCATGAAGTTAATGAAAGGACTGTTGAAAAACAACTAGAAGAGCATGCAAAGCCACTGACAAATGAGGGTCAGCAATTAAACTGGAGAAGAGCAACAATGATAATGGCATTAAGGGTGCTTCAAAAGACACGGATTGGAATCGTAAAGGATTACAGAGGGCCCTGGACTAAGTGATGAAGTTCTTTCTTTTTTTTGGGGGGGGGGAAACCTTTTTAGGATCAAGCTGCAGATCCTGTAAAGTATAATGTATTGTTCTCTCACATATTTTTTTGTCTTTTGTCTTTTTAGGGCCACACCCGCAGCACATGGAGGTTCCCAGGCTAGGGGTCGAATCGGAGCTTACACCAGAGCCACAGCAACGCCAGATCCGAGCCGTGTCTGCAACCTACACAGCAGCTCCCGGCAACGCTGGATCCTTAACCCCCTGAGCGAGGCCAGGAATCGAACCCTCAACCTCAGGGTTCCTAGTCGGATTAGTTTCCGCTGCGCCAAGACGGGAACTAACTTTCAGAAATTTTTTTTGGCCACGCCCACTGCATGTGGACGGTCCTGGGCCAGGGATGGAACCTGCGCCACAGTAGCGACCCTGGCTGCTTAAGCCGCAGCACCACAAGAGAACGCCTCTCAAATAATTTTTTTGGGGGGGAAACATTATGCAAAGATTTAAGATAAATACATGCATGTTTAGTGTCATTTGCAAGAAAATATTTCAATCAAAGCTTTTTTCCCCCTATTGTATATGAAATTCTGATCCCTTTTAAGTACATTCCCCTTAAAGGTCTTTCATTTGTACCATTTATCCTTCCATAATGAGCATTTCCTGAAATGCACCCCCTGCCCATCTTCCTTCCCATTCCTTTTGCTAAATAACAAAAACTTGGACAATCTTCTCTCACCTGTTGTCTTAGTCTTCTATTCTCTTTCTCCAAATGTATTACCAGGGCCACAGCCTCCTCTCCACTTTCCGGACACTGCTTCTGTGCCCACGCCTGAATCTTCTCGGGTAAAATGGTGAGAAACTGCTCAATCACGAGCAGCTCCAGGATCTGCTCCTTGGAACGCATTTCTGGCTTCAGCCACCGGCAGCAAAGTTCCCAGAGTTTACTGAAAGCTTCATGGGGTCCAGTCACATCATCATAACAGAATTGCCTGAAGCATTTGCGAAAGGTCTCACACTCAGAGCCGTCCGAGCCTTCCAGAATGGGCTCCGATGCCCACTCGGGCTCTTTTTCCACCTTCATGATTAGGCATCCCTCAGCTTCCAGAGATGCGTGGATCTGAGGGTCCAGGGATGCAGCCATGCTCTAAGCCAGGGGTCAGCCTCACGTCGAGCTCAAAGGAGACTCAAACCAAACCTCGAGAACTCCCTGCTAATGGTTCTGGAAGTGTGGGAAGGCAGGGAAGTGAAGGCAGCAGCAGGCACAGGGTACACTAGGCTGATTAGTTAAATCTATCCTAGACCCTTGAAAATGTGAACATGTACCCTGAGGTCCCCAAACTGGGCCTCTTCTCCAAACAGGACGTGTCCCCGCGATGTGGTTTCCCAGGGTGCATCTTTTAGTGCAAGGTCGGAAACGGCGAGGCTAGAAGGCTGGGAGAAAATCAAGGGGACCCAGGACTGAAGGGCGGGGTCGGACAACCCTTCAGGAGGGGGTGTGTCAGACACCCCGGGTCAGGTTCCAGGGAAGCGAGGCGCCGAGTGGGTGGGGCCGGGTGTGCAGGCCCCGCCCGTTCCCGGGTGCGAGGCTCGGGGCGCGACGGCGCTCTCAGGCCGCTGCGGGTGGCTGGTGGGGGGCCGGCGTTGTCCGAGGCCACCACTCTTCTGGCCCAAGGCGGCCCCGGACGTCCTCAGGAAACCTTCGAACGCTGAGAAAAGCCGCAAAGCGGACCCGCCCCGGCGGGGAGAGAAGCCTGCGCGGACCAAGCAAGGCCTGGCGGGGGGGAGAGGGAGCCGACGAGTCCACACTCGCGGCCTCGTCTGCTCCGCTCGCGGACTGCGCGGGGGGCGCTGGGAGCTGTGGGGACGCATGCGCCGCTCGAGCCCGCGCGCCGCGGGGTTCAGGGGCGACTGCCTCGCAGGCGAAGGGCTGGGGGGGGGGGCTGCTCGGTGGACTCTCGCGAGAGCGCGTAGCGCAGTGACTCGCCGCTGAGACACTTGGGGAATGAGGAGGGGTGCGGCTCGGCTTCTTCGGGGCAGAGGGACTGGCGTAGGCATTTTGCCAGAGACGGTGGAAAGGTGTGAGAAAGGGGAATGGGCGTCCTCGGGGAAGCCGGAGGGTTAGCGAGACGTCTGTGAGGTGGAGGCGCACTGCCAAGGAGGCGGTGCAGAGTCCTCTCTGTCCCGGGGAGTGGGGACTCGTTTGCCTGGCGGAGGGGTCCGTGAAGCGCTGAAGGTCGGTCGCGAGCCGCCGTAGCTCCTGCTGGCGGTGACCCCCAGCGGATCCGCGGCTCCCGCGGAGCCGCAAGGCGCAGTTCTGTTCCTTCCCCTGCGGGAGCATCTGTAATGGTCCCATCCGTTGCCCGAGGAGCGGCGCGAGGGGCGCATCTTCGCCTTGGGAGTTCTTACTGCCCCGGGCACCGGGGAAGTCGGTGTGACCAAACCTGTTCCGAGCGGGTGTCATTTCTGGCTCCGAGTCCCCCCTGCCAGGCCCCAGCTTCCTCCCTTCTCTTGGTGCCAGGAGGCGCTGTCTCTCAACTTCTGGAAACCCTAGAACTGTGCCCGCCCTTCCATCCCTCTCTCCCCCGTTCCCTCCGTGCCTTTATTGGTTGGGGGCCAGGCAGTTTTAGGCATTTGGCAGACAGCAGTGGGCAAAGCAAAAACCCCTGTTCTGGGGTGGGTGTGTGTGTGTGAGGATAGATAACCCATTAGAAAAGGAAAGTTAGAGATATTCCTTGCTTGCAGAAAGTCTTCGTTAAAACTTGACATGCAAATTCTAGTAACCAAGAGGCATTAGGTGAGAATCAGTTGGATTTCTAGTTTATGTCAGATAATGGTCTTTACACAGCTTTCTGCAAAGCTTAACTTGCCTTTATTTCTGCCTCTAATATTTATTGAACACCTGTGTTTTCTGTTTTTTTTTTTCTCCCCCAGACATGGTGATAAATGGTGAGGAAAAAAAAAAAAAAAGCAGTATCCTCTGCCACTGTTGAGTTTTCTGTCTGGTGGGAGAGGCAGGTGTTAAATAATCTACAAACTGATGTTCAGTTGTAACTGCGGCAGGTCCTGTGAGAAGAGGAACGTGGTGCTGAGAGTTTGTGTATATTAGAGTTGACCTAGTAAGGAGGCTTGGGAAAGTTTCTTTGAAGAAGTAAAGCTAGGGATGAGATCTAGAGGAGAAGTGAAGAGCTGACTAGGCAAAGTCTAGTCCTCACAGAAATCCTCTAAAGCAGATAAGATTACCTCTGTTTTAGAGTTGAGAACATTGACACCTCAGCAAGGTGGTGTAACTGCCGAAGGTTATTTCGGACTAAGTGGCAACCCACAATTCTGATTCAGCTAAGAATAGGGTCTTTCACATGCTCCTTGAGCCATTTGGTGGTTTTAGGAGAAGTCAATGCCACAAGCAGCTCAGGGACATTAGGGAGCAGGGGTCACAAATTCCAAAGGCTGTAGGGCTCAGGCAGATGGCATAAGTGAGTGAAATAGGCAGAATGTAAGACAGTAGGGAATGGGGAAGGGTGGCCACTGTGGTGAACCGGAGGCTGTATTTGCTATCTAAAGGAAAAAGCCAGGTGAAATTATTACTTTTAAATAATTGGCAGGGAGTTCCTACTGTGGCTGAGTGGTAATGAACCCGGCTAGTATTCATGAGGATGCAGGTTCAATCTCTGGCTTCGTTCAGTGGGTCGAGGATCTGGCATTGCTGTGGGCTCTGGTGTAGGTCACAGATGCGACTAGGATCCTACATTGCCGTGGCTGTGACAAAGGCAGACAGCTGCAGCTCCGATTCGACCCCTAGCCTGGGAACCTCCATATGCTGCAGGTGAGGCCCTTAAAATAAAAAAAAAAGGCACGTACATTTATCTGTCTCCTCCACTAGAATGTTAGTTCAATGGAGCAGGACTTTATCCTGTGTGTGTGTGTGTGTGTGTGTGTGTGTGTGTGTGTGTGTGTGTTATGCGTGCCTGGTGCTTAGAGCAATTTCTCACCATAGTAGACACTCAGCCTCATCCTCTATCTGAGCAATTTTTCCCATGTGTGCATAGTTTTGCAGATTTTGTAGCACATTTATCACTCACTTTTTTATTTTATCCACCATTCTTGTGTTGGCTCCTTGTTTGCTTCTGACATGGCCATTGCATGAAAAGCGCCCCAGCTCCTCTTTGGGTGTGTCTGCCTTTTGTACTTCTTCACTCTCTTCTTATTTTAGTTCCTCTCCCTGTGTACATGGCATCATATTTTGATAACCTCCGCTTATCTAGCTCATTTGTGTTTAAACAATGTTTTGTTGTTTGGGGTCTGCCTAGAATTTTAGGTGTTGATCTTGGACCCACCATCACAACCAGGTACCCTCTCTGTACCTTGAGCCTTAGCCCCTGAAGCCCTAGGCTGCCCTCCAGCTCCTTCTTGTTGGGGAAGTGCATGTAAGGTTTCGTTTCTTAGAAACTATTCTCCTGAGACATCTTGCTTCCAAGAAAGTGAACTTCCCTAGACATCTGAACTTCCCGTCCCATCACATGGACTTGAGCAAGACAGATTCTCAAGTCTGAAGGGGACTATTACAGCCTAGCCTCCTTAAAGCTCCTCTCAGAGCAGAGGATACGAGAGCTTGCTCTTCATTATCTCTTAGGTGCAGGATCATATATTCTTCAGGAATCATTGTTACTTGTAATTTTTTGTGGCCTCTCAGTAACACACACACACACACACACACACACACACACACACACAAGTTTAATGGAAATTTTCAAACATAGTAGAATTAACTCTCATGTTCTCCTGCTCTGGCTTTAACAATTAGCAATTCATGGCCAACTTTTGTTTTCTCTATACCTCTACCCACTCCTGTGGTTCTGGCTTGTTTTGAAGCAAACCCCAGACATCATATTATTTCTTTTGTAGTTGTCAGAATGTACTGCTAAAAGAGAAGGACTCCATCTTAAACATAACTTTAACATAATCCTAAATGCTTCCCGATAGCAGCAACAATTTCTTAGTGTCATCTTTTTAAAATAGCTGATTTGTTTGAATGGCGGTTTGCAAAGGAAAAAAGGGGTCATGGATACTTCAAAGATCCTTCGTATTTTTTAGTAAAGTATTTACGTTTAATTCAGCATGAACATGTTGGCACCTAGGGAGTAGAAGAGCAGATCGTTAAAAAAGTCATGAATCAATATAGGTCAAAAAATGAAGTAGATCTCGCTGCTCTAGACATCATCTTCCTTAAGACCCCATCCTCTGAGCTGACCCATACCCTGACAGCATGCTCATCCCGTGATCCCCAGAGGACCATTTACCCCAGTCTCCCCTTGGAGAGACTCTGCCCTCATTTTACAAGCAGCCTCAGGGTAACCTTTTGCACTGTTTCCCTCTGTCCATGGTGCTGACCTGCCAGCCAGAGGAACTATAACTTGCTTTGGGCCATTGGGATCTAATGTAGAGTTACCATCAAAGTGAACATTAAATATACATTAAATAGTTCCAGGAAGAGCTGTCTATGCTTATACTCTGTTTGGAAAAAAAAAAAAGCAAAAACAAGCTGAAAGTGAAAAGTAAAAAGGTTGAGTATGTGTGTATTGGTATCTCTATCTCAGACATAGTATAAATATTTTCAAATATGACCTCTTAACCAAGCTATAATGAGTTGAAATAAATTCCCATTTCACAAATTAAAAATTGCCTCTCCCACTGGTTCACTAATGCAGGTCTGATAATTGACAGAATAACAACCGTTAAAATGTTCCAATTCTTTTCACTCCATTGAGCAAAACAATAATGAGAAACTCTCAGTTATTTCTTGATATGCATGTATAATTGTCGACACTTTTTTTTTTGGTGCATCTCTCTACGAGGCCCCATGCTAGGCACTAGTGGGTAGACAGAGCCATAAGTCATAACCTTGTTATGCACAGTATTAATGGCAAAATGGGGAAATTAGTCACAGAATTGTCATATAGTAGAAAAAATGTTGGGATAGAAGGATGTGTGTACGCCTGTGACAGTGTAGAGTGTAGCCTCTCTTGGCTACCAGGAAAAGCTTCATAGAGGGAATCTTTTTTTTTTTTTTTGTAGTGTTGAAATTTTTTATTTTATTTTATTTTATTTTTTATTTTTTGGTCTTTTGTCTTTTTGTTGTTGTTGTTGTTGTTGCTATTTCTTGGGCCGCTCCCGCGGCATATGGGGGTTCCCAGGCTGGGGTTGAATCGGAGCTGTAGCCACCGGCCTACGCCAGAGCCACAGCAACGCAGCATCCGAGCCGCATCTGCAACCTACACCACAGCTCACGGCAACGCCGGATCGTTAACCCACTGAGCAAGGGCAGGGACCGAACCCGCAACCTCATGGTTCCTAGTCGGATTCGTTAACCACTGCGCCACGATGGGAACTCCCGAAATTTTTTATTTTAAATGAAAAATCAATAGAATACCTAAGTCCCTCTAAATTTCTGACTACAAAGAAGTTAAAACAACAAACGAGGCCAAACAAAAATTTTACTCTAAATCCAAGAGGCAGAAAAACTTGTGCCAATTCTCAGATATGTTCAGTTGGGGCAGAAGCCAAACTCTGGCTATTTTCATAGTGAGTACACAGGGGGTTGAAATAGTATTACCAAGTTCCTGCCATGTGGAGCACCCTAAATAAACAAAATAGCCTCAATCCAGTTTGCTAGCCCTGATGATTGCATGTGCTCCATGTGGTAGAATTTCTTCTGTTTTTTTTTTTTTCAATTTGAAGTCTTTTTAAAATTACTCAATGGATTTTATTACATTTATAGTTGTACAGCGATCATCACAAGAGGGACTCTTGAAGGATGGTTCGCAGAAGGGGAAAGAAAGGTGTTCCAAAGAGAGGTACCATCGTGAACACAGGTATTTTCATGCAATGGTATGTAGTTCAGTGTGCCGAGAACTTAGCCTAGCGGAAGGAAGTGGGGGAAGATGAAGTTTTGAGCACAGGCTGGAGAGAATTTGGATTTTTCTATAGGAAAGTGAAGGCATCTCTGTGTCTTTGGGAGAAAGTTCTCTCCCATTTAGACTCCTGGGCTAAAGCCACTCTATAAATACTATGCCAAGAGAGTACTCCACATACAGGGACTCGAGTGAGATGATTTCTAAGGTCTGTAATTTTTCTATTCATCCATCTATCCATGAAACACACATATAGAAGCTGATTATGTTTCAAATAAAGTATGAAGTACTGAAAACACAGTGGTGAAAGACATGTATGAGTCCTGCCCTGAAGGCCCTTACGTTCTAGATGGAGATTAGAGAAGGAGAAAAGTAATAGAAAGGAAACATATATAAGTAAATAGGATAATATCAGGTTATTATAAAAGTTAAGCAAGTAGGATGATGAGACAGAATGTGACTAGGCGGGGGTTACTCTAGAGAGTCTGCTCAGGGAAGGGTTTCTCTCAGGTTTGATATTCGAGCCAGAGTCTGAAGGATGCGAGGGAACCTCAGATGCGCAGGTCGTGGAAGAGGGTTTCTGGAAGGGGGAGGAGCAAGAGAGCATAAAGACCTCGCGTGGGAAAGTGTGACGCATTCTGAAACAGACCACGTTGCAAGAGTCTTGCGGGCTGTGGTCAGGGGTATGTAATTTATGTAATTATTCTAAACACTGACAGTTAGGGATTTACAACTAGCGAGTCACATGACCTGATGTCCACTTTAGCAGAATCACTCTGGGTGATGTTGAGGGTAAATTGGAGTGAGGCAAGAGTAAAGGAAGAGTGGCCAGATAGGGGCCCCTGGATTTAGTTCTGGCAAAAGGTGATGGTGACTCGGACTTGGGAGTGACCACAGAGGGAGAGAAAAACGGATGTGTTCCATGTGTTTTCAATGTAGAACTGTCGGGACTTGAAACAGCTTGGTTAGGGAGCATAAGAGAAAAAAGGCACTGAGGGTGGCTTCTGGGTTTTTTATTCGAGCAACTGGATTGATGGCGCTACAGTTTTGATGTGGGGAGAGCTGCTAGGAGCCTATGATTTGAAGTGGAGTAGTGGTGGGGAAATCACTCATTCTGACTTGGATGCAGTAATTTGGAGAATGCTATCAGATCTGTATAGGAGTTCCTGTTGTGGCTCAGTGGAAACCAATCTGACTAGTATCCATGAGGACACAGGTTCTATCCCTGGTTTCGCTCCGTAGGTTAAGGATCTGGCATTGCCATGAGCTGTGGTGTAGGTTGCAGATGTGGCACGGATCCTGCATTGCCGTGGCTGTGGTGTAGACCAGAGGCTACCGTTCCCAATTTGACCCCTAGCCTGGGAACCTCCATATGCCACGAATGTGCCCCCCCCCCCAAGAAAGAGATAGATATGTGTCAAGTAGACAGTTGGGTGCATGTCAAGAGGAAGGCCACAAGTAGGGATATAAATCTGGATGTCATCAGCCTGTATTAAAAGCTATCAGATTTGATGACAACATATAGGGAAAGAGTATAGGTATTGAAGGGAAGAGGAGGGAGGCCCATGCCCCTGGAGCACCCCTTTACTTAGCAGACAGTAGAGGAGGAAATATGTATCCCTTCAAAATTCACATGTTGAAGTTGTAACCCCCAGTACTTCAGAACCTGGCCTTATTTGGCACGAGAGTCATTGAAGATGTAAACAGTTAAGGCGACATCATATTGAGTAGGGCGGGCCCCTAATCCATTATGACTGGAGTCCTTATAAAAAGGGAAATTTGGCAGTAGACACACACACTGGCAGAACTCCATGTAAAGATTGGAGTTAAGCCACCACAGTCAAAGGACCAGAACCCAGAACACATCCTTCCCCAGAGCCCACAGGATGAGCATGGCCCTCCTGACACCTTGATTTCAGACCTCTGGCCTCCAGAACTGTGAATGATAAATTTCGCTCATGGTATTTAGTTGGGAATATTTTGTTAAGAGCAGCTCTAGCTGACTATTAGATGAATCCAGCATAGAAGACTGAGCAAAAGTCACCAGGGAAATAAAAGAAAAACAACTTGAGTGTGGTATCATGGAAGCCGAGGAAAAGAGGCATTACCGGAAGGGAGCGGCGGTTTTTATTAAAGGCTGTTGAGGAGTTCCCCTCGTGGCTCAGTGGTTAATGAATCTGACTAGGAACCAGGAGATTGCGGGTTCGATCTCTGGCCTTGCTCAGTGGGTTAGGGATCCAGCGTTGCTGGGAGCTGTGGTGTAGGTTGCAGACGTGGCTTGGATCCCGTGGTGCTGTGTCTCTGGCATAGGCTGGCGGCTGCAGCTCCGATTAGACCCCTAGCCTGGGAACCTCCATATGCCGTGGGAGCAGCCCAAGAAATGGCAAAAAGACAAAAAAAAAAAAAAAAAAAGAGGCTGTTGATAGATTATGGAGTTCCTGTTGTGGTTCAGCAGGTTAAGAACTGGACTAGTATACAGGAGGAGATGGGTTCGATCCCTGGTCTCGCTCAGTGGGTTAAGGATCCTGCACTGTCACAAGCTGAAGCATAGGTTTTAGATGTGGCTTGGATCTGACATTACTGTGGCTGTGGTGTAGGTGGGTAGCTGTAGCCCTGCTTTGACCCCTAGCCTGGGAACTTCCGTATGCCGTGGGTGTGGCCATAAAAAGGAAAAAAAGGGGGGGGGTTGTTGAGAGATTAAATAGGAGGGAATAGAAGAAGTATCACAGGATTAGATTTTGCAATATATTTGGGGATTCTTGTCTCCCTCTCCCCCGCACCTCTTCATGTTTGAGATTGACATGATATTCACCTATTGACGATGACTGAGTTATCAGTTTCTCTTCAGTGTTCGAAGGGGCTGGGTGTGCTGCCAGGTAGATCGAGCTCGTAGTTTTTCTTCTGGTCCCCTGGGAGTTGGAGGATACTTTCGGCAATGTCCTGTGTCTTCCTCCTTTGTGTTCAGAATCACTGCTTTATTCTGTAGGAAAGGGTGGTTGCTGCCGCTCCCCAGTGGCAGAAGCATCTCCGTGAATGAGCCGACCACTCAGCTGTCCTGAACTCAGTTCTCTGATTACTCCATTCACCGGTCACCACCCAGTGCTTCCCTGTCTTGAATTTGGACCATCTCTCAAACCATGCCCATCCTCACAGCCAATCCCTTTCTGCCCGTGTTTTTAGCTCTTTTTGTTCTGTTCAGAATTTATGGTCCTTGGCCGTACTTTTTCTTGATTTTCATCAATGTTATGCATTTATTATTTAACAGTATCTTTTCTTGGGTCATTTCTGGGAATTTGGACTGAGAGCTGAAGTAGGCACAAGGATATGTTCTGACATCT
Organism: Phacochoerus africanus; assembly: GCF_016906955.1. Classification (NCBI taxonomy): domain Eukaryota; kingdom Metazoa; phylum Chordata; class Mammalia; order Artiodactyla; family Suidae; genus Phacochoerus; species Phacochoerus africanus. The sequence continues at coordinate 22,515,172 of NC_062548.1, read as the reverse complement.
TGAATCAGTCCTCTGCGATGTTCCCTTTTTGTGGATTAATATTGATTCCATTATCATGCCATGTTTGTACTCCTAGAGCACAAATGCCTCCTGATCATCAGGGTGTGATCAGAATTCACTGGCAAGTCTCCTTGGATATTTCTTCTGAACTGTGCTATTTGATTCGGCACCACCAGTGGTAAGGCCCTATCTATACATGTAGCCTTTATTTATTGACTTACATAGTTTGTTGATTGTTTGCTATGTACATATTACAGTTGGTGATACAGAGAAATATAATATAGGGTCTCTATTAATGAATTCATGAGAAATTGGGAAAAAGAGGCATCCACGCGAAGGATGTTAAATGACAATGCAGGAATTAAGCAACATGAATTCTTTTTTGATAGGGCCATTTCAGTTGCAAGTGAAGAACTCTAGGTTTACACATATTATGATTAAAAATGTTAACTTAGGGGTTCTAGTGTCTAGAACAGTAAGCCGTCAATAAATGTTTGTTGTCTCATGTAACTGAAATGACCAAGGAAAGTTTAAGTTCAGGAACACCCAGATCACGCCCTCAGGCATCTCATTCCCCACTTTCTTCAGCTCTGCCGAATTGGCCCTATTTTCATGAAGGTTCTCTCTACCATTCCCTCCTTTTTTCCCCTGCAAATAATTCTTGCAAAAATTCTAGGGCTGATATTCATAGGGTTGGTTGACGTGGGTCATGTGCCTATTCCTGAGCCAATCATTGTGACTGGAGCAGGGGGTGGGGTGGGGGTGAAATACCTGGTAGGTCAGGCCTGGGCCACGTGTCCATTCCTAGAGCTGAGGTTTCTGAAGCACTTCTGGTTCATAAACTCGTCCCCATACACAGAGGACAGGGAGAGACTGCAACGAGGCGGGCCACTTCAGATGGATAAGTGACAGGTGTAACAAGCAAGGGAACTTACCTCTGAGGCTTGTTCTGAGCAGCCCCAAGATGCGTAGATCTCCACACCTGCCTGCCAGAATCTTAAAAGTTTGTGTAGAGACCTTAGCAGTGTTCAGTCACGTATACCATCCAGGTGGTCTCAGCAGCACTTGACTCTGTCAAGGCTGCGTCCTTGAAACAGCTCCTTCTGTGGAAACGCTGGGCAGAATGTACATTCCAAGCACAGGAGAGGGGGCAAGGAGCCTCCAGTGACCTGGGTCCCGCTTGTGGGATCAGTTGACTGTCAAGTTCTCTTGGTGACCTCCTCCAACGCCCCACCCCTCGTGACAGGCTCTTACAATCTCACACAGCCCCTTCCTCCAAGACGGGCTCTGAGCACTCATCAGGGGGTGTCACCAGCATGGAGGTGGCTCCTTGGGCATCTGTCTGGCTGCACTGGGGGCAGATGCCACAGCAGCCATAGAGGTACATGAAAGAGAAAACAGAGATCAGGATAGTGATTCCCAAAATAAGTAACAATTTTTTCCACCAAGAGCCCTGTGATCTGAACCACTGATTTATTAAGGACCCTGGGCTCGGGGTTGGATCATTCAGGGAAATCACTTGTGCCCTCTTGTGGCTTAACGAAGATGATACACCCCGCTGACTCATCAAGTCAGAACACACAATGCTCTATTTGCATAATGGCACAGGTACCTTCTTGCAAGGCAGTAAAAACGTCCAAGGCCATCTTATCTTGCAGGGTGGCTTTTTCTCGTTGGAGGCATTTCTGTGTTCAGTAAGGACAGGCTTTACTGCTTGGCACTTAAGGCCTTGCTGGGTGAACTTAGTAAGGGCTTCTAGGATACCCTCCAGACCAGTGGAGGGGACAGGGATAGGGGCCAAATGAACTTGCCAGTAAACAGAATGCACCCATGTGGCCTTGAGGAGAGGGAGGTTGGTGATTTTTGTTGCTGTGGGGTGGATTCTCCCTGGGCTCAGGAAAACCCAGGGTGCAGCAGCCCAACCACAAGTGGACGCCATGGCCAAAGCTTTATGCCACAGACTGGGGGCCACCCTTATAAGTATGTGGCTGGTATGACCTGTCAGTGCCAAACCAATCACAAGCCTTTAATGTGACAAGAGGACCACACAGTTCCAGTGAAACCCATCCCATCTCTCTGGTGCAGTTGGGTTGGTTATTTTTAGGGTGATTTTTCTGTACCCAACATAATGTTGCTCAGGTGCTCAAATGTCCCCAATCCAGGGTGACCCACAGGAACCCATGTGTGCACAGCCACATCATGATGGTGATATTTTTAGGACCCTTCTTGTCAGTAGTTTGATGGGCTGCCCATCTAGTTTGATTGACCGAAATAGAGTACTGGTGCCCAGGGTTATGGATCGTGTATGCCACAGGCTGGGGTTCCGGATCAGTACTGGTGATAGCAGAGCAATTAAGGATACGAGTCCTAGCTGGTCCTTCCTTAATATACTGATTTAGGGCCTTCCAATCCCCTCCCTGGGATGGCATTACCTACCATGCCATTTCTGATTTGCTGAGAGGGGCAGCCGCCCACTTACCTGACAGGTGGATTGATTCTTTTGCTGTGCATAGCAGTGGGCCTGCCATGGGAAGATATTTCTATCAGGTGCCCATCCCTTGACCGGACGCCACAGGAGCAGCAGAAGTATAAGGTCAAAAAGACAGATAAGTGGCCCGGAATTGCATGGGGAGGTCTTCCCTTTCTGCAAGAACTACACCTGTGCCTGATCCTTGGCTGTTAGTGTGGCTGCAATTTTGGGACCCGGTCGTGCAAACCAGACGTACTGGCCAGGGAGGCAGCACTGTCAAGGCATGAGGAGATGGACCAGGGGGCAGGATACGCCAGACCAGGACCCCACCTTCTCTCCTCTTTCAGTGGTGCGGGTTCTGTTCCAGGTAGCATGCATTTCACCTGGCCTGGCTTGCAGCAGGACAGTGGGATTCCAGTGGGGTAGTAATTCACCCTCCCCAGTGGGACAGCCCATTGCAAACTCCAGTAGATAACACCTTTTTCAGGCGTGACGGGGCTTGGTATTCTCAACAGCAGAGCACCTTGATCCCCAGTGAGAATCGGGGCACTGTCTGTTCGCTGTGACTTCCATGCCTTTAAAGCATCAGTATCTTGGCAGGGGCCCCGCGGTCTGGCACATGGGGTGACAGGCCCTACTGGTTGTCATTCAAATGTCTTAAAGGCTGGGACAGTACTGGACACAGTTTGTCCAACTGGCCAAAGTGGTTTTTAACCTGTTAGTAATTTAATTTGCTCCTTTAGTATTTCATCCTTCCTTTCTATCAATGCTGCTGCCTGCAGCTTATAGGGGAGATGAGCCTCCATTCAATATCGTGTTCTCTTGCTCAGCTGTGTGTTTTGTGACCTTTGAAGTGTGACCACTGATCACGGTCTACGCGACAAGCCTAACTTCGAAGGGTAGTCTGTTTCTCTAATCCCCTGATGGTGGCTGCCTGGTTTGCATGGCGACAGGGGCAGTCTTGGGTCAGACCAGATGCAATGTCCACACCAACAAAGGCATATTTAGAGCCCTCATTCAGAGGGAGGGGCCCAATATAATCAATCCTCCAGTCCCTCACCAGTTGGGGTCTCCAGTGGGTGCCCCTTGACTTTGGCAGTTGCCTTGGGTGTTATTTAGAACCCACAGGTCATGTTGTTACTGCCTTAGCCAGGTCACTGTGTCTCAAGGGCATTCAGGCATCCTTGGCAATGCACCACCCCACTCAGGCACTGCAGAGGCCATTCTTTCCATGCACCCAGTCTGCTCTCTCTGCTGAAGCATCAGCTTCTAGGGCTCGTACCCGAGCTAGGACATCAGCACCCTCTGAGTCGGGACACAGAGAACAGTGAGCACTGACTCACGTTCTTACAGGCAAACCCAGTGTCTTTCCGCATGTCCCGACTCCGTAAGGGCTTATTCATGATGATCTCCTTCTCAGCTTCCCATTTTCTAAGCCACAGGGTTAATCCCTTTAGAACAGCCCAACTGTCAGTGCCAAGTGTTAATGGCCAGGGAGGGCTCAAGAGTGATCAGCCTTCCTGCAGCTGCAATTCATCCCTGTTTCCACCAGATGGTGTCAGTGTTGGGCTGAATAGCAACTGCAGTCCGTGTGGGCCGGCTTCTGCAGCCAGACCCATCTGTTACCAGGCACGGTACACTCTACTCCCTCTCTGCAGGCCACGGGGCCCTCTCCAGGATTAGGGACAGGAGCATTTAGAGGCTCTCCACACTCTACAGGGCCTCGTAGCCCACAAGGGAACTTAAACACGAGGCTTGTCCTGAGCGGCAGGAAGATGAGCACATCTCCATACCTGCCTGCAAGCAAAAACCTTACAAGTTTTTATAGAAGCCTTAACAGGGTTTGGTCCTATATTCGGTCCAGGTTGGTCTCAATGACCCTTTACTCTCCCAAAGCTGCATCCTTGAAACAGCTCCCCCTGTGGGACTGGTGGGCAGAAGGCACATTCCAAGGACAGGGGAAGGGGGTGAGGAGCCTCTGATTGCCCTGGTCCAGCTCGAGGGACAACAGGCAGTCATGTCCTTTTGATGACCTCCTCCGGCAGCTACATGGACCAAGAGTTTGGAAAGGCTTTTCTCCCAAAGAAAAATCGAGCAGGTATTGCTACCAGAAGAAGGACTAAAGCACGGGGAACTATATCTAATCACTTGTGATGGAACGTGATGGAGGATAATGTGAGAAAAAAAAAATATGTATAACTGGGTTACTTTACTGAACAGCAGAAATTGACAGACCATTGTAAATCAACTATAATATAAAAAGGTAGGTATGGGAATAATATATAAGCACTACTGTATGTACAATAGATAACTAACAAGGACCTACTGTATAGCATGGGGAAATCTCAATATTCTGTAATAACCTCTATGGGGAAAAAAAGAATGGATATATGTACAACTGATTCACTTTGCTTTATGCCTGAAACTAACACACTGTAAGTCAATTATGCTCCAATAAAATTTTAAAAAATAAAAAAGAATGCTATACAGGTAAAACCAATGATTTTTTTTTTTTTTTTTTTTGCTGTCCTGCAAGGCTCTAGTAGAAGAGCTGCCATAAGACAGTGCATAATTCCACCTGATTCTGTCAGTTCAGTGTGTTTGAAAGTGGGTCAAAGCAAACTTTCTGAAGGAGATTGAAATTTAGTTAAACTTGAGGAATGAGCAGGAATTGACTTGATAGAGAAAAAAGAATCTTCTGGAGGTGAGTGGGAGTAGAGTACAGGCAATGGACCAGAGTGCCCTGAGTGGATCCATTGGTGAAGGAGAAGGAGGTTGGAGATGCCGAATGTGAAGATGACCTTGACAAGATACCCTGAGCTACAACAGCTGCAAACGAGCCTTCAGCAAAGTTTGCTTGAGCCAGGCTGTAGATAATCTCCATCCTCACCTCCATGCCTGGATGATAACCCTTCCAAGTTCTATAGCCTTTGCCGCTGGAGTTCTGGGAGCACCTGTCACTGACCCCGGTGCCTGCTTTGTAATGCTGCTTCCTCATTGTTAGTAGAGCCTGATGTCCATTTATGCCCTCCTGTGACCAACTCAGCTCACCTCTTGTAATTGATGGTACTGAGTCTTCTTAGCCTGAAGGCAAGAAAAGCGTGCTGCTGACCTTTCCCCTTTTTTAGAGTCAGCCAACAGAAGGGTTTGTTCCAAGACTGACAAAGAGAGGAAAAATCCCTCCCCATCAGAAAAGCAAATGCACAAGAGCAAGCGTGTAAGGAAATCAAAACTCCTTGGGGGAGTTCCCATTGTGGCTCAGCTGAAAGGAATCTGACTAGCATCCATAAGGACACAGGTTCGATCCCTGGCCTCACTCAGTGGGTTAAGGAACCAGTGTAGACACTGCTTGGATCTGGTGTTGCTGCGGCTGTGTTGTAGGCCAGCAGCTATAGCTCCTATTCGACCTTTAGCCTGGGAACCTCTATATGCCATGGGTGCAGCCCTAAAAAGACAAAAAAACAAAACAAAGCAAAACAAACTCCCCCAAAAAAACTCCTTGGGTGCAAGCCACACCCCTTATGATATTCCCACTTTGCTTCTGGGGAGTCCATGGAGAGACCCAACACTCGCCCTGGGTAATCACCCAATCAACCATGTAGCTGTAGACATGGAGAATACTTCCCTGAAGGAAAGGAGTCCAGGTTGCGGCTTGTAGAATTGCTAATATGTATTCAGTGTTATTATGAGCCAGATTCAGTTTTTAGGAGCTAGTTATAGATGTGAACTAATTTCTTTCTCATGCTCATCCTGGGAGGAAGATGCCATTATTATCCTCATTTACCAACAAGGAAACTGAGGCACAGGGAAGTCAAGTAACATGCCCAAGATGATCTTGCTATGGAGTGGAGGATCCTGGGTTCTGATCCAGGTGGTCTGAATCCAAGGCTGTGTTCTTTTCCATCACTTTATACTGTATCCAACTCTGTTACTCGAACCCACAGTGACAAGGTGAATAAGCACACTTCACCAGGGAAAGAACTTCAGTACTCCTCATAGCTGGTCAGGAAGGGAGTCCAGTGTCTAGATGCTGCTACTGATATTTCCACTCTGTTTTATGTGTATTCCTTTTCAGTCAGGCTATGTTTGCCTCTCATAGACAACAGGAAGCCCCCTTTATCTTGGCATCTGTTCCTCCATTCTTTTCTAATAAGCTCTCTGGCCTTTGTATACACCTGCTCTTTTTAATCTGTCCTGAGAAGCCCCATTTGCCCTGGATTCTCATATTTTTTAGAGCAAGATACCTAAAGACCATGAAACCCTGTGGCTAATATGCATCAGCTCTCATAGGATAACTTTGATACATTATCACACTCTAAAGACTCTCTTTGGAGTTCCCATTGTGGCTCGGTGGTTAATGAATCCAGCTAGTATCCATGAGGATGTGGATACAATCCCTGGCCTTGCTCAGCGGGTTGGGGATCCAGCATTACTGTGACCTGTAGTGTAGGTGGCGCATGTGGCTCAGATCCCACATTGCTGTGGCTGTGGCATAAGCTGGTGGCTACAGCTCTAATTTGACCCCTAGCCTGGGAACCTCCATATGCTGCAGGTGCAGCCCCCCTGAAAATAATAAAGACCCTCTCTATGTCAAAGGAAAAGTTGAGGTGGGCCAAGGGAAAGGAAGGGGCAGAGGGCCCCATCTTGCCGTTGTGGGGACAAAGCCAGATAAAGGGGCTGGTGATTAGGTAGAGCAATGGGCCCTGTACCTTCAAGACCAGGACCGCTGGCTGGAATACTATGAGAATTTCTTGTAGGAAAGGCAGTAAGCTCTCAGAGAGGAGGAAACAGAAAAAGGCAAATGATTACCTTGGCCATATGTGCCTGGGTCCGAGCCTGTGAGCTACCCCCTTTCCCCTGTTGGCCTAGGACTGAAGCCAGTGCGTCCCATGTGAGCGTGTGCAGGAAGGGCTGACCAGCTCCTCAGAGTTGAGGAGACTTCTCTCTCTCGTCCCTCAGCACATCTGCTTACACCGAGGGTTGAGTATCAGTCCTGGGACTCAGATCCCGATGATGGACTTCCGGTTTTTTTTTTTTCTCTTATGAACAATGTCAAATGGGGCTGGCTGCCCTTCAGCCTTCTCATTTGGTTTGGGGGGCTGATGTCCAGCTGTGTCTTCGTGTATGTGGCTGGTTATGTGTGTATTTCCGGGGTCTGAGTAGGTGTAAGGGAGTAGACACTTCCCTACTCAACTATGTGATCTGAGAATGGGCTAGTGGGTCATTTCCCAAGTGAGGAGCTAGCTCTCCCGGTTCTGTAGTTGCTGAGAAGATAAGACATATGCAGGGAGCTGTTGGCTCGTCTACTAGCTTGCCAAAGATAAGGCTACCTGAGAGTGAGGTCCAGACAGAGGAAAGCGGGGCCAAAGGGTGGAGAGGGTGCCTTAGAGTTCTAAAGTCATCATTTGAGCTCATAGACCAAAAGCTGGAGGCCCTGGTCTTTTTCATATTTTGAGCCAATACATTTCTTGTTTTACCGAAACCACTTTGAAGTTTCTGTCACTTACAACCCATACAATCCTGACTAATATATGTAATAAGCATTTACATGCTATGTTAGGTAACTTAGAAATTATCATCTCCATTTTACAGGTGAGGAAATGCAGGTTTGAAGGCCCAAGTAATTTGCATGGATGTTACAGGTAGTCATTGAAAGAGCTAGGATTTAGCACAAGGTTGATTTCTTCCTTCTTCCTTCCTTTCTTTCTTTTTTTTTTTTTTTGTCTTTTTGTCTTCACACCCGTAGCATATGGAGGTTCCCAGGCTAGGGATCTAATTGGAGGTGTTGCTGCCGGCCTATGCCAGAGCCACAGCCACGCCAGACCCAAGCCACATCTGTGACCTACACCACAGCTCACGGCAAGGCCAGATGCTTAACCCACCGAGCAAGGCCAGGGATCGAACCTGCATTCTCATGGATACCAGTCAGATTAGTTTCTGCTGAACCATGATGGGAACTCCTCTTTTTTTTCTTTTCTTTCCTTTCCTTTCCTTTCCTTTCCTTTCCTTTCCTTTCCTTTCCTTTCCTTTCCTTTCCTTTCCTTCCCTTCCCTTCCCTTCCCTTCCCTTCCCTTCCCTTCCCTTCCTTCTTTCCTTTTCCTCCCCACCTTCCTCCCTCCCTCCCTTCTTCCCTTCCCTTCCCTTTCCCCTTCCTTCCTTCCTTCTTTTTTAATTTTGCAAGTGTGGAAGTTCCTGGGCCAGGGATCAAACCCACGCCACAGCAGTGACAACCCTGGATCCTTAACCCACTGAGCCACCAGCCCACTCCTACAAGGTTGATCTTGGATCTAAAGAGAATGTACTTTCCCCAAAACCTTTGAAAATGTTTTCAGGTTTGGTTTCCTCAAGGAACACAAGCACCTGTCATTCAGTCTCCTTTGGAGAGGCTGCCTTCCTCATGCTCAGTTCTAGAATTTAGCTGATGAATTGTTGGCTGACTCTGGTTGTTGTTTATACAGTTTGTGAACTTGCAGTTTATGATATCTTGTAATTGTGTTTTCCCTGCCATTTTGCGAATTCAGCTTTGTGAGCAAACATTGCCTGTGATTTAACTCCATTACAGTAATGAAATGCATGAGCGCATGCACACACACACACACACACACACTCACACACACACACACACACTCACACACACACGCTTCCTCAGAACAGTCCACAGCTCTCTGATTAATCACATATGTAAAGTACAGTGTTTACAGGAAATCAGCAGGTGGCAATTAGCATCTTGGAAATTACTGGGGAAGCACAACTGGAGCTGCCACTTCAGGATGGATACATAGCAATAACCAGCAAAGTGACAAACCCCCCTAGGAGCTGGAAATGAGTCGGGCTGGGAGTGGGGGCTACTAGGCACACAACCGCTGGTAGGGCAGCCTGGTGTGGCTCACAGATTGCATTGCAGTCTCTCCTGACACTCAACAGTCAGTCTTTGGGTAGAGACATAAAACAGTTTCCCAACAGGTAGACCATCTTAGAAGAAACTTAACCCACCCAAACACCACCACCCTCCAAAAAAAAAAACCCCTCAGACCTCAGTCTAGGCACAGATAGACACTGGCACTCCTGTACTAGTTGTCAACGTATTGACCTAATTCCATACCGATTAGTGAACCACTGCTGTCTTGAACTGGCGGAGTGGTGTCCCACTGCAGTTTTCCCTGGCGAACTCTTCAGGATCCAGTGACCAAAAGCCTGGCTCCCACTCCAGTACTGAGTCCAGGGTGCATTCTGATTGGTCAGGGCCTGTGCTGCCTGCCTGGGTAAACTATCACCCCTCAGAAATTTCAGGGACCACTGCAGAAGACAGAGACAGCGGGTGTGTTTCTGGAAAGAGCAAGAAGAGCAAACAGCGCATGGCCCCTCGTTGTGCTTGAGAGGCCCTTCATCAATAGTTGAAACAAAATTCAGTATGTATATCTTTGCCTACACCTATGTCATCTCTATCTCTGTACCTGTCTGTGTCATCTTTTGGGAATGAAGTGGCAGCGTAGCCCTGAATCCCAGGCTCTGCCCTACCATGTGCAAGCCATGTGACCTCATCACGAGAATCGATGCTGTCAATTCTCAACCCCGACTACCTATTAAAATCACCTTTTGGAGCTTTTACACAAACTGCAGATGCTTGGATCCCACCTACCAAGGTGCTGATTCCGTAGACCTGAGATGAGGTCCAGTCACCAGAATTTCTTTTTCAGACTCATTCCTCAACTGATTTTAAGGTGCCATTGCACCACTAGCAAACTTTCTAAGCTTCAACTTCCTCCTGTAATAAAAAATGAGCACTAGTGCCCATGTCGTGGGATTAAGTGAGATAATGTTATGTAAGGCTTTTTGGGCACAGAATGTGGGACATGACCTTGTAAGTGTTAGTTCTATTAATAACTAATATTCAGTACTCTAAAAAGCAGTTTTTACGAGTTCCTGTTGTGCCTCAGCGGAAACGAATCTGACTAGTATCCATAAGGATGCAGGTACAATCCCTGGCTTCACTCAGTGGGTTACGGATATGGCATTGCCATGAGCTGTGGTGTAGGTCGCAGATGCAGCTATCCTGGGAAGCTCTGTATGCTACAGGTGTGGCCCTAAACACACACACACACACACACACACACACACACACACACACACACAAAATTAAAAGCAGCTTCTCATTTTATTTTAATGACATAGGTAACAAGTAGATTCATCCTAGTTACAAACAATTCAAATAGCATAGAGTAAAAAGTGTTGAAAGATGGAGTTCCTGTTGTGGTTCAGCAGGTAAAAGACTGGACTTTGTGACAATGCAGGTTTCATCCCTGGCCTTGCTCAGTGGGTTAAGGATCTGGCATGGCTGCAATATTCGGTGTAGTTTGCAGATGTATCTCAGATCTGATGTTGCTGTGGCTCTGACATAGGCTGCAGCTGCAGTTCTGATTTGACTCCTAGGCTGGGAACTTACATATGCTGCAGGTGCAGCCGTAGAAAGAAAAAAAAAGTGGTGAAAGGTATCCTCACTCCATATGTGCACAGAGGTGGACACTATTGCGAACTCCCATGTGTATTCTTCCAGAAATTTAGCATTGCCTTTATTTATGAAGTGTGCCTCTTTAAAGATGTGAGTGTTTAATAATGTAAATAGAACCACTTACCCTGCTCAGTGACTTCCTTCTTTTTACTTAGCAATAGGTCTGTTTCCCTCGGAGATCCCTCCATGTCGGTAAATATAAGTTCACCCTCTGATTTTAACAGTTGCATCTAGCATGTGAGTAATGGATGCCCCATAGCTTACTTAACCCTTCCCCATACTAATGGGCTAAATTTTAGAGGGTTTCCAGATATTCACTCTTCCAAACAAATTTGCAGTGAACCCTTTTGTCTCTGCATCTTTGTGCACAAGGGTGAATTTTCTTTAGCGTATCCCTACAATTGATATCGCTGGGTCAAAGATTATTGCATAAAATGGTGTTAAATTCTGCCAAATTGCTCTCCAAAAAGCTGTTCCAATTACATTCTTAATGATGAACGAGGGTGCTGATTTTCCATGCCTTTCATGTCGCACATTGTGTGAAGGGAGTTATTTTTGTTTTGGAATGTACAGCCCCTAGCTGGGTAGCAGGACACCAAAACAGAGTCTGTCTTTTGCATTTCCCTAATAACCAGTGACATTGAGCATCTTGTCCTGTACTTATTGGCATATGAAGTTTCTGCTCAAGTGTTTTGCCCTCATGGGGCTTTGGCAGTGGGTTAAGGATTTGACTGTAGTGGCTCAGGTTGCTGTGGAGGCACGGGTTCAATCCCTGGCCTGGTGCAGTGGGTTAAGGATCCAGCATTGCTGCAGCTGTGGCATAGGTAACAGCTGCGACTTGGATTCGATCCCTGCCTGGGAACTTCCATATGCCACGGGTGCCATCCAAAAAAAACAAAACTAACCAAACAAACAAACAAAAAACCAAAGCGAAAAACGAACGAAACAACACAGGGCTTTGAGCCTTTTGCATTTCAAATTCATGTTCGTGTATGGAGTGAGGCAGAGGGGGAGATTCTTTTTTTTTTTTTCCTGATTGTTCCAGCATCATTTGTTAAAAAGTCTTCTCTTTCTGCATTGCATTGACTGAGCACGTTTGTTGCAAATAAGTGGATTGAGTAGGTGAGAGTCTTCCTGGACTCTATTCCGTTCCATTGATCTATTTGCCTGCATTTCCTTTGAGTCTTTGTCTTTTAATTGGGGATTATTGATGTTCTTTGTTGACTCCCTTCTACATATCCTCATGTCTTTAATTAGGCCCAATCTTTCTTGGTAACAGCAAGGGATAAGAAAAGGAAAAAAGGCAGATGGCTCTCTGACCACTCGTAAGCTGGTTCACAAAGCCAGGAGGAGAAAGAGCCCTGCTTTTACTTGTGTGGGGTTTCCCTTCCACTGGTCAGTGGTCTCAGATAACAGGATTAGGCAGTGGAGTTTTATGAACATTTTTTATCCGAGTTACGCCCATGGCAGCGAGAGACAGAGTAGGGCTGTCATAGCCAGGAACTTCCTGAGCTTCCGGCTTCAGCCCAGTTGCCTCAAGTTCACATGCCATGCCCATCTCTCCCACTTACCATTTGCTGACTGCTTGTCAACCTCCCAAACTGCTGCCAAACTAGAACTGGCTAGACCATAGGCTCCCCTACCTCATTGCTCTTCGTTCTGTCCATTTCATTGGCCTGTGAGTTTTCTAGTTAGAGTATCACTTTCAGGAAAAGGAGGTAAGCTCCCATTGTGGTTCAGCGGTAACAAACCCGACTAATATTCTTGAGGACGTGGGATCGATCCCCAGCCTCGCTCAGTGGGTTAAGGATCCAGGGTGGCCGTGAGCTGCGGTGTAGGTTGCAGATGCGGCTCGGATCTGGCACCACTGTGGTGGTGGCATAGGCTGGCCAGCAGCTGCAGCTTTGATTCCACCCCTAGCCTGGGAACTTCTATATGCTGTGGGTGCGGCCCAAAAAACCAAACCAAACCAAACCAAACCAAAAACAAAAACAGCCAAAAAAAGAAAAACCAAAAGAAAAGGAGACCCTCTGTATTAATTTGCTAGGGCTTCCATAACAAACTACCACATACTGGGTGTCTTGAAAAACAGAAATGTATTTCTTTACAGTTCTGGAGGGCAGAAGTCTGAGATCAAGGTGTCAGAAGGGTTGGTTTCTTCTGAGGCCTCTCTCCTTGGCTGTGGATGGCTGTCTTCTGCCTCTGTCCACACGTGGTCCTCCCTTTTCTTAGAAGGACAACAGTCAAATTGGATTAGGACTCACCCTTATGACCTCATTTTAACTTAGTGACCTCTTTTTTTTAACTAAAAGTATAATTTGCAGTGTTGTGCCAATTTCTTCTGTACAGCAAAGTGACCCAGTCCTACATGGGTCACTGTATATACGTATATACATATATCTACACATTCTTTTTTGTTTGTTTGTTTTGTCTTTTTGCCATTTCTAGGGCCGCGCCCGCGGCACATGGAGGTTCCCAGGCTGGGGGTCCAATCGGAGCTGTAGCCTCCGGCCAATGCCAGAGCCACAGCAATGCGGGATCCGAGCCGCGTCTGCAACCTACACCACAGCTCACAGCAACGCCGGATCGTTAACCCACTGAGCAAGGCCAGGAATCGAACCCTCAACCTCGTGGTTCCTAGTTGGATTCATTAACCACTGCGCCACGACGGGAACTCCCACATTCTTTTTCTCATATTTTATCTTCCATCATGGTCTATCCCAAGAGACTGGATATAATTCCCTGTGCTGTACAGCAGGACCTCATTGCTTATTCATTCTAAATGTAATAGTTTGCACCTACCAACCCCAAACTCCCCGTCCATCCTACTCCCCCTGCCCCGACTCCCCTGAGTCACCTCTTAAAAAGACCCTATCTCCAAATGGTCGCATTCTGAGGTACTGGGGGTTAGGACTTGAACTTATGAATTTTGAGTGATGGGGGGGGGGACACAGTTCTTCAGTCCATAACACTCTCTGGGTGGTCAGACATGGCCTTAGCCCCACTGAGTCACAGCTGGACCTCAGGCTGAACCAGGCTGGACTTGGCTGTGGATTTGGCTCACCTCACTCCTGAGGCCCTAAGACTATATATAAACCTCTGTTTTCACTACTGCTTCTCAAGTCTTTTTCTTCTAAGATCCTCCCTGAATTCACAGTTTGAATTTTATGGCTAGCATATGTGTCTCTCCTTTAATACAGTAGATTTACCTTCTGATCCATTTGCCCTGTAAGAGTTTTGTATCTTTTTCCTTCACCATATTTTATGTTTTCTGTTTGTAATACTTCTTTGTTCTCTGCCCCCCTCCCCCTTTCCACAGAATATTATTGCATTGACTGAGTTTCTTTGGCTCATTTTTTTCCATATTGGGTTTTGGAAGTTATAGATCCTATTCTATTCTTCAGTGGTTGCCCTAATATTTTAACACATTAAAAAATCATTATTAAATTAGAGCACAAATGTGAAAAAAAAAAAAAAGGCTAAGCAATACAGAAAGGCGTAACACGAAAAGCAAGACTTTTCCAGACTTCCCACCCCTCATTCCACTCCTAAGGATTATCAACTTTTTAACCATTTCTCTCTATCTCTCTCTTTTTTTTTTTTTGTCTTTTTAGGACCACACCCACGGCATAAGGAAGTTCCCAGGCTAGCTGCCAGCCTTGGCCTCAGCCTCTACCACAGCCACATCAACTCCAGATCCAAGCTGCGTCTGTGGCAACAATGGATCCTTAACCCACTGAGTGAGACCAGGGATAGAACCTGCGTCCTCATGCATACTATTCAGGTTTGTTACTGCAGAGCCATAATAGGAATTCCATAACCATTTCTCTTTTAAAGTATTCTGCTTGTTACTTTCATCACAAGTAATGTTTGTATACTTTTATTTTTTTATCATATACAGACAGTTTTTATAGCGCTCTGTTTTGAAAGCGAAAGAATGGTCTTACTTAAAAGGCCCACCTCCAAATTTTAACTAGCTGCTTTGTTATTTGAAATTCTAGCAATTGTTCTTATAAATATGATCGATGAACTTTATTGTTCTATTATTATCTTTAGACATGCTCCTGCAGCATGTGGAGGTTCCTGGGCCAGGGGTCGAACCCATGCCACAGCAGCAACCCAAGCCACTGCAGTGAGAACACCAGGTCCTTAACCCACTGTGCCATAAGGGAACTCCTAGACAATATCTTTTGATACTACCAACGATACAGAAATGAGTACTTCTACGTTTTTTTTTTTACTTTCCTCTGCCTCCCAACATCTGCACATTGCAAGGTTCATAACATTTACATTTTGCTAATAGGTTTAGTACAGCAATATTATGATGATGTAAATATCTTTCTTTGCAGAGCCAATTAGTATGATTGGACTTGTAGAAAGGAAAAGTATGATCTTATGTTGCTAAACTTGTGTGTTTGAAGATTGGTGTCCCAGGGCATCAAAATGAGATGAGTTATCTTTTCTTAGAATTCATCAGTTGGTCAAAATCACTTCACACTTAGGTTGGCTTTATATTTAGACCCTAACTTTCTTTCTTTTTTTTTTTGTTTGTTGTTGTTGTTGTTATTGTTGTTGTTGTTGTTGCTGCTATTTCTTGGGCCGCTCCCACGGCATATGGAGGTTCCCAGGCTAGGGGTTGAATCGGAGCTGTAGCCACCGGCCTACGCCAGAGCCACAGCAACGCGGGATCTGAGCCGTGTCTGCAACCTACACCACAGCTCACGGCAACGCCGGATCGTCAACCCACTGAGCAAGGGTAGGGACCGAACCCGTAACCTCATGGTTCCTAGTCGGATTCGTTAACCACTGCGCCACGATGGGAACTCCCTAGACCCTAACTTTCTTATACAACTTTGGTTTTTGTTGCTCTGGAAATTCTAATTGTCTTTCCTTTTTTCCCCCCTCTCCACAACCCAACAGGCACATCTTCATGATTTCCCTAAGCGTAAGCATCTTTCTAGCAGATGTCTAACTCCACTCTCTACTGAGTGGGGTCTTCTTTACAAAGACATCTCACTCAGAGCCCTCTGAACTCCAGCTGGGACAGAAACTAGTTGCTTTCTGGGAGTTCCCATTGCAGTGAAGTGGAAACATCCCAACTAGTATCCATGACGATGGGGGTTTGATCCTTGGCCTCCCTCAGTGGGTTAGGGATCCACCGTTGCCATGAGCTGTGGTGTAGTTCGCACATGCAGCTTGGATCTGGCATTGCTGTGGCGGTGGCATAGGCCAGGGGCTGCAGCTTCAATTCCACCCCTAGCCTGGGAATTTCCATATGCTGAGGGTGTGGCCCTAAAAACAAACAAACAAACAAACTGGTTGCTTTTTAGACCTGCCACACAAATGTCTCCCTTTCATATATTTCTGTGTTAACTCCATTGTACCGTAGATTCTGTTTTCTGCTTTTCTGATTTTTTTTTTTTTTAAGAATGAGAGGTCAATTTTCCGAATCCTTAAATGTCTGAAAAATGTTTATCACATTTTATACCTAGTTGGGCTGTTCATAGATTTATATTTCTTAATGTGAGGAAAGTTTTCCCTTATTACTTCTTTATTTTATCTCCTTTGTTCTCTGTGTACCCTTTTTCTGGAGCTAGTGATAGACAAATGGTGGAAATTCTGTATTTATTCTCCACTTCTCTGAACTCTTTTACCTAAGACTGCTAATCTTTTCATCCTTCATTCATTCTGGGAGTCTCTCAGCTTTATCTTTCAGATTATAAATTCAGACTTCAACTCCATGATTCTATGCTGTCCATATAAAGTCTTTTATAAAATTTCCAAGTAATTATTTATTTTTCTTAACAGTTTTTTTTTTTTCTTTTTGGACCACACCCATGGCATATGCAAGTTCCAAGCTAGGGGTCGAATCAGGGCTGCAGCTGTCCGTCTGCACCACAGCTCACAGCAACAGCAGATCCTTAACCCAATGAGTGGGGCCAGGGATCAAATCCACATCTTCATGGATACTAGTTGGGTTCATTACCACTGGGCCAGAAAGAGAACTCCAGATTTTTTAAATGTATGTGATTTCTTATTGATGTTTCTGAAACTATTAATTATATGGTTTTGATGCTTTCTCTTGCTTCCTCAACTAAGTAATTTTTAGGGGTTAATTTTCTCTTTCATGAGACTGGGGATTTTCTTTTATGGCATAGGCTGGACTAGAGCTAGAAATCTAGATTCCACATACTTTTCCCTCAAACCTTTGTAGACATTGTCTATCTTCTGATATTCATTGTGGTTAAGAAGTCTGATGATATAATGATATATTTTTTTCTTATCTGGGTAACTGGTTTTCCTTTATTTCTTGGAGACTCTAGGTTATTCTTTTTGTTAATTGAAAGGTATGTACACCTTCAGGAATCAAAGAGATATCTGGGAAATAACATTATTCAAAAGTAGGTAAAAGCTTGAGTAAACTGAAAAACTAACACACAAGGAAACAGGAAAATAGGAAATATGGGAAATAAATTATTTAAAATATAAATAGAATTCAGTGGCCCCATGATAACAAACCTGACTTGTATCTGTGAAGATGTGGGTTTGATCTCCGGCCCCACTCAGTGGGTTAAGGATCTGGCATTGCTGTGTCTGTGGCATAAGTCAGCAGCTGCAGCTACAATTTGACTCCTAGCCTAGGAACTTCCATATGCTATGGGTATAGCCATAAAAATAACTAAATAAATAGAATTCATGTTGTAAGAGTTATTAGAGAATAAATAACATTCACAAAACATTAAAAGGCTGATATGAAAAAGAACCATTAAAGGTCTTGAAACAAGCACAATGGCACTTAAAAAAAAAAAAAACTCGAGGTAGGTTAAATCACTGAAAAGACAGCACTGAAAATAAAACCTATGATGGTTTCTCCCAGCATCCAGCATAAAATGTCAACAAAAAGAAGAGTATGAAAGAAAAGTTAAGAAATATGAAGCCTCAATCTAGAAGCCCCTGCAAGGCAATTTAATCAGTGTTTTCAAATTTGTGAGGCAAAGAGATTTTGAACTTAGACTTCTACCTTCAGGTAAATTAACATTCAAATATGAGGTTCTCATCCTTCTGGAACAGGAATGAGAGATTCTCATCCACGAACTGGGGTTTCTTGCTGGAAAAGAAACCAGCAAGATTTGTTGGAAAGATCTGTTTTTATGCCTTTGGTATACTTCTTCAGTGCATACTTTGGTTCTGCCTTACTCCCTTTTTCTATTTTTTAAGTTAAAAAAAGACCAATCCATAGTCTCTTATATTGTAGAAACTGAACTCCTTAAAGTGTTTTTTTAATTAACAATTCTGGTGCTATTTTATGTATATCCTAATCAAGAAATATGTTATGGAAAATGAGAGACAAGTTTCTCACTGCCAGAAAAAGGGCAAAATATAGGAAAAGAGAGGGCTAGGAGTTCCCGTCGTGGTGCAGTGGTTAACGAATCCAACTAGGAACCATGAGGTTGCGGGTTTGGTCCCTGCCCTTGCTCAGTGGGTTAATGATCCGGCATTGCCGTGAGCTGTGGTGTAGGTTGCAGACGCGGCTCAGATCCCACGTTGCTGTGGCTCTGGCGTAGGCCTGTGGCTACAGCTCCGATTCAACCCCTAGCCTGGGAACCTCCACATGCCGTGGAAGTGGCCCAAGAAATAGCAAAAAAAAAAAAAAAAAAAAAAAAAAAAGGAAAAGAGAGGGCTAGAATAAACCCAGTGATGGTGGATTGGAACTAGATGTATCAGTGTGAATTCATGGTTTTAAATATAGTAGAAAAATATAGAAATAAACTTATGTATGCATATGTACATCTGTCTATCTGTGTCTGAGATGGCCTAGAAGCAATGATGCCCCGGTAAAAATGAGCACACCTGGTACCCGTATCTTGGTGTCTAAATCCCATTCTCCAATGAAAGGAGTCTTGCAGAAGTGTCTGACTCCAAGGCAGGGAGAGAACAATATGAGTTTGGAATATCTTGTACCAGAAAGCAAGGAAGTCCTCAAATGATGAGGATATGTGCGAAAGACACAGGAGCTAGTTTTAAGTGTCTCCCGCTGACCAAATCTGGGGCAGTTTGAATGACCAAATACATAATGATAGTCATAATAGTAAATAATGATAGTAATGGTCTGTGGAATAAAATAGGAATCCATGAGTCCATTTATGTAACTCTATAGGTAAATGCGGAGGGGGGACACCTTTTTGCTTACAGTAGAATTCCACCTACTAAATATAGATGCAGTGAGGGAATTAGAAAATCATCACTTGGCAGTGACCACAGCAATAATTTTTTTCAGGCAGGAATCATCCGTGGATGTTAAAACGGGTAAGTAAATGCACAATGAGAAAGGGGATATTTACGTAATCTCAGAGTCTCTCCCAACAGGAAGTTTATCGTTTACAGAAGGCAAAATGGTGATTTTACAGTAGAGGAAGCTGGCCGACATTCTCCTTAGTCCAGGGGTCATATGTCTTTCTGCATTACTTACATCTGTAATGTAAGTCCCCAAGCACAGGGATTTACTTCTGTTTTAGTCACTGCTGTAACTTGAGCACCTAGGTAATGTCGGGCACATAATAGGTGCTCAGCAAATAGTTTTTGACTGACTTGATAGTCAAAACTAGATATTCATTTTTATGCCTGTATTTCTAAGCTCAACTTCATTAACCATATTAGTTGTAAACTCTATATCCTTACTATATTTTATCTACTTGATCTGTCAGGGGCTAAGAAAATTGAATGAACAGTTACTGCCATTGTCTTTTTGTCTAATTTGCCTATAGTTTCTCCTGTTTGTGGTGCAGGCACTCGGAGGGCATGTTATTTGGTTTATAATAAACATTTATGATGGTTAGAGCTTTGTCGTCATCAACATAAAGCTCTTTGCTTAGTTGAATACTTTCTTCTTTTAGTTCGATTTTATAATTATAATGTCGTTCATGCTTTATTTTTTTGATCTGCGTGTTATTTTTGTAGCACTCTAATTCGTTGCCTATTCATTTGTTTCATCCAATCAGTTTTTCTAAGACTCTGCACCTTTTTTACTCTGTTATCCACAGCAGTCAACAGAAACGTGACTATTTTGAGACAGTTTCTGTTTGTTCCAACTGAACAGTTTTCTTTTTACTTCTCCATCTGTCAAGCTATCGTTTCACCTTGAAATGTGAAATGTTCTTCAATTTCCCAGGTAGAGTCCATTATGTGCTCCAACGTGTACATATAATACTTGGTATTTCTGGAATAGCCTTTAGCATATTTATCAGGGTGTATTTTAATGACTGCTTTAACAGAGAGGTTTCGTTCTCTGAGGTCTGAACTTCCTGAGGCCAAGGCCGTTACGGCAGTTGGCATATTGGTTTCTCCTTATGCATCACTCGGGTTTTCACCTTGAGATACAGTTAATGCAGCACATGGTAGTTCTCCACATCCCCTGAAACAGAAGGCAGAAGGCACGCTTCCCAAAGCATTCGTAAGCCGTGCAGATCCTCCTGAAGATTTTGTAGGAAGCAATAGAGAGTTTTACATGACACAGCCCGTGATTTCCAAAGAAAACCTTTCTGCCAAGTGTCTCCTCACCTGTTTCTCCTTGGCCGACTTTCAAGTGTCAGGCTTCAGTGCCCCCACCCCAACCTTTCCTAGAAATTGTCCTCTTTCCCTTTCTCAGACTGGACAAGTCAGATGACTCTCAGCTTTTACATCCAAACTTGCAAACCACTCTCATGCATCAATACTGCCTTCATGGTGGCCAGAGATCAGTTTAGAAGATTAGGGATAGGTTGCTCTTAGGGAGTCGCATGACTTTCTTTTGAGGGGGACAAGCCCTTTGGTGGCTTGTCACAGCTTACGGGTCTCCAAGCGAAGTCACATTCCCTGGTTTGTGGACGTTCAGCAAACCCCTTGAATTATCATGAACCCCAAAGAAACCAAAACTGCAAGATTAAGGGATTTGCCTTAAACCAGCTCCACATCAGTGGGAAAGGCAGGTCTAGGCTATAGCTCTTTGGAGTTCAACTTCCATGCTATTTCTCCTCTTTTTCAGTGGGCACACATTTCTCAGGCTACAACACTCCAGTGTGCAAACACATCACCTTTGATTTTTACACCCCAGTTTAATTTCTATTTTGAGTCTCGCTGTGCTGAAAGTGGGAATATAATCTTAGCCAATTCGAGCTAACTTCATTCAATTCCACCTTTTCTGGGTCAGTTCAGATTAGTCTCTGTCAATTCTCTGTTTTCTCTCCCTCCTCTTATGTCCTGCTCTGGGTGGGGGCTTACCCATTCCACAGTGTTGGTGGTCCAGATTCACTCCCAGCTGGCCCCACTGGCATCCACCAGGATGGCTCTCCTGGCCAATTCCCAGGTTTACTTTCCCAGTCAGCCTTGGCGGAACTGCAAGGGCTCCTTGGGTCCAGCAGCCATCGCTCAGCTACCTGTGGAGATTTCCAGGTAGAGTAGAGGCTGGAGAGAGTGGGACACTTCCCATAGTCTCCTGACCCTTTAGGGGATGAAAGTCTCTGACTTACTTTGTCCGGTTGACCGGATGCCATTTCTGTTCTACTGTTATTGCATGAGGCTGGTGCTGGTGGTGATGGAACTGGGGTGTGTGGCCACTGGGAGATCTGCTGCCATCCTGGACTTTGCCCAAGAAGCAAAGACTTAGGTCTCTTCTCCTTCCTTTTGGTTTCTCAGCCCGATCTGGAAGTTCTGTCTTCCACTCCCCGCCACCCAAGACTCAGCCAGAGCAGACAGGATTAGCAACTAACACCTGCTTTCTCTCAGATTCTATCCCCTCCTCTCTCAGTCCAGATGAGCTGTCTCTTTGGAGGGCAGGAGAACATGACCCGTCCCCCCTCCAACTTTGTGGTCTGTGACCTAAACCCAATGCCCGGGTTCTCCTGGGCCTTGGTGACTCATAGACCAAGCCCAGGTTTTGAAGAAACAGAAACCATTTCTCTCAGTTGGTTTCCTCAGTGAACCCGACTAGTATCTGTGAGGATACAGGTTTGATCCCGGGCCCTGCTCAGTGGGTTAAGGATCCAGTGTTGCCATGAGCTGTGGTGTGGGTTGCAGACACTGCTTGGATCCCGCATGGCTGTGGCTGTGGCATAGGCTGGCACCTGCTGCTCTGATTTGACCCCTAGCCTGGGAATGTCCATATACTGCACCTGTAGCTCTAAATTAAAAAAAAAAAAATCAAGTGGTTTCCTCTGCTCTGAGTTTCAAAAGCTTATTTTTAAAACTAAAAAGGGAGCATTCATGCTTTTCTTTCTCTTTACATCTGTGCACCTCTACTCTGAGGGCATGGGTATAGGAAGATTCGCTATTTTCTAGAAGGCTAAGATGGGTAGGGGCGCAGGAGATGCTGAGAGAAGAATCATAGATTAAAATTAGAAAGTGCTCCCCACCAGGGACAGAGTGATGGGGGTACATGGCATGGGGTCCTGCTAGAAACTACAAAACCTTCCTATCGGAAACAAGACACTCACCACAGACCAGTGATGGAGACTTGGAGCAAGGCAGGAAGGGACCATGAGAAGGAGTCTTGGTTGCTATAATGACACGTCATGGCTTTTTATTCCTGAATTTTCTGCTTAACCTTTGAGACTTTGAACAAGTAATTTCCCCTTTGCTGCCCTTCAGCTGTGCTGGAGTAGGGTTGGGAGTTTTTTGGTTTTTTTTTTTTTGTCTTTTTGCCTTTTCTAGGGCCGCTCCCGTGTCATATGGAGGTTCCCAGGCTAGGGGTCTAATCGGAGCTGTAGCCGCCGGCCTACACCACAGCCACAGCAACTCGGGATCACGGCAACACCGGATCCTAAACCCACTGAGCGAGGCCAGGGATCGAACCCGCAACCTCATGGTTCCTAGTCGGATTCGTTAACCACTGCGCCACGATGGGAACTCCAGGGTTGGGAGCTCTTGACTTGTGGTCCCACACACTGGCTCATGAGGCTGACTGCGAGTCTTGCAGCCTCCCAAAGCCTCGATCCTCTCACCTGCAAGACAGGCTACCAAGCCCTTCACCCCCCACCCAACTCCGCCCCAGGTTGCCCTGCAGGGTTTGTGTGGAGGATTCAATGAGCAAGTGGGCAAATAATTGAGTCCTTTCAGAAGTGGATGCATGGATAGGAGGTGACTGTGTGTGAAGCTTTGGGAGATGTCTTCCCCCACATACCGTCCTTCAGGGGCCTCTGAGGAAGTCAAGCTTGCTGGCAAGGAAGATAGGGCATTCTGATAACTGGTTATACCTGGTTTCTCCTGGGACAATTTTGCTTCTTCAGGTGACACTTGTGGGTGCTCATCCAAAAGTGACCAGCAGGGGGCAGCCTGTGCCCAACAATGACTGTCTCCTCCAGCAGGCTCTGGAATGCTCTAAGAATGCAGTGGCGGGGGATTATGATAAACTGCACGTAGAGTCCACTCATATTAGGATCTGGGAGAGCAGCTCAGGATTGTTATTTGTTTTGGCTCTATTTCTTCAAAATTATTGTTTTGAGAGGAACACATACGTTTGGTTAAAAGAAATTGGAACAGTGCAGGAGTTTACCAGAAACTCCTAGTAGTGACCCACAAGCTCCTACACAGCCTGTCCCCTGTTTCATCTCTCTGCCTTCAAATCCTACAGTCTCCCCAGGCTCCAGCCCACCCTGGGAAGTCCATCTTTGCCTTTTCGTTCCCTCTCCCAGGAGGACTGGGATTGATTTCTTTTTTTCTCTTTCTTGCTTGCTTTCTTGCTTTCTTTCCTTTCTTTCTTCCTTCTACCTCTTTTGTCTTTTTAGGGCTGCACCCATGGCATATGGAAGTGCCCAGGCTAGGGGTTGAATTGGAGCTGTAGCTGCCAGCCCACACCACAGCCATAGCAAAGTCAGATCGAAGCTGCGTCTGCGACCTGCAAACACAGCTCACGGCCATGCTGGATCCTTAACCCACTGAGCAAGGCCAGGGATCAAGCCTGCGTCCTCATGGATGCTAGTTGGGTTCTTAACCCACTGAGCCACGACAGGAGCTCCATCCCCCTAGATTTCAGTGAGGCGTGTTCACTCAAGTCTTCACATTACCTCCTTCTCACAGAGGTTTTATCTACAAGACCCACTGCAACACTCCCCATCCCCACTGAAACTGCGCCTGGAACAATGCTCTCCATTGTTACTGTTTTTCTCCAGAGCACTTATCACTATTGTTCAACGCATGGTACCTAGTAATTTAAAAAATTTTCCGCCACTTACTCCTAGAACACAAGCTTTATGAAGCAGGGACATTTTTCATCCCCCACTCCTCTGCTTCCCCACTGTTAGATCATCAGTGCCTAGAACAATCCTAGCATGGAAGGGTAGGGGCTTAATGGATCTTGATTGAGTGAAGCAACATCGTAGCTCTGCTTTTGAAAAATCTTACCCCTATGAGGAGGTGATGAAATGAACTGGCATCTTATATTAGCTCTTCCTGGGATTTTGGGATTCGGTGGGTTGGCCTGGGCTCAGCTGGCGTGGCTGGTCCTGGCTGGGATCACTCATGCATCTGACCAGTCGAAACAGCTCCACTGAGGCACCTTAACTTGCCTCTTTGCAGCCTCTCATCCTATAGCAGGCTGGCTTGGGCTCATTTGCAGAGTGGTCTCAGGTTTCTAAGTACAGGGAAGAGAGGCCATTCCCCAGGGACAAGTGCTGTTAAAACCTTCACATCGGTCACCTTTGTTATCACCCCTTTGGCCTAAACAAGTCACATGACTTACCCATGTTCATGGGGGGGAGGGGCTGCAGAGTTACACTGAAAAGGGGACATGCACACGGGGCTGAGAAGAAATTGGGGCCATTTTGCAACCTACTGCAATAAATAGGATTCAATTACCCTTTAAAAAGAATAAAAATCCCACTAACAATTTGTTAAGGTGCCTATTACTCCACCTCCGTTCTGGACTGTTTATTGCCAGAGCGAAAAAAAAAATTTTTTTTTCCCCATTAATCCAATAGGTGAAGAGTAGTGTCTTATTTGCTCAGAGAATTTAAGAGACGCCCTTGGTAAGAGGCAGAGCCTGACCCCCAAACGCAGGCTCCCACCTGGTTTGCAGTGCCTGCTCACTGCGGGCAGGGTGACAAGCATGGCCATGAAACTTGCTTTGGTCAACGGGGTATTCGCAGATGTGATGCGAGCAGAGGCTTGACATGGGCTCAGTGCTTGCTCTCTTGTACCTTTCTGTGTGCCGTGAGAACCTCAGGCTAGAGTGCTGGGGCATGAGAAACACTGGGAGCAGAGCAGAGCCCAGGCACCTGTCAAAGGCCGGTCCAGGTCAGCTGACAGCCAGCTGACCCCTGAACATGGGAGCAGGCCAGGCAAGATCAGCAGCGCCACCCGACTGACCCTCAGCTGATGGCAGGAGAATGTAGTATTTGTCTTCATCTCAGCCTATGAGTTTAGAGCACAGAACTATGGGACCCACAACCCCAGGTTCCAGAGGAGCCCACGCAGAGCCCAGGCCCTGGGGAGCCCCTGGAGCTGTGCCTGGATTGGTGGGTGTGGGCCCACTGCCTCGGCATCCTCTGCCAAACAGGTGACACTTTCATGGACTCTTGATGCTTTCCCAGCTCTGGAGCACTCTAGGTGGTGCAGAGGCTGCTTGCCTGGGTTAGAAGACTCTTCATAATTGTCAACAAGCTGGCCAGAGCTGGACCCTGACGTCTGATGGAAAGGGTCATGTGTGGCCACGAAGGAGGCCGGCTGCTGCTGCCCAGAGCCTGCTGAGATGATGGATGGGAGGTCTGGAAGGCTGGGGAGGATGGAGGTGTTTGTGTTTCCAAAGGCAGGGCATTTTCTCCCAGGGCACTTGGCTAGTGGAAACAGGATCAGAACAAATCACTTTACATTTTCTCTCTCTTTTCTTTTTTTTCTCCTGATGAGAAATAACTCTTACTCCCAGGGTACGAGGGACCAAGGAAACTGTATCAGAGTTCCATGTTCCATTTATTTGAATAAAATTTTTTCCTTTGAATTTTAATTGCATATACACTGACCTCTCTGGTCACCTGATAAAAGCTATGGGCCCATTCCCCAGGAATAATACTCAGAAACAGGACATTGTACTTATAATGCCAAGGGATTTATAGTTTCTCTGAAACCCACTCATGGAACTTAGATTTAGGGGAAATTCTAGGAGAGTCGGGGAGAGAGAGAGGGAGGAAGAGGGAGGCAGAGGGAGGAGAGAGAGAGAAAAACTGAAAGGAAAAGGAGGAAGACAAAGGTAGGGATGGTTTCAGAAATAAATGGCAGAGTTTGGAAATGGAGATGTTGCGTTTTAACCAAAAATTGCTCTGGTGTCGAAGAAATCCCCTCTTCACACTTCTCTAGTCCCGGAACCTATATTTCTAAAAATCACTTCGGTCAATGACATTGTACTTTATGTATCATTCTGCCAATTTGCCTTTTCAGTCAAGTCTGTATATCTGAGATCCTTTCGTGGCGATGTACATTGACCTAGATTATTCCTCTTAACTATAGACAGTGTTCTGCAGAACGAACAGGCCATCTTTTATCTATCCATTCCCTGATAAGAGACCTTTCAGTCGCTTACTTTCCCTCACGTTACCAACAGGAAATACCCTTGTGTATGCCTCCTTGTACACAAGTGAGAGAAGTTTCTCTGTGGACTCTAGTTAGAAACAGAGCTGTTGGGTTCCAGGCTTTTAAGTTTTGTAGATCTTGCTCTCTGGATTCACGGCGCCAGTTTACAACTTCCACCCACAACGTCTGACAGTTGTGCCCTCCCCCATTTCTTTCCCAGTGCTTGTTATTTTCTGACATTGACATTTTAATTTTTAGATCATTTACTTACTTTTTGGCCGTGCCTGCGGCATGCGGAAGTTCCCGGGCCAGGAAATGAACCCGTGCCACAGTAGTGACCGGGCCCCACCAATACTGGATTCTTAACCACAAGGGAATTCCTGACTTTTACATTTTTAAAATGGTGTAAAATTATATATATATGTGTGTGTGTGTGTGTGTTTTAATTTCTATTTTACTTGCATCTTTTTACTTGTTTCTGGCATTTATGTGCCTCTTCTTCAAATTACCCATTCATATTCTTTGCCTGTTTTTCTCTCAGTATCTTGCCTGTGAAGTCTTTCTGGGTCTTGTGGGATTCTTTTAGTTTGGCCATAGCTCTAACTCCTCAACATTTGGTTAAAAAAAAGAAAGACCAGCTTGGTGTAAGAAAAAGTCTGAACTTATACCTAGGGTGTTCAGTTTGAGTTCTGGCTCTGATGCTAACTGGCTGTGTGAATTTGGGCAAGTCTTTAACCTCTCTATGTCTACGTCTCTTCTCTTGTAGGATGGGGATAACCATCTCTACTTCACAACCAAGGTGAGGCTTAAACACCTGATATTTCTGAGTAATCAGTGTTGAGATGAAGAACCCAGATGAAGGTGTCTCTATGCCCAAATGCCTTCAGATGTAGCTGTGAACCTGCCCAGGATGTATGTATTCCATGGAGGAATTCAGGTGTCCCTGTGGGACACAACCTTCCCGTAAGACGGTCCTACTGTTTTTCAGGTGGTCCTAGGAACTGACTCGTGGCTCTGGAGGCCCACAGACAGAGCCCACCTTCTCTGCCACTTCCAGAGAAGTCTCCTGAGGCCGTTGCTAACCTCCACATTACAATGGTTCTGGAATGCCAAACCCATCTGTATAGCTCCCCCTAGTGCCCACTCAGGAAATCATATCCTTTGGAGTTAATAATAACAACAGCAACAAAATCAATAGCTAAAGTTTCTGAATGCTAACTGAAGAAATATACGTAGAGCACTTAGAACTTTGCCTGGAAAATAGAAAGTACTATGTGTTAGCTTCAATAAGAATAATAATAATTAATTATTATTATTATTATCACTATGGTGATGATGTGCTAAGCATTGAGCGAAGCATAATGGGCGTAAATTGGTTTAACCCTTGTAACTGTAGGATTTTTGCTTACATCTCATATGTGTAAGAAGTGCTAGGGCTGGACCTCCCCCGCCAGCATTTCTCCAAGGGTCGGGTTTGGTGGAAATATCCTTTCTCTGTTGCACAGAGCTGTTGTACCAGAAGGAGAATAATTGTTCCCCTTAGATGATGATAATACCCCCATCTATCCTTTGTTCATCAATTATCAATTTATAAAGTGCTTTTGCATGTTATCATTCATCAAATTCTCATAACATCCCTGTGAGGTAGTATTTTATCTCCTTTTTGGAATCATCCCCACTCAGCTTCCTAAGCCATATCTCCTGGGCCGCTTCCTACGTCACTGGCCACTTACTAGTTTTCTTTGGCTGGTTCCCTCTCCGTTCCCCAGTCTCTAAACATAAGTGTTCATTAGAAGGTCTAATGCCTGGGTTCCACCTCCAGTGCTTCTGATTTAATTGATTTCATGGTAGGGTCTTGGCAGCAGCACATTTAAAAAGCCCTTTAGGAGATTAAACCTTTGTCAGATGAGCCATTTGCTTTCTTCAAAATATGCAAACAACTCATACAACTCAACAACACAAAAACAAACAACCCAATTGGAAAATGGGCAGAAGACCTAAACAGACATTTCTCCAAAGAAGACAAGCAAGATGGCCAGGAGGCACATGAAAAAAATGCTCAACATCACTAATTATTAGAGAAATGCAAATCAAAACAACAATGAGGTACCACCTCACACCAGTTAAAGAGGCCATCATTAAAAAGTCAACAAATAAAAAACGCTGGAGAAGGTTTGGAAAAAAGGGTACCCTCTTACACTGTTGGTGGGAATGTAAATTGGTACAACCACTATAGAAAACAGTATGGAATACCTCAGAAAACTAAATATAGGACTACCATATGACCCAGAAATTCCACTCCTGGGTATATATCCAGAAAGAGTTTTCATTGAAAAAGATACATGTACCTGTATGTTCATCGCAGTGCTATTCACAATAGCCAAGACATGGAAACAACCTAAATGGCCATTGATTGATGAATGGATTAAGATGTGGTATATATATACAATGGAATACTACTCAGCCATAAAAAGGGGCAAAATAATGCCATTTGCAGCAACAAGGATGGAACTAGAGACTCTAATACTGAGTGAAGTAAGTCAGAAAGAGAAAGACAGACACCATATTATATTACTTATATGTGAAGTCTAAAATGTGGCACAAATGATCTACCTACAAAACAGAAACAGATCATGGACATGGAGAACAGACTTGTGTTTCCCAGGGGGGTTAGGGGAGGGAGTGGGATGGATTGGGAGTTTTGGGGTTAGTAGATGAAAATTGTTGTATTTAGAGTGGATGGGCAATGGGATCCTGCTGTGTAGCCCAGGGAACTCTATCCAATCACTGGTGATGGATCAGGATGGAGGATAATGTGAGAAAAAGAATGTATGTATGTGTACAACAGGGACACTTTGCTGTACAGCAGAAACCGGAAGAATATTGTAAATCAATTATAATAAAAAATAAAAGCCTTTTAGGTAATTTATCGAGCAGCTAGGGTCAAGAATGACTGATCTAAATGCTGAAGAGATGCCCTTTCAGCCTCTATCCAAGACCTCTCTTCTGGCTCCACTGAATCTACTTGGCATTTTCACTTGATTGCCCTAGGAGTTTTAACATGTCCAGCCCCGAAAGCTTGATTTCTCAACTCCTCTCCTCTGTTTATACATTTCTCCCATAATCTGCATCATTTTAGCAAATAGCATCATTTTTCTTCCTGCTGCTCAAGCCAAAGACCTGGGAGTTGCCTTCGATCCCATCCCTTTTCCGTATCATTTTTTTTTTTCAATCCGTCAGTAGATGCTGGCGACCCTACCTCCAAAATTCACCCAGACCTCCCTTTTTTCTTGCCACTGTCTGAGCTAAAGTCACCACCATTATCTCTTTCCTGGATTACTTCCTGCAGTGATTCACCCCAACCCCCTGCTCCTGTCTTCATCCTTGCTCCTCTCCTGAGCACTGTCTACAGAGTGGCCAGAGAGACCATCCAATCTGAAATGAAGTCAGGTCATTTCATCTCCCCTCAATGGTTTCCCAAGGATAACACACATTATTCTGCCTTTTCAGGGTCCCGCATCTCTCTCCAGACTCTCTTCTGTCCGTTCTCCCATCTCACTCATTTTGCTTCAGCTGCACTGGACTTTTTCTCATTCCCGGAACACTTTCAAACCCATCTCCCCAGAGCCCTTTTGCTTTGTTTTTTTTTTTTTTTTACTTGGGATCCATTCTTGACATCGGTTTATCAGACTTCTTTACTCTTCACTTTGTATCCAGCTACGGTTCAAATGTTCACCTTGCTGATTATCCTTATTTAAGGCCAATCTCCCATATTCTTTATTTCATTTATTATTGTCTTGCTTGATGACTTTTTTTTTCCCCCTCCTTCAACTGATTAGATTACAAACTCTGTGAGGGCAGGGACCATGGTTCTCTTGCCGGATTTAGCAAAACATACAACACAAAAGACTAAACAGGAATGATATTAAACTTATATATCAATTTGGGGAGAGTTGACATCTTTAGTACAGTCTTCTCATTCATGAACATGGTGCATCTGTTTAGTTAGATGTGTGATCTCGTAATGTTTGGCACATACTTCTTGTGTGCATTTTGTCAGACTTACACCTAACCATTTCATCTATTTTAGCAATTGGAAATGGTATTTTTAATTTTTGTGTCCATGTGTTTAGTGTTAATGTATAGAAATGCACTTGATTTTGTATGTTTATCTTATATCCCAGCACTTTGCTGAACTCATTTGTTCTGTTTGTATTTTGTAGATTCCTTGGAATTTCTGTGTAGAATAGCATGTCATCTGCAAATATGGTGCACTTTATTTCTCCCTTTTTTAAAATCAATATGCTCTTTCTTTTCTTTTCTTTTCCTTTCTCACTTTATTGTACTTCCAGAACTATGTTAAATACAGTGATGAGAATGGATGTCCCTGCCTGGTTCACAACTAGTCCATCCTCCCCCCCGCCCCATTTTTTTATTGGAGTGTAGTTGATTTACAGTGTTGTGTCAATGCCTTCTGTACAGAGTAGTGACCCAATCATACATATATACACATTCTTTTTCTCATACCATCTTCCATGATGTTCCATCCCAAGAGACCGGGACATAGTAGTTCACGTTTTTAAACACAAACTTGCATGATGCCACGGTGAAGGAGAGCTTGGGTGTTAATCTAACCCATAGTCACACAGATCCTGCATACTATCTACGTGATCATAGAAAATGGCTTTGTCGCTCCCCATGTTTTCTCATCTCTGGAATTTGAGATAATAAATCTACGCCACGGCTCTGTTAGAAAGCAGGCAAAAGGCAGAGATTACAGGCTAGCTTTCCTAGGCTCCGATTCCAGCACAAACACTCTCAGCTCTGTGACCTCAGGCAAGGTTTCCTCTGTACCTCAATTTCCTCTTCTGTTAAACAGGCAGACTTATGATTAACCACTTCATCAAGTTGTTGCAGAGACGGAATGAGGTGATAAATGTAAAGCGCTTCCTATCTGGCAGTGAGCAATAGAGAAGCGTTTGTTGTTTTTGTGACGTTTATGTGAAATAATGTGCGTATAACACTTAGCAGAAGGCAGATGCTTGGTAAAACTTTTCCTGACTCTAAGTCCCGTGCTAACTAAAAATAACTAGATTGCATGGAGAGCTTGTAGTGAGAAACAACAGTCTCTCCTTTCCTGGTCTCTGGAGGCAGCCATTTTTACCTCTTTTGAGTTGTTTTCCAAACAATAGGCTCCTTTTTGCACTGCTTGAGATATCAGCTTGAGATTTTATCTATTTACATCCTGAAATTATGGTTGCATATTTACCTCTATTGCACTCTCATCCTTCTAATATAATGACGTCATTGTTTATGGAATTGAACCTTGAATAAGGCAGCCGTTAGGGGTGCCGACCACCACATAGTCAAGAATCCACGTATCACTTTATAGTTGTCCTTGTGTATCCATGATTCAACCAAGTGCGGATCATGTAGAACTGTAGGATGTATTTATTGAACGCAATCGGCGTATAAGTGGACCCATGAGGTTCAAACTTGCGCTGTTCAAGGATAAACTGTATCAGTGTTGGTGAACAATGACAGATATTGTTCACCAAAGAGCCAAAACGTGTGCAATGATTATACTTCTCTTCTTGAAAAAAATGTCCTTATTGCCTTCTTTTTTTTTTGGAGTTTCCTGGAGACTCAGCAGGTTTTTCTTTTTATTTGTGCCATTTGCTTTTCTCATATCCATATTATTTTCAAGTGCTTAAGCCTATCAGCTCCTCGATCACATTCACTTGTTTTTCCTGGAGACTTCCAAGTCTTCTGTGGTTCTCTGTTACACATCTGTCCTGACAGTAACAAAGAAATTAGTCTTTTTCCCTTTTCCCTTCCAGCCCAATACCACCCGCCCCAATGGCACTCATTGCTTGCCTGTGTTTCTCTTGCTCCCTTTTCTTCTCTGTCCATGGTTTGGTCAGCTGCCTTCTTTTTCCCAGCCATGTTCTTTCTTGGTCCGTTCATTTGGCCTTCTCAATAGTCCACTCATAGTAGTAGTATTATTACTCTGTCAGTCAGCTTTTGGCTCATTATAAATTAGCATTTTGGAGTGTGCTCATTTACATAGGGCACCCCAAAGATAACTTGATCCACAGATAAAAGGGCAATTGTTCCAGTGTTTATGTGAGTGAGGCAAAGCCCTTGCAGGGAATAGCAAGCTAAGGGCAGCTGATTATAATGAAAGACTTAAGTAAGGCATAAATGCTTCAGGCATGACAGGAACACAGACGGAAAGAATTGATGACCTGTTTCTGTAGAAAAATATCCATCAAAAGAGAAACCTTTCCTCAAGGGATGCCCAGCCAAGGTGTGGGCCTTGGAAAAGCTGGACCCATACTTTAGGAGACAGCAACCCACTTTGTTGATAGGTCATAAGTGAAGAAACCAGTCTAACAAAGTGTTCATTGAAAAACACTATTTTAACACCAGGCTATAAAGTTGGCCCCGGTAGAGTGTGACTTAAGAAGACTTTTGAACATATTTATTGGTTGATATCAGATGTTGAACTGAAAAGTCTACATCTTAAGATTTATGGAGCAGTGTCCAAGCATCATGACCTTGGGATGTTACTCCATGTAATATCTAAACGAATCCATTTGGACAACTATGTACCTACTCAGCTTTCATTGTGCATTCTCTCCTGGTTAATTTCTGTTGTCTTTGTGTGTGAATTACCCGGAAGGACTTGCTCTCACACTCTCTCCACCTGGCTGTAGCACTACTATTCAAACCTCTAGATTGTGGAGCCTGGAACCCATGTTGATTTCTGCCATGTCTTTAGGTTTCCTATTCACCTTGGTATCCTGATCATTAGATAGGACTTTACCTCTCTCATCTCAGACCCATCCTGTGATCTGTGCAGCCTACTTTACTAAACTAACTACTGATGCTGGTCCCTGGGCTGGTACCTGAGCTGGGTCCACCTCACAACTTCTTTTTCCCAACCCAGCCCCTTTTTCCCTGCCGCATAAAACAGGGGATCTTGTAGTTCCTATCATTCTTTCTCCCCTGCATGTAGCATAACTATTTCTGTCTTTTTTTAAAGACTTATGACCTGAGGGTGAATCACATCCATTATGAAACTCTAGGGGCAGGGGCAGGGGACTCTGCATAGAAGCACAAATACAAGCTTCAGAAGTGTGCTCTGTTTCCATACTTGCTTCAGTCTCAAGAATTGCTGAACTCATTTCCTTTTTTTTTTCTTTTTAGGGCCGCACCCGTGGCATATGGAAGTTCTCAGGCTAGGGGTTGAATTAGAGCTGCAGTTCCACAGCCTGTGCCACAGCCACAGCAATGCAGGATCCAAGCCACATCTGCAGACTATGCTGCAGCTTGTAGCAATGTTGGGTCCTTTACCCACTGAGCGAGGTCAGGGATTGAACCTGCATCCTCATAGAGACGATGTTGGATCTTGAACCCACTGAGCCACAACAGGAACCCTTAATTTCCTTTTTATCCTTCTCAACCATTCTACCAAATAAAACAGCAGAGATCAAAGTGATACTGGAGACTGGGGAACGCTGGGTATCAAAGTCAACTTGTTGGCTACTGGAGTAGAAGGAGGAGGGTGAAACAGAGCAATCGGAGCTACATGCTTTCATAGGTGGCAGATATGTCCTCAGTCAGCGTTTATCCTCTCTACTTAACGTTTCTTACAAAAAATCTTTTTTGACTCCTTGAACTATAAGGACCATCAGCACCCTTGGATCAACCTTCAAAGAGGCCTTCTAGGGAAGAGAAGCCCCTAAGGAGTGTTTCTCCTAGGCTGTTTCCCCTGAGACATCTGCTATTCTTTCTACCCAGCATCTTTTCCTCCTTCTGGAATATTTTCCTTGGGGAATCACTTATTTCTCCTACTTCACTTTTTTTCCTTTTTGGCCATACCTGTGGCATGTGGAAGTTCCCAGGCCAGGGATCGAACTTGCGCCACAGCAGTGGCCTGAGCCACAGCAGGGACCACACCAGATCCTTAACCCACTGTGCCACCAGGGAGCTCCTCTTACTTCTCATTCGATTGCATTTTAGGTTGCATGTGACAAGGGGTGGCAAATAGGGATTCTCTTCCCTCTCGCTGTAGTGTTAGGTTAGAGGTAGCACATGGCCCAAGCTCGTCCCATCACTTGTGATCACTCCTTTTGTCAGAGGTATTGGAAAAGAGACATCTTCTTTCTGTTAAGGTTGTTGGGAAAATAAAACATAAACCTGAAACTGATGGCAGACATCTTGTTTCTACGAAGGGTCAACTTGCTTGATAAGCAGCCAACACCCGAGACACCAGAGTCAAGAGATGGTAGGAAAGGAAACTGACCAGTAACATCATATGGGCCCTTGGGTCCATTTTTGTTTGAAGCTGTAGTAGTTACCCCTTGACTTTACAGATATGTAAGCCAATAGCACTTCCTCCTTTCCCTATTTTCTTTCTTCCCTTCTTTCCTTCCTCTCTCTCCATTTCAGCTGGGGCTCCTGCAATTGCCATTTATGTGATTAGATTCTTGGACTGACTCAGATCTTCACTGAATATCAAATTTCTATGTCTAGTCATGGGCATCTTCATTGGCAGCTAAAATCTAATATATGCAACATCAAGTTCACTCCTTCCCCAAAGGCCACCCCATATTCCCTAACAGAAACCACGGAGTCAGAGTTCCCATTGTAGCTCAGCAGTAACAAACCTGACTAGTATCTGTGAGGATGTGGGTTTGATCCCTGGCCATGCTCAGTGGGTTAAGGATCCAGTGTTGCCGTGAGCTGTGGTGTGGGTCACAGACATGGCTCAGATCCAATTCAACCCCTATCCTGGGAACTTCCATATGCTGTGGGTGAGGCCCTAGAAAAAAGAAAGAAAGAAAGAAACCAAGGCATCATTTAAGATATCACATCTTTTGCACAGCAAAGAAAACCATAAAAAAAAAAACAAACTTTGGAATGGGAGAAAATAGTTTCAAATGATGCAATTGACAAGAGCTTAATCTCTAAAAATATACAAACAATTTATACAGCTCAACAGCAAAAACAAAAAACACAAAAAACCCAACAACCCAGTTGAAAAATGGGCAGATGACCTGAAGAGACATTTCTCCAAAGAAGATAGACAGATGGCCAACAAAAATGCTCAACATCACTAATTATTAGAGAAATGAAAATCAAAACTACTGTGAAGTACCACCTCACACCTGTTGGAATGGCCATCATTAACAAGTCAACAAACAACAAATGTTGGAGAGGGTGTGGAGAAAAGGAAACCCTCCTACACTGTTGGTGGGAATGTAAATTGGTACAACCACTATGGAAAACAGTGTGGAGGTACCTCAGAAAACTAAATATAGGACTACCATATGACCCAGCAATCCCACTCTCGGGCATATATCTGGACAAAATGTTCCTTGAAAAAGACAGGCACCCGTATGTTCATTGCAGCACTAGTCACAATAGCCAAGACATGGGAACAACCTAGATGGCTGTCGACAGATGAATGGATTAAGATGGAATACTGCTCAGCCATAAAAAAGAACAAAATAATGCCGTTTGCAACAACATGGATGGAACTAGAGACTCCCATACTAAGTGAGCTAAGTCGGAGAAAGACAAAGCCAAAGCCATATGATATCACTTATATCTGGAATCTAGTATAAGGTACAAATGAAACCTTCCACAGAAAAGAAACTCATGGACTTGGAGAATAGACTTGTGGTTGCCGAGGGGAAGTGGAAGGAAGTGGGATGGACTGGGAACCTGGGGTTAATAGATGCCAACTATTGCATTTGGAGTGGATAAGTAATGAGATCCTGCTGTATAGCACTGGGAACTATATCTAGTCACTTGTGATGGAACATGATGGAAGATAATGTGAGGAAAAATATAGATGTATGACTGGGTCACTTTGCTGTACAGTAGAAATTGACAGAACGCTGTAAACCAACTGTAATGGAAAAAATAAAAATCATTAAAAAAAGACATCACATCCCCTCTTAGGTGTTTGCTATTATTAACCAGTCCCTAGACCTTACAGATCCTTCCTTTAAATGCTTGTCACTCTGTCCCTTTTGCTCCATCCCTATGGTCACATTCTCCTTTAGACCTTCATGGTTTCCCAAGGACATCACAGCTGTAGTCTCTGAAGTGGTCTTGTTGCCTGCCCTGCACTCCCTCCCCTGAGGCTCAACTCTGCACATCAACCAGCGAGGTGGTTCTACAGCATGACTCTGATCAGACCCTGCTCCGCTGTCATCCTTCATGGTTCCTCACAGGATTTGACTTGGGTTCTGTCTTCTTATCTTAGCCCCCAGGCCTCCCATGTGACCTGGCTCTTGACAACTTCTTTCTTTGAGCCATTTTGTGACCGATCTCATTCACTCATTCAATAAACCTTCTCAAACGCCAGGCACTGTCCTTTCTTGGTACTGAGAATATAGCAGTGAACAGAACCAGAATCCAGGACCTCCTGGAGCTTCATTCTAACTGGGGAGACAGATGGAGGCTGTCAGATGGCAGTTAAGTTCACCGGAGAGACATGGAGCAAGAAAGGACTGGGGAGTGAGAGGGGAGGGTGGTGCAATTTAAAAGAGGGTGCTCAGGAAATATCTCATCAAAAAGGTGACATTTGAATTCAGACTTGAAGGAGCGGAGACAGCAAGCCATGTGGATATCTCCTGGAGAAGAAGACCGTAAGTGCAAGGGCCCTGGGGTGATTTCAAGGATCGGTGAGAAGACTAGTGGTGGGTTGGAGAGAGCAAATGTGGGGGGAAGAGAGAGAGCGAGCGAGCTGAGGCAAACCTTCAAGGGTCTCGTAGACCATGTATTGTAACTACTTTGGCTTTTATCAGATCTCGGGGAGATGGAAAATCATTGATTGTTCTGATCCTAAGAATGACGTGCTCTGACTTTATGTCTTAAAAATGAGCTCCCTGTTCTCTAGAACGTGTCATAAATCCTTCTGCATCCTAGCCTTTAAAAACCTACATTGTTCTCTCCCTGAGACGACCCCTCCCTATTTCTTCACTTCTGAGTCATCTCCTTCCTGACCCCAAAGGTTGATGTATGGTGCTCTGATACCACTGTCATGAATACATGTTTGTGAATGTATGAGTAAGGGGGTGAATCTGATTAAGAGTGAAGGAGGCCACTCATGGCAGGGCAAGGCAGGTAAGTGGATGTTCTGCTTAATAACCAACATTTTTTGAGTGTTCACTATCAGTTGGACATTTCCCAAAGTGCGTCCCGTGGCTTACGTTGTTTCATGCTCGGAACATCCTTCTGAGGTTGATGCTGTTAGTAAAACTCGTTTTTCCAGAGGAGGAGACTGATCATGGAAAGATGAAGGGATGGAGATGGGACTCGAACCAGGCAGCCAGAGTTAGGCAGGATTTCATATCTGGATGAGGGGAAGTAACCCATTTCCTGATGGGCTTGCTTTCTGGAAGAACAGTGAACCATATCAAAATGGCATAAAGAGAGTCTGGGCAACCGAATTGCTACAAAGGTCAAGGGTGGGCAGTACATCCAGCTGCAGGCAGTGGGAGAAGTAGGTGCAGCTTTTAAGGTCAGGGCCTTGGAGTTCCCACCGTGGCTCAGTGGAAATGAATCTGACTAGTATCCATGATTCGTGTTCAATCCCTGGCCTCACTCAGTGAGTTGGGGATCCGGCATTGCTGTGAGCTGTGGTGTAGGTCACAGATGCAGTTTGGATACTACGTTGCTGTGGCTGTGGCTATGGCCAGCAGCTGAAGCTCCAATTCGACCCCTAGCTGGGAACTTTCATATGCGGTGGGTGCAGCCCTAAAAAGCAAACGAAAACAAAAACAAAACACACAGATCAGGGCTTTGTGGCAGGCAGACCTGGGGACAGTTCTGGCCTTCTCCATTGTCACCCATGGGACCTGGGAAAGTTACTGAGACACTCAGGATGCAGCTTCCTCATCTGTAAAATAGGAATATGATTGTTTGTAAGGATTAAACTTGATA
The DNA here is from genome assembly GCF_016906955.1 of Phacochoerus africanus. Classification (NCBI taxonomy): domain Eukaryota; kingdom Metazoa; phylum Chordata; class Mammalia; order Artiodactyla; family Suidae; genus Phacochoerus; species Phacochoerus africanus. Next base: position 22,476,695 of record NC_062548.1, on the reverse strand, counting down.
AGGCTTAGAAAGATCCTCCACTCCCCCGATTCTGTCCCTTCACGTTCTGTCGTCCACTGCTTCTGTCTTGCAGCAAGACCAGCCAGCAGATCTGTGCTGTCAGGCGGCCTGGCTCCATCTTTTGACATGGGCCCTGGATGAAATACTCTGGGTGCTTTTAAAGCTTTTGATTTTTAGAGCTCAAGGTCTCAAAGAAATAATCAAATCAGTTGAGAAGCTAGACATCCACATTTCCTAAGCAGAAGAAACTCACTTTAATGGGAGGAAACCAGTGCGTACTGAGGTCCCACTCAGCACGTACCTCACAAAAATACCAAGAGGTGGCCTTGGAGTGCTGGTGAACAGGAAACGGAGGCAGAAGGAGTTCGTATCATGTGCTCAAAGTCACACGGCTGGATTGAGGCAGATCTGAGACCGGGATCCAGGCCTTTGTCTGACCCCAGTACATACCTCTGTTTTGTACTTGCCTAACAGCATAGGATTCTGGGGGGCAGTGTGTAGCTAATACTGTGTCAAAGAATACTTCACTTCTGCTTCTAATGGTGGCAAGTGACAGAAACCCACTTTCACCTGGCTTCAGCTAAAAATCTTTACTGGAAAGGATGCTGGGATTTTTCATACAAGAGCAATTAGAACTTGGCGAAGCTTGAAGCTGAATCTATCAAGCCATCGGGAGCCCAGGAAGCTGTTTCTTTGTTCTCAGGTCACATATTTCCACCTCTGTTTTTTGGTCAGCATGTGTGCTTCATATGTTTTCACAAGACTGGCTCCGTCTGCTCTTATAGCCCTTAGTTGACCTCAAACTCCCAAGTTACATGTCCAGCATTCAAACATCTTCTCACACTCCCTAGAATCTATTTCTTGCATCCCGAGTTAAAATTCCCTAGAGAGGGGGTGGGGGTGGGGGGGTGATTTGTCTCAGCCTGAGCTAGTGTCCATGCCGACCCAGTCAGCTAGGCTGGGAAGCAGGATACGAAGCAAAGTCACTCTGGCTGAAGTCCAGAAGGGCAAAGGCAGTCCTCAGCAAAGGGCGTGGGTCCGGGGCTCCCAGATGTCCCCTTAGATATCTATTGCGAACCTTAGCCAGTCGATTACACAGAAAAAAAGCTCTAAAATAAAGTAAATCCTAATTAACTGATGATGAATTGAAACAATTAAAAATATAAAAAATACTGTATGTGTTCACATATATGTAAAATCTAAGGAATAAAACACATGAACAAATACAACAAAGCAGAAGTGGACTCACCAATAACAGAGCGGATGAGTGGTTGCAAGAAGGGAGGGGGTGTGGGCGGGGCAAAATGGGTGAGGGCGATGAGGAGGTACAACTGCTGGGTACCATACCTCATAACATAGGTAAGCTACAAGGATGTACTGTACAGAGCAGGCAGTATAGCCAATATATAGTCTATAAAACTACCCAGTTACTATGGTATACATCAGAAACTAATACAATATCCTATGTCAACTATACTTCAATAAAATCAATAAATACAAATATCAAAGAATTAGAGCAAAAGTTTAAGAAAAATGAATGCCTCGCTATCCCTTAGCATTTTTCTTTATGCATTTCAGCTGTTCAGGAACCAATTCAATTTAATCCTAATTGTACTCCTGGGACTCAGGAGGCGGATACATTTCAAAATCTGAATTCATATCCAAAGGGGACTCAGCTTGTTGCGGTTTGAGCCTCAGAGCTTCTCGAAAGTCAACGGTCCTTACAGGAGACTGTCTTTGATTTCACAAGAAGCCTCTAACAACCTGTTTTCATTTATTGGTGAGAAGATATTATTTTGCTCCTTAATTTCCCAATCAGTATGACTGCCCACAGCATCCTGCTCATTTTGCCTTCTCTGAGCCTTCTTCCCAGGAAGGAGAATATCTGATTGCTTGCTAATCAAAACTTCTTTCTGAGCAGCTTGGCATAAGCTGGAAAAGGATAAGAGGCACCTTCCTGTCACCTTTTCTTCTTCCTCTCCTCCTCTCTTCTCCTCTTCCCTCCCCTTCCCCCCTCCGCCGCCTCCTCCTCTTCCTCCTTCCCCAGCTGTGACCTACGCTGATCTGTGGTAACACCAGATCCTTTAACTCACTGTGCCAGGCTGGGGATTGAACCCGTGCCCCTGCAACAACTGGAACCCTGAGCTTCTGCAGTCAGTGCCACAGTGGGAACTCCTGTCAGCTTTCTTCTTAATCTAACTCCACTTTATCCTAAGTATTTTTCAAGCACCTATGGGTGCTAGGCATCGCAGATTAATCAGGCTCTAGCTGCAGCTGCTTTATCACCTCGTTGCTCTGATCATAGATATTCTTAAAGGTCACATTCACTTTTTCTCAGGCTTTCTAAAGTATACACTAAAAATATTTAGCAGATTATACAATGATTTCTCCAAACATGGACCTGGAAAGTTCTAAATGAGAAGAAGAATCTATGCAGGTCGCTTGGCTTTTTTTTTTTTTCTTAAAGTGTATACCCAAACTTTTTCAGTCTACATTTTTTTTCAATACTTCTGGACTGACTACATGATTACACATCAGGTAAAGAGGCAGAAAGCATGTTATTAGCTCTCACAACTAATTTTCAATCCAACTGTAGCTTAAGTTAACTGTATACCTACTATAACTTCCTGTCTAGATGTTAAGGTTAGTAGCATATTCCTTGACTGAGCTGGCCGAGGTGGTTTTGGTGGAGAGATGAGACTGTTGAGGTCAGAGATATGTCAGTTTCCTGTTTGTATATTTTGATCCTGAAACAATCACAGCCTTCACCTGTCAGGAATGTTCCGTCCATTCGTTCATGAGTTTTTTTCAGCTGAGAAATTCCCATCATAACTTTCTTACTCTCTTTGCTGAAAGGGGAAGGATGTTGCAAAAATTGGCTTTGCCAGAGTTCCCGTCGTGGCTCCGTGGCTAAAGAATCCGACTAGGAACCATGAGGTTGCGGGTTCGATCCCTGGCCTTGCCCAGTGGGTTGGGGATCTGGCGTTGCTGTGACCTGTGGTGTAGGTCACAGACGTGGCTCGGATCCCTCATTGCTGTGGCTCTGGTGCAGGCCGGTGGCTACAGCTCCCATGAGACCCCTAGACTGGGAACCTCCATATGCCATGGTGCGGCCCTAGAAAAGGCAAAAAAAAAATTGGCTTTGCCAGATTCCCTGGACATGTCTATTTACTGAGCTTAATGAAGAGCTGTCTATGATTGAATAATGATACTTGAGTTCTAGACTGCAGCCCGGAGGGAATGCCTCTCTCATTTGCCACCTGAAAAACTACAGTTACTAAAATTGCTTATAGAGCCTCTCCTTTAGGAGTTTACATTAGGAATCTCTTCAGGAAAATTTATTCATGCATTTGTGCTTCGTACATTCATTCATGTCTTTCTTCTCACGGCCATTTGAGCAAGCCTGTTCTACCCAGGCACATAAACCTGCCTGCCCAAAAAAGCACGATTCACAAGTTTATTTATTTATTTATTTATTTATTTATTTTTGTCTTTTGTTGTCGTTGTTGTTGTTGTTGCTATTTCTTGGGCCGCTCCCGCGGCATATGGAGGTTCCCAGGCCAGGGGTCGAATCGGAGCTGTAGCCACCAGCCTACGCCAGAGCCACAGAAACGCGCGATCCGAGCCACATCTGCAACCTACACCACAGCTCACGGCAACGCCGGATCCTCAACCCACTGAGCAAGGGCAGGGACCGAACCCACAACCTCATGGTTCCTAGTCGGATTCGTTAACCACTGCGCCACGACGGGAACTCCACGATTCACAAGTTTTGATGTTTAAGATCAACTGTGATCACCTGGGATAGACTCAGTGGCATTCTGGGAAAGGTGAGACAGTCACCTTGCTAAAAAAAGTAAAGCTCCAGAGTTCTTGTTGTGGTGAAGTGGAAATGAATCCAACTAGTAACCATGAGGTTGTGGGTTCGATTTCTGGCCCTGCTCAGTGGGTTAAGGATTTGGCGTTGCTGTGAGCTGTGGTGTGGTTTGCAGACTCCACTCAGATCCTGTGTTGCTGTGGCTGTGGCACAGGTCAGCAGCTGTAGCTTCAATTTGACTCCTAGCCTAGGAACCTCCATATGCTGTGGGTGCGGCATTCAAAAGCAAAAAAAAAAAAAAAAAAAAAAAAAGCTCTGATTTTCAGGATGTGCCAATTTCCCTGGTGTAAATACTGCTGTGGCTGATTTCAAGCACAATGTGATGTCACCAAAAGTGGATTAGGGAAGAAGTGCTTACAGCAGCCCTCATGAGTCCAGTCGTATGAGTCACGTGAGCCACCGGAGCCAGCTGAAAAGGCTCTGCCCCCAAATCTGTTGATTTCTTCCTTTCTTTCTGTTTGCTGATTTCTTTACCTCAACATTTTCTTTCCTCTCTCTTTCTTGTCCTCGGCTTGAACTCTTAACCTCTTCTGCAACTCTAACCTCATTTCTTACCTCTGGTCCTTTGGCTTTGTTGTATGTGATGTTCTCTTCCCAATGATTGGGTCCCTACTCTCTTCTTCAGGACTGCTGCTTTGGCACATGACATTTAAATGATTTGGTCAAGGTCACACAGCTAATAAGTGGCAAAGCTGGGACCTGAACCCCACTCTGTTTTAATTCACAGACTCTGCTTTTAACCGGAATGTTAAAATTTGGGGGAGGGTACAAATGTCTCAAGTAAGAGAAGAAAATAGGAGCCCAGAATGGGATTCAGGAGAGCTTTGCTAAGGATGTGGCATTTTGGGCTGTTGAAATGGAGATAGGGAAATGAAAAGCTTCCATTGAGGCACAGAGGAAAGCCATTAAAGGTGGGGCTGTGAGTTCAAAGTGTATGATTTAAGATGTGGTGAGCCAGTTAACCTGATCAGAATCATTTGGTGGAGGTTGTTTAAAATGCTGGTGGTTGGACCCCCTCCAGATCTTCCCCTGCCCTCCTCCCCGAGTCTGATCCCCTGGGGCTTGGGCCCTCCAGATCTATTTTTAATAAGCTTCTCTGGATTTTCTGATGTACCCTATAGTTGAGAACCAACTAGAGCCATTTGGTGGAACCAGCAGGAATGCAGGGATAAGCGTTCACCAGTTTTGTTTTTGTTTTCCACTCTTCATATCTGTCCTGGAGCCCTGAGAGAGATCCCAGGAAAGCCACTTGATTTTCCTGGTCACTATTAGTCGCTCAATTCTCCTGTCACCTCAAACCATGGAAAAGTCTTATTTTAGAAAATCTATCTCATATTGATAGGGATGGAGTAGGATACACGGGTAGTTGTCGAAGTCCCAGTAAGGGACCACAGATAGAGAGGGAAACCTAGGGAACTTTGGGAGATCACTTTTAAGTTAATTGCTCACGAGGCCATCAGAACTAGGCAGCCTTACTTGACTAGTGGAGGAAAAAGAGATATGCCCCAGGCCATTGGGTGGGAGATGGGGTGAAGCCTACATTCAAGTTCAGACCAAGGGCAGGAGTTTAAGGACCGCCTTTCTGCTGATTTAAACAAGCACCATGCCAGTCCTAGCTTGACCACATAGGGTCAAATACTCTCTTACAGGTTACAAGGGAAGAGCTACTACTACAAGAAAGAGAAAGAGGAGGTCTTTTCCCACCCCCGTTCCCCTTGGGTTATAAAACTGTAGCCCACCTAATCCTCACGGCAGAGCCTTCTTGCCTGCCTGCTTGCATCTCTCACAAGAATCTTATGTTAATAAATCTATTTCTTGCCTATCCCTTTGTCTCTCGCTGAATTCCTTCTGTGCCGAGACATAAAAACCTGAACCTCTAAGTCCAGACACCGGGTGGGTGATTCTAATTTAAAAACCATGGGTTCAGGTCCCAATCTGGGTTCGGACTAGGTTCAAGTCATAAGTGGTGTAGTTTCAATACGGTATTTCAGCTTCTGTTGAAATATTTTATTTGTATTTTTTAACTTTCATTTTTATTTTATTATTTATTTAATCCATAAATAACTTATTTTTATTGTTTATTTAACTTTAATTTTAAATTCCATTTAAAGATTTTTGGAAGTAAAAATACACCCTCTATCTTCCTAGGGCATGCTTTGGGTCCACTCAACAAATTATCTCCAAGTTTTTCAGAGCCACCCTGGAAGGATGGAGACAGTGACAAGGTAGAAAAAGTCTTGCTTTTACTTTAGCACAACATTCCAGAGAATAAACTCTTTTGATTTTTCCAGGTCCCCAAATTAGTCTTCATATGTGTTTGTCCCACTATTCAGGTTTTTAAAGTAGCATCCATAATTTAAATGTCAAGAACTCTGCTTATTTTTATTGTTGGCAGTCTAATTTTGATTTAAGAATATGATATCTACTCAACAATCTCTCAGTGTGTTAATTATACTTATTTTAGAGTTTTATTCTGATTTATTTTTTATTTTTTATTTTTTAGGGCCGCACCTGTGGCCTGTGGAAGTTGTCACACTAGGGGTCAAATTGGAGCTGCAACTGCCAGCCTACACCACAGCCACAGCCACACCAGATCTGAGGTGTGTCTGCAGCCTGCGCCACAGCTCATGGCAATGCTGGATCTTGAACCCACTGAGAAAAGTCAGGGATTGAACCTGCATCTTCACGGATACTAGTCGGGCTCATTACCCCTGAGCCAAGATGGAAACTCCTCTTCTGATTCTTGTATTAGCTCCACTTAATTTGGGGTTAGTTCCTCTGCTTATTCAGCCTCTTACCTCTATTTCACGGTGTGTTTGCCTGAACTCTGTGGTTATCTGGCTTGATTAGTGTGGTTTCTTTAGCACAACTGAAAACCACTGGGGCAGTGAATGTGGATTGTGATTACAAGGCGTTTGATGCAGAGGGAGTTCTCCTTTAAGGAGTGCAGAAAGTGCTTACATTCTGGGCATGTGGACTGCTTGTCTTTTGGGCCAGTTGAAAGGGACTTGGGGACACTGATCTGCTTCTCTCCCAAGCCCCCATCCTTCCTCAGGGAATTCTCCTGTGGCATAGATCCCCTACTTTATTAAGAGGATTTTTCTTTCAACAGGACAATCACTCATGTGTGGGTGATTTAATATTAGGTTATATAATTTATCCTATTAACAGATCAAAGGAGAAAAATTATTTAATTTTGATAAATGCAAAAATGGATATTTAATAAATTTCAAAATCCAGTGCTGATTTTTAAACATTTGGTTATGTAACAGTAAGGGGATATGTACTTCACATGACAAAATACGTGAAAATTGACACACATTTGTATCTATTGCCCAAAAAACCCCCAGTGTTTGCTTAATAGTAAAATGTTAAAAAGTTTCTACTGAAGTGAGGAATAAAATGAGGCATGTAATGCATATTGTGGTATAAAATTTAAACGTGACAGAAAATGTAATGAAAATTGAAAGCCTCTCCCTCCATGATTCTACACACTTGAAATAACCAATATTAATAGTTCGATGCCTTTTTTTCGCTAATTTTACTTTCCTAAGCCAATACTATGATTTATTATGTTTAAGAGATAATATAGTCTATTATTATTTTGGGGGATGGTCACAAATGGAATTAAAGAACTAGCCAATGTATTTAGATAAGAGTATAAAGTAGCACAGCAATTTTAACTGAGGACACAAAATTGTTATTTACAGATGTTTCAATGGGCCATTGATGTGTAACAAACTACCCCAAGACTCAGTGGCCTAAGACAACAACCATTTATTTGCTCATGGGTCTGCCAGTTGGGGTTGTCCCTCTCTTTCTCTCCTGTCTCCCTCTCTCTCTCTCCCTGACCTCTCCCTATGGTCTTTCCAGCAGGGGAACCAGACTTCTCACAAGGTAGATCTGGGCTCCCCAAACCGCAAAAGTGGAACCTTCTAGGCTTCCTTGAAGCTTAGGTATAGTGTCACTTCCTCTGTTGTCTGCTGATGAAAAGCAAGTCACAGGCCCTTCCCAGAATCAAGGGCAAGAAACTGCACAAGAGTGTGAATTCTGGGAGGTGTGGTTTACTGGAACCATGGTTTAAAAGACTACCACCACGTGACATGGTTTTAGTTATAGACAACCCAAAAGAATCAACTGGAAAGTGATGGAGAACAATAGGGGGGGTTCAGTCAAATGATTGATGACAGAACAGGTAAAACTAAGTATATACTTATAACAATGTTACAAAGTTTTACGGAATTAAAGACAGTATTTATTATACCACTAATAATTATTTCATGAATATTTATTTAGCTACTACCACATAACGAGTATTGATACAGAAATACATAAATAGAAACATATTTAACCATCATGAAACTTGCAGTCTAGACAATACATACATTAAGCAAAGTCTGTGATGTTGGAAGGAACTTTGCCCATTAGTGAGTTATTGTGGTGTAACAAACAATCCCAAAATCTTAGTGGCTTAAAACAGTAAACATCTATTGTTCTGCTTAAGAGTTCAAGTTGCTTAGGGCAAAGCAATTTTAGTGTAAGGGGTGGGTTCAGGTCTGCTGTACTTGTCCCTCAGTCTGGGACCAGCAGCTAGTCAGAGTGTAATTTTTCCTGCCACATGGCAGGAGGACAAGCCAAACCATGTCAGCACATTTAAAAAGGCCCCTATTTGCATCGTTTACTTATATTCCATTTGCCCAAGCAAATCACGTGGCCAAGTCCAATACAATGAGACAAAGATGTATAATGCTATTACATGAACAAAGCAAGGGTAAGAAACAACAATATAGTCAACCACTGTCAATAATCTGAAGAACTGGAGGTGTGGTTTCCTGGAGATGTGGTGCACTGTCTGAAGAGCTAAATAGGGGCCAGATCATTTAGGGCCTTGCTGGCCTTGCTAAAGATGTTGAATGGCATGGAAGTGCAAAGCCAAGCCACTGGGGATTTTTAAGCAGGAGAGTGACATGGTCAGTTTACTGTTAAAAAATGCTACCATATAAAGAATGGCTCGGAAGAAAGAGGAAGATTTGAAGAGAGTAGGTATGAAGCGATTGAAATAAGTTAAGATGGTGGCTTGGCTTGGACAAGGAAAGTGACAGTATAAAGGGAAGTACAAAGGGTTTGAGATCTATTTTAGAAATATAATGATTAGGCTTGGTCAGGAATGGGATGTGAGTTTGAGGGAGGGCTCAGGTAAGACTCAGATGCCTGACAACTGCACTGGGTCAATACACATGCCACAAATGCGCTCAGTAACATATTTGAGGAGGTTGATTAAAAGTTTAGTTTTGGATTTACCAGGTTCTGTATACTTGTGAGACAATACTCATAAAACACCTAGGGATAAACTTAACAAGCAATGTGAAGAATCCATATGAATAAAACTATAAACCTCTATGGAGGGCCATAAAAGAAGATTTGAATCAATGGAGTGTCAAACCTTGCACTTGGATAGGAAGACTCAAAATTGTAAAGATGTCAATTTTCACTAAAGACATCTATAAATTCAATGCAACTTCAATCAAAATTTCAATAGTGTTTTTTTTCTTGGAACTTGCAGCAATTACCAGGACCATTCTCTAAAAGAAGTGTAATGAGAAATAACCTGTTCCATCATGTATTAAAATACATTATAAAGCAAGAAGATTTATAACAGCAGAGTATAGACGGAAAAATAGATTGATAGCTCAATGGCGTTGAATAAAGTAAAGAAATTGTGGATCCAAGAACAGATGAGGGTTTAGTATATCCCAGGGATACCATAGCCAAGTGATGGAGAAAAGTCATATTATTCAATGAAAGATTTAAAGACAACTGGATAGCTATTTAGAGAAAAATAATAAAGCGGCATCTACAAAGCTCCACTTCTCTTTTTTATCTGCTACATACTATTCCATAGCTTCAGGATAGCATCTTTTAGTAAGTCATAATCATATGGATATAATTTTAGTTTCTTCTTCTTTTTTTATAAAAAATAGCATGAAAAGGAAATTTTTATATAGCATCTTTGGACAAATGTGTGAAACCTTCTCTGGGATACATTCCAAGATGTGAAATTGCTGAGTCAGAAAGGATGTGCTGTGGGGTTTTTTTTGTTTTTGTTTTTGTTTTTTTTAAGTACTGCTGTATTTTCCTTTGAAATCTCAAACTACACTCCAAGCAGCAGTGGGCAAGAAAGCAAAACCAAAATAAATCCCAATAAAACAGATGGATCAAGTTAATAAAAGTAAAAGCAGAAACAAATGAAATAGGAAAAAAAAAAAAAACAGTTCAGATGACCAATAAAACCCAAAGCTGGATTCTTCAAAAGACACACACACACAGACACACAGACACACACACAGACACACAGACACACACACACACACACACACACTTTCTGCAAGTACAATCAAGTCCAGGAGAGTGGGCTCACATGGTATTAGGATAATGATGAAGGAGATACCGGGTGGATACTGAGGAGATTTTTCAAATCAGGAGATCACTTTATATAGCAGCTTTGCTGAAGTCAGACGGTGAGGCAATAACTACATATAATGAAAATTGCCATTGGCATTCCTTTGTAAATTGTGCTCAGTTGGAGCCAGATAATGCTTTTGCAAAAACCTAATGTTCTTCAGCTTTGAATCCCATTGCTACTTCTTTGATTAGTGGCCAACTTACATGAAAAGCACCTTTAAACTGTGGAATCATGCTTGGCGTGGGGAGATGCTCAAATGTAGAAACAGACTTCTACAGGCCCAGCAGATTCACACCTTGCTCAGGTGAGGCATGGCTTATTTGTTTATCTATTTATTTATTTATTTTCTCTCTCTCTTTTTCTACTTTTTAAGGCCACACCTGTGGCATACGGAAGTTTCCAGGCTAGGGGTCGAATCAGAGCCACAGCTGCCGGGCTACACGCCAGAGACAGCCACAACAGATCCGAGCCACGTCTGTGACCTACAAGCACAGCTCACAGTGACACTGGATCCTTAACCCACTAAGCAAGGCCAGGGATTGAACCCACATCCTCATGGATCCTAGTCGGGTTTGTTTCCCCTGCACCACAGTGGGACCGCCTAGTCTCTTTATTTAGAATAGCTGGAAGAATTGTCTATGTGATTTAAACTGTCAGGGTCCCTCTGTTTTATTTTTGTTAAAAAGGTAAAAAAAAAAAAATTAATGGAGCATGTATAGTTGAATTCACATATACTAAATGTGTGGGTGATATGATTCGACTATATTACTTTATCCAAATCCATTTGAAAAGCTAGATTAAATGGCCAAAAATGTCAAGGAAAATATAAATTCTCAAAAATGGGCCCCAGAAAACCCACAGAAACACTCACAAAAATATAGAAATGGTAGTTCAAGGCCCAGCTACTCTGCCCACTCTCCCTGTCACCCTAGACACACGTCCTTTGTAGTTGCAGAGGCAAGTTCTGCCTAATGTCAGGGACAAGCTCCCTGCCACCCTCTATTTTAGAACATAGAGAAAATACAGGGAGCCATCCATCTTATTTTATATGGCTTGTTTACTCCTGATATCAAGACAAGAAAATACAATGACAGGCTGATCTCACTTATGAATGTAGAAGCAAAAACTCTAAAAAACATACTAGGTAATTGAATCTGGTGGTGTATTAAAAAACAGTACATCTGGATCACGTCAGATTTATCTGAGAAATTCAAGTTTGGGCATCAAAGTAACTACCAATGTAACTTACTGTACTTACAGATTAAAGGGGCAGATCATTCAATGGATACTGGGAAGACATTTGATAAAATGCAGCATCTTTTCATGATCCAAAACACTAGAAATAGACATCAGGCGTGTCTACTGTAAATATGCAGCAAATATTATATATCACAGTGAATCTTTAGAAACGTCGTCATTAAAGTCAGAAGTAACACAGGGTGTCTGCTGTAGCTACTGGTGCGTCTGGTCTTGCTGGCCGAAGCCCCAGGAATGCACTGGCCCTGGAGTGGCCCCCATCGTTGCTCCTGCCTAGAAGACACTCAGCATCTAGCTTTCTCAGTATTTTAAACTATGTCCCCAGTACACCTCTCATTAAAAAGTGAATTATGATAAAGTCGTGAAATAAAGGTTTATATTTCTAGTTTGTAAAACAAACAAAAAACCCCCAAACAAACAAAAAAACCCCCCATAAAAGCTGGATCTTTTAACCCCCTGCACCCAGGTGATATGCAACGTGAGAGCGATCAACATAGGAAGGAGGGAGTTCCGGTTGTGGTTCAGTGGTTAACGAATCCAACTAGGAACCATGAGGTTGCGGGTTCCATCCCTGCCCTTGCTTAGTGGGTTAAGGACCTGGCACTGCCGTGAGCTGTGGTGTAGGTTGGTGGCTACAGCTCCAATTGGACCCCTAGTCTGGGAACCTCCATATGCTCCAGGAGCGGCTCTAGAAAAAGGCAAAAAGACAAATATACATATATATATACACATATATATACATATATATACACACATATATATACATATATATATACACACATATATATACATATATATATACACATATATATATATGAAGGAGGTACATATGAAAAAGATAAATATTGGACAGGAATGTAGAATTTACCGAATGGTATTAACTGAAACATGAAAACATTCTCTCTGTTCCCCTTGCTGTCAATCATACTTAAAAAACCACTTAAGGAAACACAATATTTACCCTCCTGTAACTCATTTATACATGTGGACTCTCTCTACCTAGGCACAGACATAGACAGGTACGTTGGGTGAAAGAAGGCAGTTTGTTTTGCCAGGTCCCCGTGGATGGACTCGGGGTTTCTTTCATGTCTTTGCTATTGTAAACAGTTGGCCTTTGCGTCACTGCATTTGAGGGTTACACTTCTAAATCTTGACTTGCTAGATTAAAAACAGCCCAGATGTCCCCCAACAGGTAGATGGGTCAGCGAACTGTGGTTCGCTTTGCATTCCAAACCCTGGAACACAGGGGAAGGATCAAAATGGCAGAGGAGGAGTTCCTGTCATGGCGCAGTGGTTAACGAATCTGACTAGCAACCATGAGGTTGCAGGTTCGATCCCTGGCCTTGCTCAGTGGGTGAAGGATCAGGCGTTGCCGTGAGCTGTGGTGTAGGTTGCAGACGCAGCTCGGATCCCACGTTGCTGTGGCTGTGGTGTAGGCTGGTGGCTACAGCTCCGATTGGACTCCTAGCCTAGGAAGCTCCATATGCTGCGGGAGCAGCCCCAGAAAAGGCAAAAAGACCAAAAAAAAAAAAAAAAGATAGCAGAGGAGAGAGATGGTGCTCTCGCCTTCGGCCACAAACACCTCGAAAAACCGCAACTACACGTAGAACGAGCCACACAGAACATCTGCGGAACGCTGGCAGAACTTAAACCTCCGAAAAGGACAGACCCCGGAGCACACCCCGGCAATAAGAAGGAATAGACTCTCAGTATACACTACAACTTAGAGGATGCTAAGGAGTTATGGTAAATGAAAACAGCCAATCCTAAAAGGCTTACGTAACTTATCATTCCTTTTTTTTTTTTGTCTTTTTGCAGTTTCTAGGGCCACTCCCACAGCATATGGAGGTTCCCAGGCTAGGGGTCCAATTGGAGCTGTAGCCACCGGTCTACACCAGAGCCACAGCAACAAGGGATCCGAGCCGAATCTGAGACCTACACCACAGGTCATTCCTTTAACAGACAAATTAGTGATCACTGGAGGTTAGGGATGGGAAGAGGGTAGAGTAGTAGAAGGTGAGAGAGAGGTGGGGTCATTATAAAAAGGCAAAAGGGGAAAAAACTGGCACATAACTACAAACATCCTCAAATTTTAAAACATGAAATATTATTATTATTATTATTATTTAGGGCCACACCCGCGGCACATGGAGGTTCCCAGGCTAGGGGTCACATTGGAGCTACAGCTGCTGGCCTGCGTCACAGCCACAGCAACACAGGATCCAAGCTGCGTCTGCGACCTATACCACAGCTCACAGTGCCAGATTATTAACCCACTGAGCAAGGCCAGGGATCGAACTTGCAACCTCTCCGTTCCTCATTGGCGTCGTTTCCACTGCACCCCAGTGGGAACTCCAAAACATATTATTTTGATTCATAAAAAAGACGAAGGGAATAATCCTTGTGGTGATGAAGCTGTTCAGTATTTTGACTATGGTGGTGGATATATAAACTCAAATTCGACAAGATTTTATAGGGCCAAATACACACACACACACACACACACAGAAGTATAAGTAAAAGGGGGAATCTTAAGATGAATGGGTGGTGTCATTTTCAATATCCAATTGTCCTATAGTTTTACCAAATGCTGTCATTGGGGAAACTGAATCAAAATTACATGAGATTTCTTTAGAAAAAATTTTTTCTGGCATGTCTGCGGCATGCAGAAGTTCCCAGGCTAGGGACTGAACCTGTACCACAACTGTAACCAGAGCCACAGCCTGCTGAGCCACGAAGGCACTCCCTACGTGGGATGGCTCTGTATTATTTCTTACAACTCTTGCTTCTTACAGTTATCTCAAAATATAAATTTAGAAAATCATCTCAATTTATAAAAGGCATATATATATATATATATATATTTTTTTTTGTCTTTTTAGGGCCATACCCATGGCATATGGATGTTCCCAGGCTAGGGGTTGAATCGGAGCTGCAGCTGCCGGCCACCACAGCCACAGCAACTCCAGATCTGAGCCGCATCTGCGACTACAGATGCACAGCTCATGGCAACGCTGGATCCTTAACCCACTGAGTGGGGCCATGGATTTATCCTGTGTCCTCCTGGATACTAGTCAGGTTCATTATTGCTGAGCTACAATGGGAACTCCTCAATTTTATGTAGACCTCTATTCCAAAACACCTAGAAAAAATGGAAGCAAAAAACTTCATCAATCCCACAAAAGTTAGAGAAAATAAAGGAAGAAAGAAAGCATAGCGATAGAAAATATAAAATGTGATGACAAAGATAAACTCAAGTATTAGTGTTGAAATTAAATGTGAATGAGTTACATCTCTCTATGGCTGGAATTCCTACTATGGTGCAACAGGATCGGAGGCGTCTCTGGAGTGCTGGGGGCATAGGTTCGATTCCTGGCCTGACACAGGAAAAAAAAAACCTCTCTTTATAAAAAAGCAGAACCTACAGCTACCATTTAGTGAGTATTAACCATGTTCTAGGCATTGGGCTAGGCAGTATTTTTTTTTTTTAATTAAAAAAATTTTTTTTTCTTTTTATAGCCACACCTGTTGCATATGGAAGTTCCCAGTCTAGGGGTCCAATCGGAGCTGGACCTGAGGCCTACACCACAACCACAGTAACACTGGATCTGAGCCACATCTTCGACCTATGCCACAGCTTGCAGCAAGCACCAAATCCTTAACCAACAGTGAGGCCAGGGATCAAAGCCACATCCTCACAGAGACAATGCTGGGTCCTTAACCCTCTGAGCCGCAATGGGAACTCCATAGTCACTTTAAATAGATAATTTTATTAAATGCCACTGAAAAACTCTGCAAGGTAGGTTCTGTTTTTACTCTCCCTTTAGAGATGAGAAAACCGAAGCTTAAGAGAGATTTAGCCTTTTGCTTAAAGTATAGAATCCAGGCTTAAACCCAAGCACTTTGATGCTTAAGGCTGTGCTCTTATTATTCTATTAAACTGCCACTCAGCTTGGTTAAAATAACATTATTTACAAGTTATTTATGAGAGGTAAACCAAGGCAAAAATATGTATAAAATCTGAGAATAAGGGATGAGGGAAAATTATACGAGGCCAATGATAGCAAAAACGAAAGGAGCAGGGACCATAATATTAAGATTTGTGTCATAGGATGTGAATAAAAGCAACTTTGAGAACAGTGCCCGTGTGCCTATGTAAAATTCTGTTTATGTTAACCAAAATGTGTGTGTGTGTGTGTGTGTGTGTGTGTGTGCACTGTGAAATTAGTGGTGGCATGTAGGGGGTGTGCCCATAGATTGTTGAGTTTGTTGTTCTATTTTATTTGTTTAATTAAAATGGGTTTTTTAAAAAAATATAAAGAACAAATGCCATCCCTGATCTTAAGGAATTTATTGGTTTAGTTGGAGAATAGGCAGGTGCCCGGCGGTCCATCATGCAAACCAAGAGAGAAATGAGGGATGGAGGCTATATACTATGTTGGAGGAATACAAAACTCAACCTTAAACGTGATAAAATGAAGGATGCTTTTCGAGAGAGGTGTCATCAGGCACTTTCTCCCATCGTGCTTGGATAATTCTCCCTTTCCGTTGAGGGTGGCAGGGGGTGGGGGTGGGGGCATCAGGGGGCAATACACAAGAATGGCAATGTCAGCCCTTTCAAAGCAATGGAATGTTTTCCATCGGAAAGAAAAAAGACAAAAGGAAAACCCCAACAAAAACAACTCAACTTTTCTTATTTCCCCTGAACTGGGTTGTCTGTCCCTTTGCAGTTGCTATGACAACAGCAGCTGTCCTCTTTCTTCATTTGGATCTATTTCCAAACTGAGAACAATGACTGTAAAAAGATCAGAAAGTGGGGAAAGCACGTAGGCATTCAAGGCATTAGAATTATTTACCCCAGAGAAAAGAATGCTAAGAGGTGGTGATTATATGGTTCTGGGCTATTAAAGGTTACTATGGCATAAGTAGTTCTCTGCGGGGGCCCAAGATAAAGTCAGATTTATTTTAACGGAAGGGAAATAGCTTTAGGGAAAAAGTCCCTGACAGAAAGTTCTGTGGGACTGCTTTTCTTCTTCCAAGGTAGATTGATGGGGAGGCCCTGGAATTTTGTGTCCTGCAGGGGTTGTCATCCTCCCCTGAAAAATTCTTGACTGGTAAAACATCTACAATAAAAACAGTCAAAACCAAACACACAAGAGTTTTGACATTTAAGAATAAAATACGTCCACAGAAAAGAAAATCATGGACACGGAGAATAGACTTGTGGTTGCCAAGGGGGAGGGGGAGGGGAAGGAGCCAGATTGACTGGGAATTTGGGGGTAATAGATGCAAATTATTGCCTTTGGAAGGGATAAGCAACAAGATCCTGTTGTATAGCACTAGGAACTATACCTAGTCGCTTATTATGGAGCAAGATAATATGAGAAAAAAGAATGTATACATGTAGGTGTGACTGGGTCACTTTGCCGTACGTATAGTTGAAAATTGACAGAACACTGTAAACCGGCTATAATGAAAAAAAATCAAAATCATTATAAAAAAAGAATAAAATACTACTCTGAGTGTCTTATGTTTATTATCTCACGTAATACTTGCAACAATCTGGAGCTCCTACTGTGGCACAATGGGTTAAAAATCTGACTGCAGCAGCGGTCAAGGGTTTGATCCCTGGGGCGTTGCAGTGGGTTAAAGGATCCAGCATTAGGTTGCAGCTGAGGCTTGGATCTGATCCCTGGCCCTGGGAACTCCACGTGCCGTGGGAGGGTTAAAAAAGAAACAAAACAAAACAAAACAAAAAAACCTTATTGAAAAAAAATACTTGAGGAGTTCCCATTGTGGCTCAGTGGAAACAAACCCAACTAGTATCCATAAGGGTGCGGATTTGATCCCTGGCCTTGCTCAGTGGGTTGGCAGCATAAAAATTAAAAACTAAGAAAAAAATACTTACAACAATCCTATCTGGAAGAGACCATTATTATTCCCATTTTATGGATGAGAAAACTGGGTTGGAGCGCTTAGCAAGTTGCCCAACTCACACAGCTGATGAAAGCAAAGCTGGCACTTGAACTCAGGAAATCTGTATCCTTTTTTTTTCTTTTCATTCTTTTTAGGGCTATACCACAGCATACGGAAATTCACAGGCTAGGGGTCAAATCGGACCTGTAGGCGCCGGCCAACACCACAGCCACAGCCATGACAGATCTGAGCCATGTCTGTGACCTACACTAGAGCTCACGGTGACACTGGATCCTTAAGCCACTGTTAACCATTGAGCAAGGCCAGGGATCGAACCCGCATCCTCATGGATGCTAGTTGGGTTCGTTACTGCTGAGCCACAATGGGAACGCCAGAAAACCTGCATTCTTAACCAGTGCTAGTTTCTTGTGATAGATAATTTCTCTCTTGAAATCCAGTTGTGTTGGGGCCTTGGGAGGAATCCTGTATAAAGCCCTTGCAGACATGAGTTCTAATCTTATTTATCCATTCACTGAGTCACTAATTAATAACTATTTATTTATTTATTTATTTTTGTCTTTTTAGGGCTGCACCTGCTGCATAAGGAAGTTCCCAGGCTAGGGGTGAATCAGAGCTTTAGCCACAGGCCCATACCACAGCCACAGCAATGCCAGATTTGAGCCACATCTGAGACCTACACCACAGCTCATGGCGACGCTGGTCCTTTAACCCATGGAGTTAGGCCAGGGATCAAACCCTCGTCCTCAAGGATACTAGTCAGGTTCATTTCCGCTGAGCCACAATGGGAGCTCCTAATAACTACTTATTGAATATCTACTATATGCAATCTCTAGCTGGGAATTGGGGTTTCAGAGGAGAGCAGTCTGGACAGAGGTCTCTTACGGCTTATAGTCTAGGGCAGAACCACAGAGAAAACAAATAAATGGAGTTCCTGTCATGACTCAGCAGAAACGAATATGACTAGGAACCATGAGGATGCAGATTCGATTCCTGGCCTCGCTTAGTGGGTTCAGGATCCGGTGTCGCTATGAGCTGTGGTGTAGGTTGCGGACTTGGCTCGGATCCCGAGTTGCTGTGGCTGTGGTGTAGGTGGGCAGCTGCAGCTCCAATTGGACCCCTAGCCTGGGAATCTCCATATGCCACAAGCGCGGCCCTAAAAGGATGGAGAAAAAAGAAAAAGGGAGTTCCTGTTGTGGCTCAGGGGTTAATGAATCCGACTAGGAACCATGAGGTTGCAGGTTTGATCCTCGGCCTTGGCTCGGCGGGTTAGGGATCCGGCATTGCCATGAGCTGCGGTGTAGGTCGCAGATGAGTCTCGAATCCTGCATTGCTGTGGCTCTGGTGTAGGCTGGTGGCTATAGCTCTGATTAGACCCCTAGCCTGGGAAGCTCCATATGCCGCAGCTGCGGCCCTAGAAAAGACAAAAAGACAAAAAGACAAAAAAAAAACCCCACAAAAAAACCCCCAAAACCAAAAACCAAATAAATGGATGTGATAATTCAGATACTAATAAGTGATATGAGGGAAATCAACTGGTCCAGGAGATAGGGAATTTGGGGTGAAGGGTGGAAGGCAGGCTGTTTTAGGCAGGCTGGTTGGGGAAGACCATTCTAAGGAGGTGACGGTTTGTGTTGAGATCTGGATAATGGCAAGGAGCCAGCCACGCACAGATCTGGGAGACGAACCCTCAGGCAGAGGAGCAGCAAATGTAAATTTGGGAACAAGCTTGAACACAGGACAGAGCATAGTGAGCCAGAGCAGGGAAGGCATCGAAGTTGGCAATGGCTTTAGATGAGTTTGGAGAACTTGGCTTGAAAGACAGGTTCACCACTTGTGACTGGGGATATGCTATTGGCACCTAGTGGGTAGAGGCCATGGATGCTGCTAAACCTCTTACAATGTACAGAACAGTGCCCACCAAAAGAATTATCCATCTCAAAGTGTCCAAAGCGTCAAGGTTGAGCAACCCTAATCTCTACTCACAGACTCTCAACACTAAAGACTAGGAAGAGAGATTGGATTTTATTGTAAGTGAAGGAGGATCCAACCGTTGACTTGAAGCATCGGACCGTCTTTATGGAATTTACATTTCAGAAGATGACGATGAAGGCTGAATGGAAAATACTTTGTATAAGACCAAGGGTAGAAGCAGAAGAAGCAATTGTTAGGGGCTACATGGGGGCTCATTGTTAAGGTGGCTCATTGTGCTGACCTAGCAAATAACATATGACGGCACAGTGACCCATGACCCAAGTGGCCCAAGTGACTGCCTTGCTCAAGTGACATCCTGATTTCGCCTCTGATGCTTACTTTCCCAAGACGACGAGACCCGCCCCCTACCATGGGACACCACACACTTCTGGCTTTCTCAAGATCATGAGACCACCCTACTGCGGGACCCCTCTGACTTTCTCACGATGACATGGCCATCAGAATCCAGCGGCAGGCGGAAGATAAACTAAGCAACCCCTGCTTCAGGGAATCCAATTTCCCATCCACAGGGTATAAGAAGGACGCTCCAGAAGGGTGAGGGGCCGGCTCTTTTTCAAGGGTCAGTCACCCTCTCCTTTTCCTTGAATAAATTTTCTTCTCTTTGCCTGAACACCCGGCTCGTTCTCTTTTTTTCTGCACTCACCTTACGGCAATGAGTTCTGTTTTAAAATTTTTTGTAGTAGTAGCCATAGGTCTTCCAGGTGAATGGAGATGGGGACTTGGTTTGGGGGAACAGTGGTCGAGGTGGAGAGACATGGAAGGATTTGGGAGGTGGAGGTGATCAGGCTGCTGATGGATGGGATGTGGAAAGAAAGGAACCACGGATGGTGATCCTCAGGCTGTGGCCTGAGCCACGAGGCAAGTGGGCACTGATTTTACACGGGGAGGAGGGAGTTTGGGGACAAAGGGGAGGAACCGAGAGTTCTTTCTAGACATGCCGGATTTTTAAAAAATTTAATTTGATTGGAGTATAGTTGATTTACAATGTTGTGTTAGTTTCAGTTGCACAGTAAAGTGAATCCGTCATACACGTACATTTATATCCATTCTTTTTTCCCATGTAGGTTTTTACAAACTATAGAGTATACTCTCCTGTGCTATAGAGTAGGTTCTCATTAATCATCTATTTCACACCGTCCTGTGTATGTGCCATTCTCACCCTCCCCATTCTTCCCTCCTCTCAGTGGTTTTACCTACGGTCACCGGAATATTGGTTTTGAAATTTATGGTTTTGTTCTGCGTTTTAAATCCGTGCTTTCAAAGACAAATACCATGATATCACTTATATCTGGAATCTAATATATGGCACAAATGAACCTATCTACAGAAAAGAAACAAACTCATGAACTTGGAGAACAGACTTGGGGTTGCCAACGGGGAGGGAGAGGGAGTAGGATGGACTGGGTGTTTGGGGTTAGTAGATGCAAACTATTGCGTTTGGACTGGATAAGCAGTGAGATCCCGCTGTATAGCATGGGGAACTCACTATATCTAATCACTTGTGATGGAACATGATGGAGGATAATGTGAGAAAAAGAATGTGTGTGTGTGTGTATATATATATTTATATATATATACACACACACATACACACAAACACACACACACACACGACTGGGTCACTTTGCTGTACAGCAGAAACTGACAGAACTTTGTAAATCAACTATAATAGAAAAAATAAAAATCTTAAATAAATGAAATAAGTGCTTTCTAGATATGCTAGATTAACTGGACAAGTGGAGATGTCACCTGGGCTGTTGGAAATGCAGTCCCATAAGTGACTTCCTCTCACTGTGCTCCTTTGGAAAATGAGCAATGGCCTTAAAATTCTATGATCCTTGAGTGATAAAACCTCAAGATAAGGGATTGGGTCTGATGGACTGCAACAGCATCACCCAGTTCTCCAGCCCATTTCCCCTTCAGAGTACTGCTTTTGGGAAAACAGACAAGAGATGAGGAAATTAGTCCTATTTTTTTTTCTTTGTCTTCTTAGGGCATATGAAGGTTCCCAGACTAGGGGTCAAATCAGAGCTGCAGCTGCTGGCCTTTGCCACAGCCACAGCAACATCAGATCCCAGCCACATCTGCGACCTACACCACCGCTCACGGCAATGCCGGATCCTTAACCCAGTCAGTGAGGCCAGGGATCAAACCTGCGTCCTCATGGATGCTAGTCAGATTCATTTCCACTGAGCCACAATGCGGACTCCCAGTCCTATTTTTGCAGAAACCAAATTACACTGCATAAGGACTGAGTTTCCTAAGGAGCTGGAGTGAACCAGTTTCCTAAGCAGCCCAGGAGCTGGGTCTGGGATCTCCCCAGCAGCTGAGGGGGATGAATAGAAATAAAATTACACCCTGTTGTGAAAGAGGCTGTTTGAACTTCCAAGGAGAGGATGGGTCCTCAGAAGATTATAACTCATATTTCCCACCCATTTCTTTCCCAGTAGCCCAGGGGCTCTGCTCTGTGTTCCCTCCCAAGTTCACTGTGGTTTCACATTCCTGACAAAGTCTGGAAAGACTGAAGTAGATAAAATCCCTTGTCTTAAATTTGCAACTGTTTCCTTGATTATCTATCCACAGACTGGGAAAAGGATTCATGCTTTTGAGGTGATCTGGAGCTAAATGCACTGAAACTTTTTTTTTTTTTTAATTTGAGAACATGACATGGTGGAAGGGAGAAGAAAACAGAATACAATTCCTTTTATTTTATTTGACAGTAGGGGTGGACAGCCGTGGTAGCAGGACCCATGCCCCATCTTCTGCTGGTGTGAGTGACTTTCCCCAGCTGAGACAGGGTTACACCCAGGGGAAATAATCTAACTCTGTTACTGGTAATTAAATGCAGAATGTCAAGTCTCCCAGAGGACCCTTGCCTAGTGGAGAAGCAGAGAGCAATCTTTGTTTGCAGCCATTTACTGGTGGAAAAGTAAAATGAGCCCTGTTTTGATGAAGTGTCCTGGGGCTAGTGGAATATTCTGTGAAGGGTGTTGTCTCCAAGACTTGCTGAATCCATTCTATTGAATCTGAAAGCTAGGTCATAAAGGAACCTTGGCAGTTACTTTATAGGAAAGAGAGAATGAGAGAGAGAGAAAGCGAAGGGGGAGAGACAGGAAGAGAGAGGGAGAGGGAAAAAGAGATCGAGGAAGGGGTGGAGAGAAAGAGGAAGATAGAGAGAGAGGGAAAGAGAGAGGAAGAGAGAGAGGGGGAAAGAGAGGATGGGAGAGAGAGAAAGGAAGAGAGAGAGAGGAAGAGAGAGAGGGAGAAAGAGGAAGATGGAGATGGAAAAAGAGAGGAGGGAAGAGAGGGAAAGGGAGAGAAAGAGAGGGAGAGAGAGAGGGAAAGAGAGAGAGGAAGAGAGAGAGAGAAAGGGAAAGAGAGAGAGGAAGAGGGGAGGGAGAGAGAGAATAACATGGGCAAATAATTTTTCCAGGGCTTGCCACACACCAAGCTTTGTGATATGGATGCAGTGCTGAAACCAGGGGTCTTGGGCAACTATTTTGGATTTCTGAGCCATGCAGTTTCTGTCACCGCTACTCAATTATGCCACCATAGAGTAGACTTAAAGAAGAACACAACACAAGAGCTGTGAATTTAAGTTTGATGAAGGGTCTTATTGAGGACTATAGCCTGGGAGACAGCTCTGAGGAGCTGCTCTGAAAAAGGAGAGAAGCTAGTTTATATACAATTTTTTGTTTGTTTGTTTTAAGCTAGGAAATACATGCAATCAAGCATACATCTTGGTAAAAGATGATGCTGATTACAAAGAACGGACATCTCAGGTTGATGGTTTTTTTTCTGTATATAGGCAGAGGCAAGAACCTGGGTCACTGAAATTCTTCCTGAGCTGAGCTTCTAACACTCTAAGGGTCTGTTTATCCAAAGCACAGAGTGCCTCATTCTGGTTTTCATCCCCAGTTCCTCCCAGGTTGCCGTGTTGGTGGGTGACTGCCATGGGTTATGACTTAACTCTTGTAGAACCAGATGGTAAGCAACACTCTTTTTTTCTTATTTGTTCACAAGCACCTGGAAACAGCTGCAGACATATGGAACTGAAGAAGGGTGACGGTGACCCCATAAAACTTTCTTTGCATCAGCAGATGCCATGCTGTTGTCCAGCCCAGGAACCATCATTGTCCAGCCCCTGATTTACAGCATGATTCTTATATCTTACTGTGTACGAGGGTCATGTCCAATAATGCTGATGTCTGAATCCATCTCCAGAAGTTCTGAGTGAGGTCTGGAGGGGGGCCTGGGTGTTTTCAGTACTTTTAAAAAATTCTTCAGATAATTTACCTGGCAGCTAAGGATGAGACTCAGTGGTCTTAGAGGTGTGGTTTTCAGGTGGCTACACCAGGCTGCACAAGAGCTTCACCTGTGTATGGATCAAGAACTCTTATGCCTGGCACCATCCTTGAAGACACTGACTTGATTGGTCTGGATATGGTTTAAGGATCAGAACTTTTTAACCACTAGTCCAGAGGGCAGGACAAACAAGCAATCTCAATACAGTGTAATAGTTGTCTGATGAGTGATTTCAACAAGTAAGTATTCATGGAGTTCCCGTCATGGCTCAGTGGTTGGCAAATCCGACTAGGAACCATGAGATTGCGGGTTCAATCCCTGGCCTTGCTCAGTGGGTGAAGGATCCGAGTGATTTCAACAAGTAAGTATTCATGGAGTTCCCGTCATGGCTCAGTGGTTGGCAAATCCGACTAGGAACCATGAGATTGCGGGTTCAATCCCTGGCCTTGCTCAGTGGGTGAAGGATCCGAGTGATTTCAACAAGTAAGTATTCATGGAGTTCCCGTCATGGCTCAGTGGTTGGCAAATCCGACTAGGAACCATGAGATTGTGGGTTCAATCCCTGGCCTTGCTCAGTGGGTGAAGGATCCGAGTGATTTCAACAAGTAAGTATTCATGGAGTTCCCGTCATGGCTCAGTGGTTGGCAAATCCGACTAGGAACCATGAGATTGTGGGTTCAATCCCTGGCCTTGCTCAGTGGGTGAAGGATCCGGTGTTGCCGTGAGCTGTGGTGTAGGTTGCAGATGCGGCTCAGATCCTGCGTTGATGTGGCTCTGGCGTAGGCCGGTGGCTGCGGCTCCGATTGGACCCCTGGCCTGGGAACCTCCATGTGCTGCAGGAGCAGCCCTAGAAAAAGGCAAAAAGACAAAAAAAAAGTATTCAATCTTTGTTTTATTTATTTATTTACTTATTTGGCCATGCACATGGTATGTGCAAATTTCTAGGCCAAGGATCAAACCCAAGCCACAGCAATAACCTGAGCCAGAGTGGTGACAATGCCAAGTCCTTAACCACCCTAGTCCACCAGGGAGCTCCTAAATATTCACTCTTTGAATAAATGCTTATAAGGTGTCTGCTCTATGCTAGCTAAGTGTTTACAGATGTTAACTCATTTAATTTTCATGATGTTTCCTAATACCCACACTCTATAGTTGAGGAAACTGAGGCACAGAGAACCTAATTGGGAACAGAAGAGATGAAAGCGTTTTAGGAGAAACTTCTAGGAAACTGAGGCACAGAGACTTAATTGGGAACAGAAGAGATGAGAGCGTTTTAGGAGAAACTTCTAGGAAAAGGTGATGTCTGAGTTGAGATCTAAGGATAGGTACAGGAGAGCCAGGTAACATGGGGTGCAGGTGGGTGGCACAGTGAGTGCATGCCAGGTACAGCCTGGAGGTGAGGACAGCATGGCATCTTCTGTAAACAGCTAGTAGGACGGGTGATGGGGTCTGGAGTGTGTTCTGTTCTTGGAGTCCTCAAAAAGAATTTTTTTTTTTTTGGCTTTTTAGGGCTGCACCCGTGGGATATGGATATTCCCAGGCTAGTGGTCCAAACGGAGCTAGATCCGAGCCGTGTCTGTGACCTATACCACAGCTCCCAGGAACGCCAGATCCTTAACCCACTGATCAAGGCTGGGGATCGAACCCACAACCTCATGGTTCCTAGCAGGATTCATTTCTGCTGCACCACAATGGGAACTCCTCAAAAAGAATTAAAAAAATTTTTTTTATTAAAGTATAATTGATTTACAATGTTCCTTCAATTTCTGCTGTATAGCAAAGTAACCCCGTCATACATATATATCCATTCTTTTTTTTTTTTTTATGCTATCTTAAATCGTGTTCTAACCTAAGAGATTGGACATAGTTCCCTGTGTGCAGTTAGGACCCCACTGCTTATCCATTCCAGCTGTACAAGTTTGATTCTTATTTTTCTTTTTTTTCTTTTTTTTTTTTTTTTGCCATTTTGCTTGGGCTGCTCTCACAGCATATGGAGGTTCCCAGGCTAGGGGTCGAATCGGAGCCACAGCTGCCGGCCTACACCAGAGCCAGAGCAACGCGGGATCCGAGCCGCGTCTGCAACCTACATCACAGCTCACGGGCAACGCCGGATTCTTCACCCACTGAGCAAGGGCAGGGACTGAACCTGCAACCTCATGGTTCCTAGTCAGATTCGTTAACCACTGAGCCATGACGGGAACTCCTGATTCTCATTTTTCTTAAATGCACAATGGATTGGTTCTAGAGATCAGCTGTATAGCATGGTCCCATAGTCAGTAATACTCTATTGTGCACGAAAGTCTTTGTTAAGATGGAAGTCTCACGTCATGCGTTCTTACCCCACACACTTCTAAGCAGAAGGCTTAAGATATACACATCTTTCTCTCTTTTCCCTTTTTTTTTTTTTATAAGACTGGCTTTGGCCCAGATAAAGGCTGATCCATCAGGCATGAAGGCAACATGAAGACAAGACCCACAATGGACATATAACATGACTTGGAAATAGATGGCTGTTGTAAGCCACTGATATTTATTACTACAGCAAAACTTAATATGGTCTGTAAGGCTCTGAATGATTTAATGATTTGGCCCAAGTTCTCCAGCCTATCTCTCAAACATTCCCCCCTTTACCTGACTAACTGCTATTTTTCTTCTAGAGCCCGGCTTAAATGTCATTTTCCCCCCGAAAAGTCTTTTATAACCCTCCCCTAGCCCCCAACACAGGACTAATTTAGAGCGGCTATTAGTCTACCTCATAGCATCATTTCCATTTCCTTCCTATGCCTCAAAGACAGTCTGTAATATTTTTTTGAGCATGATTATCTGCTTACCGCAGGAGAAGGTAAGTTCAGGGAGGACAGAAATAATGTCTGCATGCCTGGTAGGCGATAAGCACTCAATATTTTGTGATCAAATAGGAAAATCTGAGTCCAGGTCATAGTGAGCGCAGAGAAGCCAGAGAAGTTGAAAAGATGGGTGGAAAGCAAGTGTAAACAGGAGTGGGGGGAGGGGAGAGAAGGGTGGTACGTGGAGAAATGAGGTCACAGGGGAGGGAGCCTCTCATAAGATGCCAGTCGCCCTTTCCACAGGTTGGGAGGTGGCAACGAGTAGGCTTGTGCACGAGGTTACCCTCCTGTCCCTCCTCCCTCCTCGCTGTGATTTCTCATTCATTTACTTGTCGAACATCTAGATGTGGGGTCTTATGAGAGATGCTGTTACTGCATAATTTAATTCTTAGTTTCATGGGCTTACCCAACTGAAGAAGACAGACAAGAAACAAGTAATTTTTTTTTTTTTTGCTTTTTATGCCCACACCCACGGTATACGGAAGTTCCCAGGCTAGGGGTTGAATCAGAGCTACAGCTGCCAGCCTGCGCCACAACCACAGCAACACCAGATCTGAGCCGAATCTGCGACCTACACCACGGCTCATGGCAACGCTGGATTCCCCCACCCACTGATGGAGGCCAGGGCTTGAACCCACAGCATCCTCATGGATACTAGGCAGATTTCCTTTCGCTGCACCACAAGGGGAATGCCAAGAATCCAGTAATTTTAAGAGTGACAGATGAATCCCTTCAGGAGAGAAATTCGGGGTGTGGGAAATGCCATAGAGAAACAAATCTGTGTTTACCTTCCCTGTCTCTGCTTCTTCCACTCTTTCTGTTTCGCAGTGCTCTTTGCATGCCCAGATTTTACTGATGCTTCAAAGCCTCAACTCAGGAGGTACTTTATTTAAAGGGACCATAATCCTGTGGTCAGGGAATTTCTCTATTAACCTACCAATGCTCTTGAGATGCTGTGGTCCAGGGTCCCTCAGGAGAGCGGTATTTCTGTCTTAGATCCGCTTCGCCTTTATGAGAGGAATTACAGGTGTTTTCACTGGTATGCTCTCAGTATACCCTGGGATGGAGAGAGCTGAGGGAGTGTGAGTGGGGCACAGACTGCATTAGCTACACTTCCTTGTTGCCTCATATTAAATCCCACAGCCAGCCCTTCCTTCTCTCCCCCATCCCCTCTGTGTTTTGCTGGAACTATATGCCCTTTGTACATTCTAACTTATCTTGTATGTTCATGTTTTTTTTCTCTTACTTTCCTATAAGCTCCTGGAGGCAGGAACCATGTCTGATTCATCTTTTCATCCTCCCCATGGCTAAACAGAAGTCCTGTCACAGAGAATCCATCTGTAAACTCAATAAATGTTTACAGAATTGAATTATGGGGGATACCATTGCCCCCCAGGGCCCTATTAAATCAGGTCCATTCTTTTTTTTTTTTAACACCATCAAAAGATACTGTCATAATGTTGTCATTGATTCAAAGAATCCATTTCCAGAAGTTTATCTATTAAAAAATTTAAATGTTAATCAAAGGAATAGACACACATAGTAACGAGTCATGTAACACAGAAGCACTTATTGACAAAAAGCAGCAGGCTTTCCCTCGACCTGCAGCCTTCTCTCCAACAAATTCTTTCTGTTTGTTGCCACCAGAACTCTAAATAATATACTTCCATCTCTGTTTTGGTGTATCCACTGCAGGCAATTTTTATTTCTTCTTTTCCATAGAAGATGAGGGTTTAGCTCAGGTTCATAAACACTCTCCCTTCCTTCTTTCTCCTCCTGATAGTTGGTACATTTTCTTTTTCTTTTTTTTGCGGGGGGGAGTGTCTTTTTACAGCTGCACCCATGGCATGTGGAGGGTCCCAGGCTAGGGGTTGAATCGGAGCTGTAGCTGCTGGCCTGTACCATAGCCACAGCAGTGCACTCTCCAAGCTGTGTCTGCAACCTACACCACAGCTCATGGTAGCACCAGATTCTTAACCCACTGACTGAGGCCAGGGATCGAACCTGTGTCCTTATGAACAGTAGTCAGATTCATTTCCACTGAGCCACAAAGGCAACTCCCCAGTAGTTAGTACATTCTCTTGTAGTGCCTTAAAAATTACCTTTGAAGCTTGTATACTATAGTTTCAGTGCTATTCTCTATCCTCCCATTTCTTAGCATTTTTTTTTTTCAGGGCTGCACCCATGGCATATGAAAGTTCCCAGGCTAGGGGTCGAATCAGAGCTACAGCTGCCAAGCTACCTACGCCACAGCCACAGCAACGCAGGATCTGAGTTGCATCTGTGACATACACCTTAGCTCATGACAACACCAGATCCCTGACCTACTGAGCGAGGCCAGGGATGGAAACCGAATCCTCATGGGATTCGTTTCCACTGCATCACAACAGGAACTCTTTATCCTCCCGTTTCTCATTTCAGCAAGGTTATTTTCCTTCATTTTTTTGTAAGACGAGGACATCAGTGTTTCCTTTCATTTTTTCCTTCTATCTCAACTTACCCTTCTATCTCCCCTTCTATGACTGCTAATCTGTTATTTTCATACAGCCAAGCTGGTTAACAGTTGCATTCTGTTCTTCAAACACACTCAAGTTCTTTGCCAGTAGGGTGACCCTAGAAGCTAAACACAAACCAACATTCTTGTTATTACAGTGATGTAATGAATATTCACACCTGGACCAAGGATTAAGCTGGGATTACATTTTTTCCCCTACCTTTCTGAAGTCATAGCCCTTGGGTCATTCAAAGAAGAGTGATAAAGCATCAAGATTAAAAGATTTTTATATTCTTATAACAGTTGTTTAAAATCGGTCCACATTTAATCAATCTTTCCTCTTTCCTTCCTTCCTCCCTCCCTCCCTCTCTCTCTCCCTTTTCTTTTTCTCTTCTTTCTTTCTTTCTTTCTTTCTCCTTCCTTCCTTCCTTCCTTCCTTCCTTTTCCTTCCTTCCTTCCTTCCTTCCTTCTTCCTTCCTTTCCTTCTTTCTTCTTTCTTTCTTTCTTTCTTTCTTTCTTTCTTCTTTCTTTCTTCCTTTTTCCTTTCTTCTTCCTTTCCTTCCTTTCTTCCTTCTTCCTTTTCCTTTTTCTTTTCTTTCTTCTTCTTCCTTTCCTTTTTTCCTTTCCTTTTCCTTTCCTTTCCTTTCCTTTCCTTTCCTTTCCTTTCCTTTCCTTTCCTTTTTTCTTTTTAGAGCCACACCTGTGGCATATGGAAATTCCCAGGCTAGGGGTCAAATTGGAGCTTCAGCTGCCAGCCTACACCACAGCTACAGCAAAGCCAGATCTGAGCCACATCTGTGAGCTACCCTGCAGCTTGCAACAATGCCAGGTCCTTAACTCACTGGGCGAGGCCAGGGAGCGAACCTACATCTTCATGAATGCTAGTCAAATTTGTAACCCTCTGAGCCACAGCGGGAACTCCAATTATTTTCATATTTAGACCATGACTTTCTTATAATTTTTAAAGCCTGCAGTTTCTAATTGTCCCTTTGTTGCCAAAAGACATGATGTTCCTTTATCATGTCTTCAAATTTTCTTCTCTCTCAAATCATTACTGAATGTACTTCTTTGGCATGTTCCCTCTTCCAACACCTCTTGGAAGGAATCAGGTGGGGGAGGATTAGGGATACTCTGCTTGTTGTGTTGAGCCATAAGCAGTTCTCCACTTTGGAAATTTATTTTAAAAAATATAAAATTGTTAAGTGTGATGGTGACCAAGAATTATTCCAGGTTCTGAATGATTCCCATGACAGGACAGATAACCTCTCTCTCATATTGAACTTCCTCATATGTTCAGTTTTGTTCTTTGCACCTTCGTTTTCTCATCAATACAAAGGAGATAAGAAATTCAAATCATGTCATGGGAAAAATAACTACAAAGTGAAATTCTTGGCTTTTTTTGTGCGGGAAAAATTTATATGCAAAATCTATACATAAATTATATACAAGAGCTATATATAAGGTTATTTATTTATTTATTTATTGCCCACACTTATGGCATGTGGAAATTCCTGGGCCAGGGATCAAATCTGAGCAGCAGCTGTGACCTACTCCACAGCTATAGCAACACCGAATCCTTAACTCACTGCACCAAGCAAACCTGAGCTGCCACAGAGACAACACCAGATCCTTAACCTGTTAGACCACAGTGAGAATTCCTATATTGTAAAGTATGCATCATTTTTATTTCTATGGAAAGGGCCATGGAAACAAATTTTTTTAGGTTTTTTTATTTTTTCTGTTATAGTTGATTTACATTGTTCTGTCAATTTCTGCTGTACAGCAAAGTAACACAGTCATACGTATATATAAACACATATATTCTTTTGTGTATATATGTATATGCACACACATATACATATATATGTACATTCTTTTTCTCACATCACCCTCCATCATGTTCTATCACAAGTGACTAGAAATAGTTCCCTGTGCTATACAGCAGGATCTCGCTTGTCCACTCCAAATGCAACAGTTTGCATCTATCAACCCCAAATTCCCAGTCCATCCCACACCCTCCCTCTCCCCCTTGGCAAACACAAGTCTGTTCTCCAAGTCCATGAGTTTGTTTCTTTTCCATAGAAACGTTCATTTGTTCCTTGTATTAGATTCCAGATATAAGTGATATCATATGGCATTTGACTTTCTCTTTCTGACTTACCTCACTTAGCATGGGAGTCTCTAGTTCCATCCATGTTGCTGCACATTTTGTTCCTTTTTATGGCTGAGTAGTATTCCATTGTGTATATATACCACATCTTCCGAATCCAGTCATCTGTCAGTGGACATTTATGTTATTTCCATGTCTTGGCTATTGCGAATAGTGCTGCAATGAACATACGGGTGCATGTATCTTCTTCAAGGAAAGTTTGTCCAGATGTATGCCCAAGAGTAGGACTGCTGGGTCATATGGTAGTTCTATATTTAGTTTTCTGAGGTACCTCCATACTGTTTTCCATAGTGGTTGTCCAATTTACATTCTCACCAACAGTGCAGGAAGGTTCCCTTTTCTCCACACCCTCTCCAGCATTTGTTGTTTGTGGACTTGTTAATGATGGCCATTCTGACTGGTGTGAGGTGGTATCGCATGGTAGTTATGATTTGCATTTCTCTAATAATTAGTGATGTTGAGCATTTTTTCATGTGCCTGCTGGCCATATGTATATCTTCCTTGGAGAAATATCTCTTCAGGTCTTCTGCCTATTTTTCTGTTGGGTTGTTGGTTTTTTTGCTCTTGAGTAGTATAAATTGTTTGTATATTTTAGAGATTAAGCCCTTTTCAATTGCATCATTTGAAACTATTTTCTCCTGTTCTGTAGGTTGTCTTTTTGTTTTTCTTATGGTTTCCTTTGCTGTGCAAAAGATTTTAAGTGTGATTAGGGCCCATTCGTTAATTTTTGCTTTTCTTTCTTTTGCTTTGGGAGACAGACCTAAGAAAACATTTGCAAAGTTGATGTCAGAGAATGTTTTGCCTATGTTCTCTTCTAAGAATTTTATGGTGTCTTGTCTTATGTTTAAGTTTTTAAGCCATTTTGAGTTTATTTTTGTGCATGGTGTGAGGGTGTGTTTTAATTTCATTGCTTTACATGCAGCTGTCCAGTTTTCACAGCACCACTTGCTGGAAAGACCGTCTTTTCCCCATTTTTTATTCTCCCCTCCTTTGTCAAAGATTAATGCAAATAAATCAGTTCATGATCCTTTGTGCTGTTCTTTGCATTGGAGCACAGTCTGCTATCAGCTTCAGGACCAAGACTTCCTGGTGATGGAGGATGGAGGCTGGAGCCTCCGGGAAGCTTAAACACCATGTTGAACCATACACCTGGTTTGGAGGGTAGAAATGTTCTCTCCTGCTTCTCAGATCTAGTGCAAATTCCCTGTACAGTCTTTATGTATGGAGGAGAAGAACTATTACAGGCTTTCTTCATCTCAAAAGGAGCAGAGATCTCATATCTATAGGATCTTCTACTCTGAAGGCATCCAGGTAACTTTAGGTTACTCAAAGGTTAAAATGATTTATAGATTATTACCTACTATCCCTCCTAGTCTCAGCTTAAAGGCCACTTTCTCAGGGAGCTCCCTCCTGACTCCATGGGCTAGGTTAAGTCCCTCTGCAGCACACTCTCTGAACTGTTCAGAATCCTTTCCCTTGCAAGGGGCAGATACTCAAATCAAACTTGTTCAAGCATAAAGAGAATTTCCTGGGTCACGTAATTGACCATGCAGAATTCATGGATAGAACCATGGTGGGTACAGGAGCTGAAGTTCTGTCATGCAGTTTGTCTGTCTTTCATCTTTCCTTACATTTGCTGCTGCTACTGCCTCTTCCTCCTCCTTCTCTTGTTATTCTTTTTTCTTTCCTTCCTCCCTCTTTCCTTTTTTTCCCCCTTCCTTCCTTAAAAAACATGTTTTTAGCATTTCGTACCTCTGAAGTTCTAGTTTACATTAACCTTATAGCTCGTAGGCAGAGAGGTGCAAGTACGTCATTTTCCCAGATCCATGTGTCAAACTTCAGAGAAGATGCTAATTGAACTTTTTCGTATTTAAGTGCCCATCCCTGTACCACTTTTTGTAACCAGAGGGATGGGCTATCCTTACTTGGGTCGCACAGGTCTAGTTCACGTGTTCACTCCAAATCACACAGAAGAATATTTTGTTGTCTGCGAAGAGGTGTTGTGTTGTCCAAAGAGGGGAAGAAGGGTGCTGAACATATAAAACATGAGTAACCATTCCCACAGGACCTGGTGCTTGCTATCTATCTACCATAAAGCTAATGAAGCTTCAAGCTTCAGGCTCCCCTACTTGGATGAATCTTTTTAAAATTTGCGAAAGTAAAATATTTTGAGTTCAATCCATGAAGACTCATGTCTCGCTTCACTGTGACTTGTCTTCTCCATCGTGTTTCCCTCACACTGAGTCGCACAGGAGAAATTGCAGGAAGTTTTCTGCAACTAAGTAGAAGTTAAGTTGGGGATGCATTTTAGTTCAAAGTTCATGAGATATATTTATGTAGCTTGCAGTTACTTATGCATGTGATTTAATTATTGCCAGCAATCCCATAATAAGAACGGCTTTGGGGTATACTTCTGCCTGCTGTGCCAATTCCTGGGGTAATATGGCATGACCATGCGGAGCCAGGATTAAATCCATTTTGGGAATGTGCCCTTTAGTACCTGGCACCAGAATTATATGGGCAATGCATGAAAAGCCAAGTTTGAATGTGCACAGCTAAAAACTCTTCTGTAGAAGAGTCTTCCAAACCTTATAACTCACATATGAAAGCAATTGAATAGAGGTCTTCCAACAGAGCACAATTTTTTTTCAAACTTATTTAATATACCAATAAAAAAAAATGGTGAGGCTTAAAGAAACAATTCATGGGAGTTCCCACTGTGGCTCAGTGGGTTATGAACCTGACTAGTATTTATGAGGGTGGAGGTTCAATCCCTGGCCTTGCTCAGTGGTTTAAGGATCCCGCATTGCCCTGAGCTGTAGTGTAGGTTGCAGACACAGCTCAGAACTGGTGTTGCTGTAGCTGTGGCATAGGCTGGCAGCTGCAGCTCCAATTCGACCCCTAGCCCAGGAACTTCCATATGCCACAAGTGTGGCCCTAAAAAGAAGCAAAAAAAAAAAGTTCATTAAAAAATAAATTTTAATCAACTGTCCTAGAAGAAACACTGAATTATTTTTCTAGTCTCTCTATAGCAAATTACGTTAAAAATTGCCTTCATACAAAGAAGCGATCAAAGAGTTTGAGGTCAGGATATGTGGGAAAAGAAATATAAATATTGTAATTTTTTTTCCTGGATTTTGTGGTTTGCAGTATTCTGTCACTTTTTAAAAAAAATTTGTAATTTGTTGTGATTTCTTTGCTCATCCTTAATATACATTTTCTTTTTGCTTTGTAGGCAGTAATGCAGTATAACATTTATTGAGTGCTTGCTTCCCTGCCAGACACTGATTTTCACTATTTTTGTTTTTAGACTTATTTTTTTAGCTTATATATCTTTTCGGTGTACAGTTCTGTGAGTTTGACAAGTACATAGGTGTTTACTTTTGTATCTAATTTTGTACTTGTAATTTTGTATTTTTTTAAGGGGACTCCCCCTAAATTACATAATCTTCCAGCCCCACGAAAGTTGAATTTGCTGGAGTTCCCATTGCGGCACAGTGGTTAACAAATCCGACTAGGAACCATTAGGTTGTGGGTTCGATCCCTGGCCTTGCTAAGTGGGTTAAGGATCCAGCATTGCCGGGAGCTGTGGTGTAGGTCGCAGGCGCGGCTTGGATCCCACGTTGCTGTGGCTTGGTGGTGTAGGCTGGTGGCTACAGCTCCAATTAGATCCCTAACCTGGGAACCTCCATATGCTGTGGGAGCGGCCCTAGGAAAGGCAAAAAGACAAAAAAAAAAGTTGAATTTGCTTTGCTAACTTCCTCATTTATTGTCTAGCTTTCCTGTTAGACTCTAAGCTTGGACATTGTCTATTTCCCCAACTCTCTTAAGCCAACATCTACCACAAGGCCTGGCACATAGAGGAAGGTACTCTGTACATATAAGGGAAATTGTGGGAAGAGCAGATCTCAGCAAATTCCTTGATCCTGGGACATATGCAATCCCTGTTATAGAGAGTTTACCCTCACTTTGGGGCCACTGTGACATGTGTTCCCAGGATTATCTCTGGGATCTGTGGTCCCCTAGATTGCTGTGCTTTCTTATTCTCTTCTGCTATTTTTCTACCAGTAGGTCTCAATATCCACCATCCACCAGGTCTTATTTACTCCAGCCTTAGTTGGCATGATTGGAATTTTACCTTGGTCCTTCTTCCTGGTTTTCTGCTCAGGCATTGAGGGTCCCAGTTTCCCTCTCTAAATCTAGAGGCCTGATTCTGAATTCTAGCCACATGGAAATGTTTCATAATCTTGGACAATCTCCTCAGTAGTAATTGCGTTCCTGTCTTTATTTCCCAGATGTGTTCTCTTAGGAGGTCCAGACCTAGGAAACTTGTTTGGACTTCTTAATCATTTTTTGGGTCCATGATTAATTAATTCCCTCAACAATTTTTTATTGTCTACTCTATGCCAGATATGGTGCTTAGATGAACAAAACAAAACTTCTTCTTGACTCCACACAGATTTTTCTATCTAGATGGGGCTGGGTGAGGAGAAAGACAGAGACATAGAGAGGAGATAAGTAACTAGACCCACAAATGAAACAACTGTGAGTTATGATAAGTGCTATAAAGACAATCACCATGGGACTGAGATAAAGGATAACTGAGAAAAAAAAGGAGGTGTGGCCCAAGACTGTATCTCTGAATAGGAGACTGAACCTGAGACCCAAGAGATGAGATGTCAGCCATGTGACCAGTGGAGAAAGCACATTCTTGGATAGAGGGAGCAAATTGCATGAAGACATCAAGGTGGGGAAGGGCTTTGTGGGTTTGAGGAACTGATTAAGGTTGGTTTGGGCAGAGGAGGGTGATGGAAGGGTGTTGAGGTTGCAAGTTGGGCCCAGATTGTGCAGGGCTGTTTAGACCTTAGACTTTGGGTTTTCTTTTTGTTTTCATGGTAAGGCCTTTAAGGGATTAAGCAGGGAACAGACCTGATAGGCTTCATGTTCCTCCTGCTTAGTGGAGAATAGGTGCTAGGGCTGGGCTGCCCCAATGCACCTCCCCAGGGACCCTCAGTGGGCCCTTTATGTAGACTGTACTGTGAATGGTACCCTCTGGGGTTGGGACCTGTCAGTAGCCTTTCCAAAGGCAGGAGTACCAGGGGAAGACATTTCAGACAGTGGTTCTCCAGATGGGCTGCATGTTATACCCCTCGGGGGCAGTTTCTAAAGAACATCGATGCCCAGCTGTACCTCCACCACTAGCCTACTTAAAATCAGAACCTGTGGGAGCGGGGCCCAGGTGTCCATGTGTAGCCAAGGTTGAGAACCGCTGCTTGAGGGGTTGTCATGGCAGCCCAGGCAGGAGGTGGTGACCATCTGGACTAGGACTGTGGCAATGCAGAGTGGAATTTGGGATATATATATATATATACACACACATATATATGTTCTATTTTTTATTTAAAATATGGTTGATTTGGAGTTTCTGTTGTGGCACAGTGGAAACGAATCTGACTTATATCAATGAGGATTCTGGTTCGATCCTTGGCTTCGCTCAGTGGGTTAAGGATGTGGCAGTGGGTTAAGTGGGTTAAGGGTGTGGCAGTGGGTTAAGCTGTGGTGTAGGTCACAGACTAGACTTGGATCTGACGTTGCTGTGGCTGTGGTGAAGGCTGGCAGCTGCAGCTCTGATTTGACGCCTAGCCTGGGAACATCCTTATGCCATGGGTGCAGTCCCTCTTAAAGGCAAAAATCAATCAATCAATCAATCAAATATAGTTGATTTACAATGTTGTGCCAATTTCTGATGTACAGGAAAGTGACACAGTCATACATGTACACACACACACACACACACACACACACACACACACTTATATTCCGTGGTTTTTTTTTTCCTGTATTTTTAGGGCTGCACTCCTGGCATATGGAGCTTCCCAGGCTAGGGGGGCTAAAATTGGAACTGTAGCTACCAGCCTATGCCACAGCCAGAGCAATGCAGGATCTGAGGCCCAGCTGTGACCTACACCACAGCTCACAGCAACGCTGGAACATTAACCCACTGAGCAAGGCCAGGGATTGAACCCATGTCCTCATGGATACTAGTTGGGATTGTTAACTGCTGAGCCACGATGGGAACTCCCACTTTCCCTTTCTTATACTATCTTCTATTATGGTCTATCCCAAGAGACTGGATATAATTCCCTGTGCTATATACAGCAGGACCTCCTTGTTTACGAGTTATATTTTTGTGGTAGAATAGACACGCTTGGCTGAACGTGGGGAGGGGAGTGAATGGGAAGAAACAAGGGTTACTCCCAGGTTTTCAGCTTGGGAAACTATTAGCAATAGTTCCCAAACTTCAGCTGGCTTCAGAATCACATGGAAGGCTTGTGAGAACACAGATTGCTGGACCTCTCCTCCAGAGTTTCTGATTCTAGATGGGGTCTGAGAATTTGCATTAAGAATAAGTTCCTGGGTGGTACTGTCCGTCCAGGGACCACATTTTCACCCAGGAGGACAGCTTTTCAAATGCCCCATCAGGCCACATACCAATGAATTAAATCCACATTCCTGGGGGTGGGATGCAGGCATCAGTTTGGGATCACTTGGGAACTTGTTTGATCTGTTTAAGTCTGGCCAGTCCCCAGATTCTGAGTTAATTGGTCTGCGGTAGGACTTGGAAACTGATATCTTTGAAAATCTCCTTTGGAATTCTTCTAATCACATGTCACCAGTTCGGGGAGCCACAGCATCAGGCGGGCGGTGATGTCAAGTGCTGAGGTAGGTACAGGTGTTCTAACTCTCTACCATGGTTTCAGAAGTCCCCCACCTCCAAGGAGCTCTCTTTCACGGCCCTAGACATATGAGGCTCTTAAAATATCTAGACCAAAAGATTGAGCTCCCTCCTTTACCTTTTTTGCTTTAAATACACAATGACATACAAGTCCCAGAGAACCAGCTGTTAACTCAGTCCCTGTCAGAATACAATAGTGTATGCAAATAACTGAATCACTTTGTTGTACAGCAAAAATGATCACAACCTTGTGGATCAACCATGCTTCCATAAAATGTTAAAAAATGAAATCACAAATATAATTGTTTGATCCCAGCAGGATAAATGAAGTAAGAGTAGTATTTCATGACAATCACTTCAATGTCAATAGAAAAAATGTCAATTGAATCAATTGACTCCTGTTTGAGGAGCATTGTGTAGAATTTGGGGAGGACACCCAACACCCTCAAGAGAATCATTCATGTCTTGTTTCTTATTTGAATAAACATCATTTGTGTCTTAAGCAAAAAGAATACTGTAGAAATTGTCACCATTTAGGGATAGCTGCTCCCACTGCATTCTTAGTGCATAGCGCAGTGCCTGACCCATAATAAACATTAAATGCATACTTATTGACCAAATGAACTACCTTGCGAAAAATGAAAACTTTCTGAAAACTGAATAAAGCTCCGAAGCAGTAACCAACGAGTTCCATCAATCTCGATGCTGGTTGTGAAACAGGATTTTGATGTGGGTCCACTTGCAATAAGTTTACGTGACATCAACATTGATCCAACAGCTTCTGGGCCATGATGAAACAGACATGTTTGCAGAGCCCTGGAGGAGTTTCAGGGGCTCTCTTTGCAGGAGAATACATCCTTTGGGTCTCCAGCATAAGAGGCCAGGGGCCATGTGCTCAGATATGGTTTCCATCAAGGCATCTTGGGATGCAGCCGATGAAATCACTACCACCATCTGGGGTATGTAAGAAATGCCACTCCTGGGAGTTCCCGCTGTGGCTCAGTGGAAACAAATCTGACTAGTATCCATAAGGACACAGGTTCAATCCCTGGCCTCACTTAGTGGGTTAAGGATTCAGTGTTGCTGTGGCTGTGGTATAGGCCGGTGGCTAAATCTCTATATGCTACGGGTGCAGCCCTAACCCCCCCCCCCCAAAAAAAAAGAAAAAAAGAAAAAGAAAATAAATAAATAAATAAAAATTAAAAAAAAAATGCCACTCCTGGAGTTCCCGTTGTGGTTCAACAGGTTAAGAACTCGACATAGTGTCTGTGAGGACGTGGGTTAGATCCCTGCCCTTACTCATTGGATTAAGGATCTGGTATAGGCCACAGATGTGGCTTGGATAGTGTTGCTATGGCTGTGCTAGGCCGCAGCTGCAGCTCTGATTTGACTCCTAGCCTGGGAACTTCTATATGCTGCATGTACAGCTACCAAAAAAAAAAAAAAAAAAAAGAAAAAAAAAAGAAAAAAGTGAAGAAGATGTGTCACTCCTCTTTATTTGATTAAATTCTACCTTGAACCAGCAACCTGCCAAGCTGGTGGGAAATTCTACATTATCTTTATTGAGGGTCCACACTACCCTTCTGACTCATCTGCAGGCACTGGGTTTTCAGTGGAGTAAAGTATTTGGGGAGGTTCTTTCTAGTCTTCATCTATACCCTTTACCTGTAATAATCTCAGCCTCCATTCTGTGCCTGGGTAAGAAAGTCTTCACTGGGGCTGAGAGTCTGGGTGTGTCCAAAGCTCAGCTTCACTGAGTGTACTACACAGTCATTTTCCCCAAAGTCCTACCACATCTTTCAGGCTCCGTGCTGGGTGTGGGTTAATAATCCCACTACTGAGGATCTCATCTCTTTCTTTTTGTGGTCGAATGGTGCTCCTCTTGGCATTTACTCACCAACCTTGAGTACTCACTATTCTCCTATCTGCCAGGAGGCCCAGCAGCATCTTCTTGGTCATCTTAGGTCTTCAAAAAGGCCAGGGAGAGATATGGTCTTTCAGGACCTTTGTCTGCTCTGAAAACACTTTGAAAGAAGACAAAACAAAACCCGGCTACCTTCTTAGACTAAGAGAGGGAGAAGTTCAGATTCCAAAGCACAAAATGCACCCTCGTTCTTATAATTCCTTAATCCATGAACACCTTAATAAAGTCTCTTGCCATAATGCTAATCTGGAATAATATGTCGCTCCTGGCATTAAACAATTCTAGATGTCAGTATGGTATAACTCGCCAGGGTTTCTGTGGCTATGAGGGAGACTCATCAGAGAACCTCTGAATCCCCTTGACTGTGTCAGTAAGGAGATCTCTGCTGACTTGGAAAACTTCTTGCAAACACAACAGCCACAAACCTTCACAGGTAAATGTCTGCACAGCTATGTGGAATGTTCCAGAACCTTTCTTTTATCATTAAATTGGCATTTCATCAGAACATCACTTACTAGTCACAAATGCTCCTCTTCAAAGGCAACACAATCTAATCTTCTCTGCAAAACAGGCCAGATTATACTAATGGATCTCTCTGGAAGGAAGATTTATCTTGATTTGAGTGTCATTAGTAAATCTGGCCTGAATCAACATTTCCTAGGTGTCTACTGGGTGCCAGGTACTGAGGACTCCAGGAGAGAAAGACCTTCAAGGAACTCAGTTTAAGGGGGAAATAGCAACACACTTTTAAAATATGAGGTGATAAAATATGGATAAAAAGCTCTGGAAGCATAGCGAAAGCGCCAATAGAAAATTCATAGAGGAAATGACCTTTGCTCTGGGTTGTGAAGGACTCATGAATATGGGGATGAGAAGGAGGGTGGTCCAGGAAGGAGAGCAGCCAGAGCAAAGGGACCAGGGCAGAGCTTTGCATACTTCATGCGGTGGGTGTTCCTGCATTTGTGTACACCCGGGTGAGCACTGGGAAACCAGGAGTAAGAACTGGTCAGGGTTGGTTTTGAGGAAGAGAGCAGGAAGTATAAGAAGTTTCTCTAGGAGTTTCCCTTGTGGCTCAGTGGGTTAAGAACCCAACTAATGTCCATGAGGATGTGGGTTCGACCCCTGGCCTCACTCAGTGGTTTAAGCATCCCATATTGCTGCAAGCTGCAGCTTAGGTCACAGATGTGGCTCAGATCCGGTGTTGCTGTGGCTGTGGCATAGGCTGGTAGCTGCAACTCCTATTCGACCCCTAGCCCAGGAACTTCCATATTCTATTGGTGTGGCCAAAAAAGGAAAAAAAAAAAAAGTTCCTTTAAATTGAACCTAGTTTTATGGATGACAAGTAAATCTTTTAGTTTTTGTCTTTTTAGGGCTGCTTCTTCAGCATATGGAGGTTCCCAGGCTGGGAGTTGAATTGGAACTGTATCCGCTGGCCTACACCACAGCCACAGCAACACGGTATCTGAGCCATGTCTGTGACCTACACCACAGCTCACAGCAATACCAGATCCTTAACCCACTGAGT
This sequence comes from Phacochoerus africanus, assembly GCF_016906955.1. Lineage (NCBI taxonomy): Eukaryota > Metazoa > Chordata > Mammalia > Artiodactyla > Suidae > Phacochoerus > Phacochoerus africanus. The sequence continues at coordinate 22,435,169 of NC_062548.1, read as the reverse complement.
AAGGCCTGGGATCGAACCTGCATCCTCATGGATGCTAGTCAGATTTGTTTCTGCTGAGCCATGATGGGAACTCCATTTTTTAAAAAATTTAATTTTATCGGATTATAGTCAACTTTTTTATATATAATGATTTTTATTTTTTTTCCATTATAGCTGGTTTACAGTGTTCTGTCAATTTTCTACTGTACAGCATGGTGACCCAGTTACACATACATATATACATTCTATTTTCTCACATTATCATGTTCCATCATAAGTGACTAGTCATAGTTCCCAGCGCTACACAGCAGGATCTCATTGCTCATCCATTCCAAAGGCAATAGTCTGCATCTATTAACCCCAAGCTCCCAATCCATCTCACTCCCTGCCCCTCCCCCTTGGCAACCACAAGTCTATTCTCCAAGCCCATGATTTTATTTTCTGTAGAAAGTTTCATTCGTGCTTTATATTACATTACAGACATAAGTGATATCATATGGTATTTTTCTTTCTCTTTCTGACTGACTTCACTCAGTATGAGAGTCTCTAGTTCCATCCATGTTGCTGCAAATAGCATTATGTTGTTCTTTTTTATGGCTGAGTAGTATTCCATTGTGTATATCTACCACATCTTCCTAATCCAATCATCTGTCGATGGACATTTGGGTTATTTCCATGTCTTGGCTATTGTGAATAGTGTTGTAATGAACATGCGGGTGTATGTGTCTTTTTTAAGGAAAGTTTTGTCTGGATATATGCCCAAGAGTGGGATTGCTGGGTCATATGGTAGTTCTATGTATAGATTTCTAAGATACCTCCATACTGTTCTCCATAGTGGTTGTACCAGCTTACATTCCCACCAACAGTGCAGTAGGGTTCCCTTTTCTCCACAGCCCCTCCAGTACTTGTTCTTCGTGGACTTATTAATGATGGCCATTCTGACTGGTGTGAGGTGGTATCTCATGGTAGTTTTGATTTGCATTTCTCTAATAATCAGAGGTGTTGAGCATTTTTTTATGTTCTTGTTGGCCATCTGTATATCTTCCTTGGAGAAATGTCTATTCAGGTCTTTTGCCCATTTTTCAATTGGGTTGTTGGCTTTTTTGCTGTTGAGCTGTATAAGTTGTTTGTATATTTTAGAGATTAAGCCCTCGTCAGTTGCATCATTTGAAATATAGTTGACTTTCAGTCTTGTATTGGTGTCAGGTGTATAGCAATGTGAGTCAGTCATACATATAATTATATCCTTTTTTTCCCCATATAGGTTATTACACACTATTGAGTAGATTTTCCTGTGATATAGAGTAGGTTCTCATTAATCATCTATTTTATTTTATTTTTAAAAATTTTTATTTATTTATTTTTTGTCTCTTTGCCTTTTCTGCACCCGTGGCATACGGAGGTTCCCAGGCTAGGGGTCGAATTGGAGCCGCAGCCTCCAGCCTATGCCAGAGCCACAGCAATGTGGGATCCGAGCCGCGTCTGCAACGTACACCACAGCTCACAGCAACTCTGGATCCTTAACCCACTGAGCAAGGCCAGGGATCGAACCCACAACCTCATGGTTCCTTGTCAGATTTGTTAACCACTGCGCCACAATGGGAACTCCAGTCATCTGTTTTATACTTTAGTGTGTTTTTCCCATCCTCCCAAATCTTCCCTCCCCTTAATAGTTTCACCTATGGGACGTGTAAATCTTTTGCGTAGCTTCCCAAAGAATGCTCTCTATACTACTATTTCTACTACAACTGCCACTATTACTACTGGTACAGAGCTCATGTTTATTGCTCTCTTACTAGGTCCAGAGTTAAATGTATTTTAGGGACTGTCTTCTTTGATCCTCCTGTGTCTCTGAGTGGTTCTCCTATTATCCCCACTTTAGAAAAGTTGTTTTCCATATTCTCACATGTTACTGTCTGTTCTTGTTGATATTCCAGGCACCTAGGAAGCTAATGTGTTTCTGTGTGACTTATGCCTTCAGTCGTATAGTTTTGGTTCTTGCTTTAAAACAGTTTTTTTTTTAGAAGATCGAAAGCTCTGCTTTGAGGTAAACTGAAGTTGGCTGGCATGGCATCCCCTTAAATCTGTTGCTATGCCAGTGAGTGTTCGGACCTCACCATTTTGACCCCTCTGTTTTGAATTGAAGAACATTTACTCCTGCTCTTTGGACCCTGAGAACATTTTGAATCCAAGTCTTTTAATTAGAGTTATATGAACTCAGATGGACTTTCCATCTAGAAATTGTTTTCCGGAGTAAATTCCATTAAGCCAATTTAATCCCTTGATCAATTTTCTCCATAGAACAGTTAAACTATTTCCAAAAATGTTAACTCCGCTAAAATTATTTTCCTTTGGATCAATTCTTTTTCATTTAAAATTGGAAACAAAATTTTATGTATTTATTAGGTATTATCCATAGCAAATGTTATCGATTCTGGCTTTTACTTTGTGTGATAGTCCTTATTTCTATTAAGGGCATTTTTTTTTTCTGGGTCAAAATTTGCAGATCTAAATTTTTTAAAAAAGTTTGATTCTTTTGTCAATTTAGAGTCAATAACAAGTTGTGTTGGGTGCAGTTTTAGCTGCTCTCAGTTTTGTTTAGCATTGATTATTTGTAAAAGTAATTTAAATATCAACCTATCACAGATTGAATTGAAATAATGGTGTTTTATATTTTTTATTCATGGGAAATTGTGAAAAATGCTTTGTGCACATGTATGTATGTGAGAAGGAGAGAGAGAGAGAGAAAGGGAATGGAGGAGGAGAAAAGCGACAAAGGCAATAGATAGAGATACAGAGAGAAAGACATAGATGCAAGTGAGATTTAGTGATTGAGAGGGAGGAAAAGAGAGACTGAAAGAGAGATAGGTTAAGAGAGAGGAATACTGTTTGCCAAGCTTTCAAAATTTTGTCAGAGTTTGAATTTTCATAGGGCCAAAAGACATGAGAGCAGTGTTTGCTTTTGATCAGTGACGTTGTCCTGAGCAGAGGCAGGAGCCGAAATCCTTATCAGCCAGGAGGAAAGGTCTGAAGCCAGCAAGAGTATCTAGAGAGCAGCATGCAAGTTTCTGCTTGACAGTGTGGCTCTCTAGATTCACTGCAAAAATAGAGACTACTAGGCAAAACACTAACCTTATATCCAACATCACTTGAAAGTAAACCGAGGTTGAGGGTCTTGGACTCCTGGCAGCTTTAGGGTTTTCAAAACAAGAAGCCACTGGGTATGTTTATAGCAGTACTATTTTCAATAGCCAAGACATGGAAACAACTTAAAAGTCCATGGACAGATACATGGATTAAGAAGATGTGGTACATATACACAATGGAATACTACTCAGGCACAAAAAAATGAAATAATGCATTTGCAGAAACATGGATGCAACTAGAGATTCTCATACTAAGTGAAGTAAGTAAGAAAGAAAGACAAATACCATATATGATATCACTTCTATGTGGAATCTAAAATATGGGACAAGTGAACTAATCTATGGAACAGAGAACAGACTCGCAAACATGGAGAACAGACTTGTGGTTGCCAGGGAGTGTGTGGGGGGGAGGTGGACCGCGCATTTGGGGTTAGTAGATGCAAACTATCACATTTAGAATAGATAAGCAGTGAGGTCCTGTTGTATAGCACAGGGAACTATATCCAATCACTTGTGAGAGAACATGATGGAAGATAATATGAGAGGTAATATGAGAAAAAGAACGTATACATGTGTATAACTGGGTCACTTTGCTGCATAGCAGCAACAGACAGAACATTGTAAATCAACTATACTGTAATAAAAAAAATTTTAAAAAGAAGCCATTAATATGAATTTCCACTGTATCTTATAAATCCAGTGGAAAAGAGGGGTAGTGCCTTCCAGAACCTCATGTTCAATGACTATCCATTTCCCATTAGATGAAGTTCCGCTTGTGTTAGAACAGAACATTAGATTCTTCTCAATTTGCTTCACGTCCACCTTGCAAGCCTCCACTCCTACTCCTCCACGTGAGTGCACACTTTACTCAGGCAGCTCTGAATGTTTACTCCTCAGAGAGCACTTTAATGCCTCCTCTTCTTTCCATGCGCATTTTGCCTAGAATTCCATTTCTTGCTCTTCAGCCTGGAAAACCCATCCAGATCCTTTGGAGCCCTCCCCGCAGGGGTTCTCTCTTCTGTGAATTAGGTAGCAGGTGGAAGAGATGCCAGGGAGCTATTTTGAAGCATGGAGGGGGCGGGGTGACTGGGGCAAACTGTGTGCTGGGGGCAGACAGACAGGGGCTTGGAGGTAATCCAGGACTCACGGGTAAACTAAGAGAAGTGGGCATTTGGGAGGCGTTGGGAACATAGGACGATCTGAAGGAGATTGGGGGAGACATAGACTTAGACTAGAATTAGACCTGGAGGATGTTAGAGAGACTGTGAAGGAGGAAAGATGTGAAGAACTGGGTGTAACTAGAGGTAGCTGGAAGGCAGCAGAGGTTAGGGTTGGGGAGAGTCGGTTGTGCACACCTCTATCCTCTGTAGCATCCCATGGAGACCCTCATACAGCACTGAGCACATTGGAGGCGGGAGGCTGCCTCACTTGCTCTCTGTAATCTGTGTGCTCTTCTCTCAGTCCTGGGACATGGCCGGGAGATGTGTGCAGTGACTGAGCCTCTATTTCCATGGGAGAAGCTCTCTAGAAAGGAAGGATGAGCTGGAAGGCAGCCTTCCCCACCCCGCCCCCACCAACCCTAGTCTCTTTGCGAGGTACCTGCTCATCTTTCCCCAGGAAGGTCTACCACATCACTAATCCATGCTGCTCCTCATTCAAATCCCACCCCAACATTCTTCCCCATGGCACCTGTTCATCTCCCTCACTGGGCAGAACCCAAGTTGTGAGAGTGGAGATCTTTACCTGCATTTTCTCCCACCCCTCCCTTCTTTTCTCTTTTTAGGGCCGCACCCACAGCATATGGAGGTTTCCAGGCTACAGGTCTAATTGGAGCTGTAGCCACCAGCCTATGCTACAGCCACAACAATGTGGGATCAGAGCTGCATCTGCAACCTACACCACAGCTCACGGCAATGCCAGATCCCTGACCCACCGAGGGAGGCCAGGGATTGAACTTGCATCCTCATGGTTACTAGTTGGATTCGTTTCCTCTGCACCACAATGGGAACTTGCTGCATTTTCTCTTGAACTTAAGATCTCATCAGGTTCTTTGCATGGGCTCTGTCCTGGGCTAGGGGGTGAGGATCATTTGCTAAGACTTAAGAGCCCGGGTTGAAAGAGAAATGTAAGGTGAATTCACCTAGTAAGGACATTTGGAGAAAAGAGTGACTGTGATTCGCTTATGAACTGCTGGCATATGACCTTGGGTGACCTCAGGTAAGCCGCTTGATCTGTCTGAGCCTGAATTTCTACATCTTCAAAACGGGGATCAAATAGCTCTCTTTTAGAGCTGTTGTGATAAGTAACTGTGTTATGGTACATTTAGTGTTTATTTTTTCTATTTAGATTTTAATACTGTTTCGATTGATTTTTCTGTTGGGTGGAAGGCTGGAATTTAACTTAATTTTTTCCTGAATGAATAGACAATTTACCAAGCACCATTTATTGAACAACCCCCTCTTGCCTTCATCAATGAGAAATCCCATTTTTATCATACACTGAATTCTGATCTATTTCTGGACACTAAATGGTGTTCTATGAATCCCTTGGCCTATTCCTGGGCTGGTATCTTACTGTTTTATTCTTGCAGCTTCATAATCTCTTATGATGTCTGGTACCTTAGCATTGTTCTTCTAGTTCAAGATTTTCTTGGCTGTTCTTAGGCATGTGTTGTCTCCCCCCCCAGATGAAAGTTCCTATCAAGTTACTACGTTCAAAATATTGTGACTCAATTCTAACTACATACACTGCTGTAGGGATTCAGGGAATGGCTTTGTCTGCTTGAGTTACATAACAAAATACCTTAGACTGACTGGCTTCAACAGCAGAATTTTTTTCTCACAGTTTTGGAGGCTGGAAATCCGAGATCAGGTTGCTGGCATGTTTGGGTTCTGGCGAGCATCCTCATCCTGGTTTGTAATGGGCCACCTTCTTGCTGTGTCCTCACATGGTGGAGAGACAGAGAGCTCTTGTGTCTCTTCCTCTTTTGATAGGGCATTCATTCCATCATGAGGACATCACCTACTTCTAATTACCTCCTCCAAATCCCACCTCCAAATGCCATCACAAAGGAAATTAAGACCCAAACATTCCATCCATGGCAGGGAGAAATGGCATCTCTTTAAAATGGTGATTTTTTTCTTGGACATGGAGAACAGACTTGTGGTTGCTGGGGCGGGGGGGGGGGGGGAGAGAAATGCATTGGGAATTTGGGATTGATAGATGCAAACTATTGCCTTTGGAATGGATAAGCAATGAGATCCTGCTGTATAGCACTGGGAACTATATCTCGTGACTAATGATGGAGCATGATAATGTGAGAAAAAAGAATGTATGCATGTATGTGTAACTGGATCACCTTGCTGTACAGTAGAAAATTGACAGAACACTGTAAACCAGCTATAATGGAAAAAATAAAAATCATTATAAAATTTAAAAATGGTGATATTCCTAATTGGGAGTATTTCAGTTTACTCAGATTTGTTTTGTCCTTTGATATTTTCTTTCTTTCTTTCTTTGTCTGTCTGTCTTTCTTTCTTTTGCCTTTTCAGGCCACACCAGGCTAGAGGTCGAATCAGAGCTGTAGCTGCCAGCCTACACCACAGCCACAGCAATATGGGATCTGAGCTGCATCTGTGAACTACACCACGGCTCATGGAAACACTGGATCCTTAACCCACTGAGTGAGGCCAGGGATTGAACCTGTATCCTCATGGATACTAGTTGGGTTCATAGCCTGATGAGCCACAGTGGCAACTCCCTTGATATTTTCCTTATATAGTTCTTTCACATTTTTAATTGAAAGTCTTCCCGGATAACATATATTATGAGTATTACCTCCTTCATTTTGCTTTCCCATGAGATACTAATCACAGTCATGCCGAACAGTGATTCTGCCCGGCACCATTTCCCTCTTTGTCCACCATATTTCAATCACGTGGTTATTGCAGAAGCTGCCATATGAGACAACATGAACTTGCTTCCAAGGAGCATTTAATTAGGCCAATGGAAGATGTTGTCTGGAGGCCAGGGATGATCTCTCTGGGACTGGCAGCAGGATGTAGACATCTGGATGCTTCTAAAACCAGGGTTTCAGAAGCAAGGACCAGCTATGGAGATGGAATCAGGAAAAACGAATCTTTTCATCCCAGGTAAGTGAGAGGGACCTCCAGAAACAAGGGATGAATCCTGTCACATCTAAGGGGTCAGCCTAGCAGAAAACATCCATCCAGCAACAGCCAGTCAAGCACATAGAGCAACCAGGTGTGGGATGGAATACAGAGAGATTTCCTGTGGCAACACACAGGAAGATGGGACGAAGGAGAGGTTGGTGCTTGTAGCTGTGAATTCCTGTGCCTATTAGGTGGCCAGTCAGTAAGTAACACAGGCAAGATTAGAGCTGACATTTGTTTAACTCCAGAGACTGGGTTCGTCTGTCTCTAGGTGGTCCCTGGAAACTGCTGTCCACTCAGTTCCTTAAACACATCTACCCTCTATTTCCTCCACACCTTCCTCTACTTCTTATCCTTTATGTACTCCTGCCTCCTTCTTTCATCATCTGCCCAACTTCTGCTCTTTGTCACAATTCATTTGGTGGCTTTGGTTGACCAGGAGGCTCCCCAGTTTCCCAGGGGGGGGGGACAGTCCTTAAGACTGAGGAGAAATGACTTCTTCCTCCTTTATCTCACTCCCTCTCCATGGAGCAGATAATTCAGCATAAAAGCTTTGAGCCATCTGAAATATCAGATTGTCCTAGAAATGACACGTAACATGAAAATAGGCTTTTACAACCTGGAATAACAAATCAGTGCATTCCCTCCCCTCTCCTGCAATGTCCTACATAAGTCCAGTCCTTTGAAATTCAGGTAGATGATGCAATTTTCTTGTCCTTCCTCATGTCCACAGATCAGCCCTGGGGAAGAGAGTGCTGTCATTTTGTCTGGGCTCTTTGCTTCAGGTTGTAATTCTTGAGGTTAGCCTGACACTTGATGGGACATCTGTAATTAATGCATCACTCAGGCAACCCAATGGAAAGGGAACGAGGATGGACATTTTTATTGAGATGGAAATTCAACGATCAACCTTAGCACCTTTTGCACACCTACTATGCACAGATTACTGCTTAGGACTGGAGCTACAGAGTAGAGCAAGAGTAGCTTTAAGGGACACTGCCTTTGCAGAGACAGCAATTGTCAGCGAAGGACAACGCAGCACAGCAAATGCGATAAGGAAAATGTTCACAAAATGCTCTGGCAATAGGTTGGAGTTAGAGAAAACATATTTGTAATACATATGATAGATAACGCTGTATAGTGAGCTGTCACAAAGGGATGAGCAATATACTAACGCCCAACAGGAAAGTAGAAAAAGGCATGAATAGGATCATTCACATGTCCAATAAATATATGGCAATCAAAAAAGATACTATTTTACCCCTGACAGACTGGCAATAATTTGAAATGAGGGGAATTGCCTAGACCTGGTGAGGATGCTGGAAGAAATATGTATTCTCATGTATCACTGGAGGAAATGTGAATCATTAAAGAGTCATGCGGGACCATAATCACGTCATTTTTATTCACCTTAAAAACACATGTACTGTTTGTTTAGTTTTGAGTGGCCCTGCTTTTTGGTAATCTGTCCTATGTGAATAAAATTATTTACTGAAGCAATAAAATTGAAAACAATTAAGTGTGGCCCTTCCATATTACGGAATATTAGGTAGCTAATAAAAAGTCTGGGTTAGATTAATAATTATTGACCCAAAAGGATGTTCGTTATGCGTCATTAATGAAAATTTCACATTGCATAGGAAATGAAATGTATCTAATGTGATTTTTTTTTGCTGAAAACAATGACAAAACTGTACCTATGTGTGTATTATGTGCTTATAAATGTTTAAAAGAATATGGATAGAGAATGAAGGTTGTACTCCAGGGTCTTAAACATTTATAGTTTTAGTGGGAAGGAGAGAGAAAGGAAGAGAGGATAAGAGAGACAATTTCTTCATAAAGTTTTTTTCCCCTAAAAACTAGTTTCAGATTATCTGCTCTTGGGAAGATGAAGTAGATGTACTCTTCCTTATTTCTCCTGCTAAGTCAAACTAAAACTCCTAGACATCATGTATAAAACAAACATAATAAAACTCTGAAACATGGAGAGAAAAAGGCAGACTGGCTAAGGACCAGGGAACAACATGTTACTGAGTTCACTTGGTTTTATTTTCACCTCATAGCCCAGGTCTGGAGCTGAAGAAGCCTAGAAATGCTAGTGAGGCAGTCAAAAAAAAAAAAAAAAAAAAGCACACTAAAAAAAAGCCTAATCTCTCTAGCCAAAGGACCAGGAAAAGAACAACCCATCAAGAGATAAAACTGTAGATAATAGATGCTCTACTGAAGCCAAACACCACAGAAAATTGTGGCCCAACCACACTGGGAAAAGCTGAGGGGGGAGCCTTGTTTTGCACGCTTGTGAGCCTCTAGTAAGGTGTTCCAGCTCTCACAGTGAGTAGGATTATAGAAGGCTGATTAGGAAGCTGGGACTTCCTCTGCGCCAGCCAGTCTGCCATCCTCATCCTGTAGTGTCAATGGAGACCACGTGGAGAGTCTGGACTTCTGCCTGCTATGAGGCCCCTCTCCCTATTCCTTCTAGGTGGGTGCCAGAGGAGGCCAAAGCAGAATAATGACTTTATCATTGCCCAAGGCCATTCCCACCAAGAGTTCTATAAAGACCCCATGAGGGAGTTCCTGTCATGGCTCAGTGAGTTAAGGACCTGATGTCGTCTCCATGTGGATGCAGGTTCGAGCCCTGGTTTCTCTCAGTGGATTAAGAACCCAGTGTTGTGGCTGTGGTGTAGGACTCAGCGGCCGCTAGGATTTGACTCCTAGCCTGGGAACTTCCATATGCCACAGGCGTGGCCGTAAAAAGAAAAGAAAAGAAAAAAAAAAAAGACAACATGGGGAACAGAAATTCCCACCTCTTACAGTAAAGAGGAAACCTCTACAAAAATGTCAACCCAAAGACCAAGCAGAAAACTTGCATTTCTACCTTCATCTGGCAAGAATGAGAGACATGTCCTCTTTTACTTCCAGAATGGTATCAGAAAAATCCAATTAAAACAGGAGGTTTAAGATCTGAAATCTTATAACATGATATGGAAATGTTCAGTTTTCGGTTAAAAGTCACTTATCAAGCCAAGAACAAGGGAAGATCTCAAACTGAATGAAAAAGACAATCCAAGATGGCAACCCTGAAATGATAGATGCTAGAATTATTTGACAAAGATTTTGAGGCTGCTATGATAAAAATACTTCAAGCTATTGTAAACATGCTTGAAACAAATAAAGAAAAGTAGAAAGTCTCTGCAAAGAAACAGAAGATATAAAAAGACACCCAAGTGGAAATAATGGAACTTAAAAATAAATAACTGAAATAAAAAGCTCAGCAAACATGCTAAAACAGAAGAGGGGACAGAAGAAAGAATTGGTGAACTGGAAGATAGACTGATAGAAATTACCCAATCTGAGCCCAGATACTAGGAATGAAAAAAACAAAAACAAAAACAAAAACAGAGGATCAGGGACCTACAGGGCTTTAACAAAAGATCAGATATTCACATCATCAAATTCCCAGAAAGAGAGGAAAACAAGGATGTAGAAAAATGTACTTAAAGAGCTAATGGCTGAAAACTCCCCAGTTTGGCACAAGGCCATAAACTTAGAGATTCAAGGTGATGAATGAACTCCCCAAAGGGTAATCCATGCCAAGACATAGCATAGGTAAACTTTGACAACTAAAGACATAGGAAAAAACTTGAAAGCAGTTAGAGAAAAATGACATTTTACATGGAGGGGAAATTTTTTGAGTGATAGCAATTTATAATCAGAAACCATGGAGTTCAAAAAGAGGTGGCATAATATTTTTTAAAATACTGAAATAAAATAACCGGCAATTCAGAACCCTATATTCAGTAAAGGCATTCTTCATGAATAAAGAAGAAATGAGAGGAGTTCCCATTGTGGCTCAGTGGTTAATGAATCCAACTAGGAACCATGAGGTTGCAGGTTGTATCCCTGGCCTTGCTCAGTGGGTTAAGGATCTGGCGTTGTGGTGAGCTGTGGGGTAGGCCGCAGATGGGGCTGGGATCCCGAATTGCTGTGGCTGTGGTGTAGGCCAGCGGCTACAATTCCGATTAGCCCCCTAGCCTGGGAACCTCCATGTGCCATGGGAGCGGCCCAAGAAATGGCAACCCCCCCCCCCAAAAAAGAAGAAGAAATGAGACATTTTAAGGTGAAGGAAAACAAAGAGAATTTGTCACCAGCAACCTGCCCTAAAATAATGGCTAATGAAAGTTTTCTAAACTAAAAAGGATGTAATAAAAGAATCTTGGAACACTAGGAAGGAAGGAAGAGGTATTGGAAGAAAGAAGTGAGCAAAAATATTGGAGAAAAAATAGACTTTCTTCTTCCCTTGTGTTTCTCTAAATCACATTTGACAGTTGAAGCAAAAATATAACACTACTGAATGTGGTTCTAAACATATGTAAAGGAAAATTTAAAAACAATTATTAATTGAAGAGGATAAAGAAATATAAAGGAAGAGTTTCCATTGTGGTGCAGTGGAAATGAATCTAATATCCATGAAAATGTAGGTTCAATCCCTGGCCACGCCCAGTGGGTTAAGGATCCGGTGTTGCCATGAGCTATGTCACAGAGGCAGCTTGGGTCTGGTGTTGCTGTGGCTGTGGTGTAGGGTGGCGGCTGTAGCTCCAATCAACCCCTACCTACTCTGGGAATTTCCGTATGCTGCAACTGTGGCCATAAAAAAGGCAAAAAAAAAAAGAACTATAAAGGAAGGAAAAGTTTCCATACTTCCCCTGAATTGTAAAATTGTGACACTGATTAAGCAGGAATATCAAATACTGTATTGATCGGAGTGGACTTGGCCAGAGGTACCCAAAGTGTGGAAAACTGACCCAGGGCATCCCTGAGGCCCTTTAAGGGGATGTTGTAAGGTCAAAACTATTTTCATAATTAAACTAAGGTCAAAACTATTTCGTGATAAAGCTGGTACTTAGCAGGACCCAAAGCAGGGACCCCAAACTGTATCAGTAGTCACTGCATTCTTCATTGCTACACAGCTGAATTGAGAAGAATGCAAGTTTCACTTCTAAGTGACCTTGGGATAGTAGTAAAACTTATCACTTGTATTAAATTCTTGAGTCTCTCTGTGATGAAATGGGATGAATGCACAAAGCACTTCTGCTGCCAACCAAGGTACCATGTTTGTCTTGAGAGAAGACATTGATGCAACTGGGTTAAAGAGATCCTTCAAAATGTAAAATAATGCCACTCTTCTTACTAAATTTTTTTTTTTGGTTGAACCCACGGCGTGCAGAAGTTTCCTGGCTAGGGATTGAACCTGTACCACTGCATTGACAACACTGGATCCTTAACCCACTAGACCACCAGGGAACTCCACTAAAGTTTTAATTTGAAAAATACAGGTTTTAGCAGTTCCCTTCGTGGCTATGACTAGGAGCCATGAGGATTTGGGTTCCATCTCTGGCTTCACTCAGTGGCTTTGCCCTGAGCTGTGGTGTAGGTCGCAGACGCGGCTCGGATCCCATGTTGCAGTGGCTGTGGCTTAGGCGGGCAGCTGTAGCTGCGATTTGACCCCTAGCCTGGGAATTTCCATATGCCACAGGTATGGCTCAAAAAAAAAAAAAAAAAAGGAAGTGGCCTGGGTCCCTGAGAACAACAGAGAAGAGCCCTATGACTCACATTGGATTGTTACATAGTGAGAAATAAACCTTCACTGCGTTAAGCCTCTGAGGTTTGGAGTCCGCTGTGTAGCATAGCCTAGCCTAACCTGCCTAACACACATTCAGATCTGCATTTTGGGGGCATCACGTTGGCAGTGGTGTGAAGGGTTGGATTGCACTGAGGGTGAGGATTCAGGATGAAGCCGCAAACAGGGAAATGAATTCTAAAGTTGTTTCGGGGGTCCAGGCCAGGGTCTGAATTGAGGCCACTATAGAAGGCTACAGCGGTGAAGGGATTCGTATAAGGTGTGTCAATGACAGTTTGCCGAATTTGGTTACTGATTGTGGGGAGGTAGGAGGAGAACGGGAGAAATCTTCAGAGGCTGAGTTTTGGTCCCTGGGGGAATGCAATTATTTACAAGATCAGTAACTCAGTATGCCTAGAAGAAATTTTGTGTGTTTGGTCGGAAAAGGAAATGATGGTTTCTATTCTGAACACTTGAGTTTGAGTTGCTTGTGGGCCATCCAGAGAAAAGAATAACAGGTACTTAGGAGAACTGGCACCATGTTGTAAGTTAACTATAATTTAATAAAAAAAATTGTTTTCAAAAACCCCCCACGTACTTAGATGGTTCTTACTATGGGCTCTGCATTATTTTAGGCACCACGCACGCTAACTCATTTAATATACACAGCATAGGAGGGAAGTGATCACCCAGCTAGTAACTGACACCCCAGCACTTGGGTCTTAGACATCATTGTGTTCTTTAGACATTATGTTATTCTATCTTTTGATGGCATTCTATCATTATATTATTCCATCTCTTGATGCTCAATAGCTAGTCAATAATCTGAGTCCTGGGTCCAAAGACAGTTCTGTGTTGTTCCAAAGATTAGACTGTATATTTGTAAATTCTATCAGAAAGTCACTTAGGTCAGCAAGGATAATACTTTCCATTCTTCCCCTCTGCTGGCCACGTTGGGAGCCGCAGGATTGAGCCAATTCCATTAAACAACCCTAGCCTGATGGCCCATCTGAAAGTGTGGCAGTTCCTCTTAGATTTCCCCACTGCGCAGAAGGAGATCCTAACCCATCACAAGCCTGGCTCAGGGCCATATGTTTAAAACAAACAGGGCTGTATCTGAAATAATAGGGGTAGCCACCAGGGTTTTCCAAAAAACTGCAAGCATTCATCTTTGCTGACCTGTTGTCTAGACTCTGAATGAATGAGTGCACTGCCCTGCACACCTCCAGGGGGCATCACTCACATTTATTCTGTTTATTTATTTATTTTATTTTTTAAGGATTTTTACTTTTTCCATTACAGTTGATTTACAGTGTTCTGTCAATCTAGTCTATATAAATGGTGAGCTCTGGAATTGCTTCATGTACTGACATATCTAACTCTCACACATTAGCATCAGCTTCTCATTTTCCTGTGGACTGCTTTTCGAGTTGCTATGTCAATATTTAGCATCTCTTCTTTTTTTTTTAATTCTCTTCTTTTTAAAAAATTATTGAAGTATATGACATTATTTTATTCATTTTTATGGCTGAGTAGTATTCCATTGCATATATGTACCACATCTTCTTAATCCATTCATCTGTCAATGGACACTTAGGTTGCTTCCATGTCTTGGCTATTGTAATTAGTGCTGCAATGAACATAGGAAGATAGTATGAGAAAAAGAATGAATATATATGTACGACTGGGTCACTTTGCTATGCAGCAGAAATTGGCACAACATTGTAAATCAACTATACTTTAATAAAAAAATTAATGCAAATGTTAAAAAAATTGAAGTATAGTTGATATGCAATGTGTTAATTTCTGCTGTACAGCAAAGTGATTTAGTTATACACATATCCATTCCTATATAGGTAATCAGAGACAATTGACTAGATTTCCCTGTGATGTACAGAGGTCGCGGTTGACCACCCATTCCATATACCACAGTGTGCATATGCTAATCCCAAAACCACAGTCCATCCCTCCCCCACCCCAACCTTACCCTTTTGTAACCATAAGTTTATTTTCAAAGTCTATGAGTCGGAGTTCCTACTGTGGCACAGAGGAAAGGAACTCTGCTAGTATCCATGAGGATGTGGGTTCCATCCCTGACCTTGCTCAGTGGTTTAAGGATCCAACATTGCTGTGAGCTGTGGTGCAGGTTGCAGATGTGGCTCGGATCCCACGTGGCTGTGGCTGTGGTGCAGGCCGGCAGCTATAGCTCTGATTGGACCCTAGGCTTGGGAACTTCCACTTCCATATGCTGCACCGTGTCCCTAAAAAGCAAAGCAAAACAAAACAATCAAACAAAAACTCTCCTGCAGTCTATAAGTCTGTTTCTGTTTTGTAAATAAGTTCACTTGTATCATCTTTTTAAAGATTCTGCATTAATGATACCATATGATATTTGTCTTTCTCTGTATGACTGACTTCACTTAGTATGATTATCTCTAGTTCCATTCATGTAGCTGATAATAGCATGAATGCATTGGTTTTTTCATGACCAGATAATATTCTATTGTATATATGTACCCTTCTGGTGTTAACCTGAAAATGGTTAGATCCTCAAGTCTGCTCTTACTTTATCAAACTGGGTTTGGAATCTAATGTATGCTCACATCAGATCACAATGTTTTGTCTTTACTACCCCTCTTCGATGCTGCCATCTCATAGTGTGGGTGCCTGAGTTCGTGTCTGACTGAGAAAGAAAAGAAAGTTCTAGATTTTTACATGCTCTGTGTTGCAGTGTGTGACTTCCACAGAGGGGAAGGAAGGAGGGACCCTAGTAAGAGGGCTTAGAGGAGAAGTAAAAAGCATATCCCCAGGAGATAGAGTGTCACCTCATGTTCCCTGTATCCCCAACTCGAGGAGGCTCTGTTAGAGCCAGGACAAAATCCACAAGACATTTGTTTCAAGATATACCTCAGTGTCCTTGATCTATGGTCTAAGTCAACCAAGGATTCTTTCAAAGGAAGTGTTCAATGGACAGATGTGAAGCGCCAGGATGCCTCCTCGAAACAAAAGATTTATTTCTTTGATTCAGATCCATATCTGTAGCATACTTCCTACGTTTCAGGCCCTTTCATATAATTTTTTGAAGTAATTATTTGTATGCCAAGTGTGAGCTGCCTGGGTGTTCCTACATCCTTCAGCAGGCTGGGATCACCTCCTCCTCTGAAATGTAAATAAAATTGATGTTGGCTTTGTAAACATCAGAGTTCCCAGGGGAGAGAAATGGCAGCTTCTCTTTACAGAGGTGTGGGCAGGATGAAGGAGCCAGCAAGAGTTGGTAAAACACCTAGGAATAGTGACAGTGGGGAGCCATTGCCACTTTGGGGGAGGGACGGGGGAGAAGCAGCATTACTGGAAACTGAAAGCCCCGCAGATGGGAGGAGGCCATCCAACCAAAAGTGGTGGTGGTAAGTGGGCCGAACCAGAACCCTCCCTGGGGGCCAGGAGTAAATACCCCACCCTCTGTCTCCTCTCACTCTCTGAGCTCTTGCTGTCACCTCCTATTTGCTGCTTCTATTCAACAGGTGAGGGATACCTAGGGATTCAATCTATGGAGGTCATCACCCTCCTTGAGCACAGAACTGAGCCATGAAGAGGGTGGTATGGGACAAGCACCAATCCCACCCCCGATTTTTCTAGAAATTCTTAGGAGATTTAGGCTAGAATCAGGAAAGGAGACCCAGTGGAAATTAGGTTACACTGCCATAACAACCAACCTCTGCATTGTACCATGGCTTGCCCATGCATTTATGGTTGCCATGTAGGGCTCAGCTCCATATGATCACTAAGGGGCCCAAGCTAATGGTGCTCTGCCTTCCGGTAGGTTCTAGAGGGAAAAGGAAGCCTTCTCAGTGCTGGGGTGAAAGAAAATTGTGCATGTGTTTTTTCACTGCTTCTTCCTGGAAGTGACAAATATCATCTCCACTCTTTTTTTTAGGGCCCTACCCGCTGCACATGGAGGTTTCCAGGCTAGGGGGTCTAACTGGAACTACAGCTGCCAGCCTACACCACAGCCACAACAATGCAGGATTCAAGCCACATCTGCAGCCTGCACCACAGCTCACGGCAATGTTGGATCCTTAACCCAACATTCCGAGGCCAGGAATCAAACCCAAAACCTCATGGTTCCTAGTCAGATTAGTTTCTCCACTCATATTTTATGGGTCAGCTCTTATTTTCTCTCTTTTTTCTTCCCTTTTTATGGATGCACCTGTGTCATATGGAAGTTCCCAGGCTCGGGGTCTAATTGAATCTGCAGCTTTGTGCTACGTCCCAGCCATAGCAACACCAGATCCTAGCAGCATCTGTGACTTATGCTGCAGCTTGTGGCAACACAAGATCCTTAAACCAATGAGCAAGGCAAGGGATCAAACCTGCATTCTCACAGAGACAATATTGGATCTTTAACCCACTGAGCCAAAACAGGAACCCCTCATCTCATTTTCTAACATCAGTTCCCTACCCTGCTTGAATTCTGCTCCTCTCTTCCTCTTAGCTGACTTAACACCAAACTCCTATTTATTTCTTTTTCAAAAGAATTTAGTTATCCCTTTTTTCCTTACCCCAGGCAAACCTAGTTTGGTTTGGAATGTCTCATTTTATAAACCAACTACCTGCTGAAGTACGTTCTTATGAAAAGATAGGTTAATTCTCTTCTTGAAAAGAATGCCGAGATCAGTTTTTAAGGACTCGTTTTTGTTCCTTCGAATAATTTCTCCACTAAAAAATGACAGCACTGAGGGGAGGGGAGGAGGAGTGATTTATCCATGGCCATGCAGGATTTGACTGATTTCTTAACCCTGGGTCCATTGCTCTTTCCTTTATCCTGCGCCACTTCCCTCTTTGTACTTTCTTCTTGGAAAACCACTCTTGCCTTAATACCATCTGCCTGGTTTTTCTTTAATCTTGCGCAGTTGAGCTCTGCATATAAAGAAGCCAACACCTTGGTGAGAATCATTAATTTTCAGAAGCTTTTATTTCAGCGACTCCAAAGATAATTGCTAAAAATAGGTGCACTCCCTGCAAGACACAGTTAAAATCAACTCATTTTGTGGTCAGGGTTCCCAAAGGCATGGGAATGTGCAAAGAATGTGAGAGTTTCATCGACAAGTCTCCCCCATGGATGGGCGTGCTGTAAATAATGATTTCTCAGAGGTAGCTTTTGGAGGTCAGCATTGGGATGGAGAGTACAGATACCTGGAGATGTCCAGGTTGGCCAGGATTTTTCCAAAAGGGAACATGCATCATTTTCCATGGATGCAGGAATGCAGTGGGGAGAGAGGTTACTGGGGACCTCACACCCGGGATTATTGGTATTTCAAAGTCCACGAATATGTTGTGTACGAAACCTTCAATTAATGTTGCTAATATTCTTTAACATCCGAAGTAGACATCTCAATTAGTGTTAAGTTCAAGATCTAAAAGAAATTAGCAGTGGGTTTTATGTGGGTACCATTCCTATTTTCTCTACTCCTTGCTTTGGCCCATAGAGGAAGGTAGTTCTGTTAACTCTTCTGCTTTTTATTTGTTTTTTATTTTTATTTTATTGTTTAAGGGCTGCACCCATGGCATGTGGAAGTTCCCAGGCTACGGGGTGAATCAGAGCTGCAGCTGCCGTCCTGCACCACAGCCACAGCAACGTGGATCCGAGCCACATCTGTGACTTACACTGCAGCTTGCAGCAACACCAGATCCTTAACCCACTGAGCGAGTCCAAGAATGGAAGCTGCATCCTCAATGGATGCTAGTTGGGCTCTTAACCCACTGAGCCACAACCGGAACTCCAACTCTTCTGCTTTTTAGAAGCTTATGCACTTGACTAAGACTTGGCTTACCTCCTTGTTGGGCGTGCCAGTGGGCATGCTCACATCCTTTCTTCTCTCTCTGTCTGTGGTCTTCCTCCTTCCATCTCTCCCTCCCTTTCTCCATCTCTGTGTCTCTCCCTGCTTCCCTCCATCGCTCTTTCTTCCTCTTTTGGACCTATCTCCTCCCAGGTACAACAAGTGTTGGCATGTCTTTCTCCTTTTGAAGACCAGGCAGGTTTTTCAGTGTTTCCTCCAGCTTCTCAGCCGGTAACTGGGTGGGTAAATCTGATGGCGCAGGTAGCAGAGTGCCAGTCTGTAAGGGGAGTGAGCCATGCAATGTTCTTCAATTCAGCTCTATAAGTAAAACTTTGTTCTTTTCTGGGTCCTTGCAGCTTTTCCTCAGATTGATTAGAATACACACGGGGAAGAAAGGGCATGACCAATGTCCTTGAATTTTCAACATATAGAGAGTTGGCTGGAAAGTCTTAAAAATACCACACAGAGACTAGCCCTTGAGGAAAAAGAACCATGTGGGGTAACAGATGCTACTGATGGGATCCCCAAGGCCAAAGTAAAGCTCTTGAAGGCAGAATGTTTGAGCAGGTGGAAGACTTTAGTAGGGATGAATATCAGGGCCCTTTAACGTGAGTTCCAACCCCTTATTTTGTAATCACAGGATGTTTCGACAGCTGTGGGTCATGCACTGGGAGTTTCAGCAGAACTTCAGCTGGGGCCCTCAGACTCAGGGCCTGGGGTTAGGGAGAGAAGAGATACATCCTAGGGGGGTCAAGAAGACTTTTCCAGGAACTGAGACAAGCAAAAGTTCTTGTTTGGGTTGGAGATATTTGTGTTTTTCTTGAGCCAAATTTTTCTCAGCTATCTTAGGAATAGCTGTGTTGGAAAAAGCAAGGCTGTATGAAGAGATAGAGGAAGTTTCCTCTTTTCTTAATCACAGCAACAAGACACATAGGGCCAGTGTAAGGACTGGGTGGATGTATTTTGTGCATCGGCTCCATGCCCTTGGTCCACCTTTAATTTCGGTGTTGGTGCAGGAGGACCATCCTCATGGATGCTGGCAACATTCTGCTTTGCTTCTTATCTACACTTTCACAGCTCAGTGCATCTTGTCTGAAGCCACACAACAGTCTGGAAAAGCAGGGATCTTCCTGCTGATGCTGAGGTAACCCTCAAAGGATGGGGAATGGGATGCAGTGAAAAAAGACACCCTGCCACCTGTCCTTCAGAGGGACAATTTGGAGGTGCAGTGCTGGTCCTTAAAGGGTCACCAGTGAGGTTGAGCCCCCAGCTCCCCACAGCATTAACTGGCATGGAACTGCTCCTTTGTGATGGGTATATTTTCCCTGCCTCATTTTTACCTCCCCTCCGCTACTGCTGCCTCCAGGGTTTATGTCCCAAATAAGCTCTCTGCACCCAAGTCCTCAGATATTACTGCCTTTGGGGGAACTAAATTAAGACCCTTGATGATCTCTTGTGTGTCCAGTGTTGGGAGGACTAAACTTTGGCAAGTGCAAGTCTAGTTGATTTCTTTCTCCCTTTAGCTTGTTTCTCATCCAGAGTTAAGGGACTATGAGTGTTAAGCTCAGAGGAAGTAAGAAAATAGGTGGTAGAAAGAGATTTTAATGTTACCTTTAGCATAGCTGGGAGAATTTCAAAAGTAGGAAAGGTGAGATTTGGGGCAAAATCACACCACAGAGGTGTCACTTTTACTTGAATTAATGATAGCAGAAGTGGTACTGGGGCTTTGCCAACCATGGGAGTTATTACATTTTTAGATCTTTCTCAGTTCTATGAGGTTAAAAATAATGGCATCATATTAATTGTTTTAATTCACATTTCTTTAATTATAGTTAGAGCATTTTCCCTTATGTTTATTAATCATGGCTATTTTTTTTCTGCAAGCCAAATAGTCCACATATTATTTCACAAATCACTTACATGATCTTAGGCCAAGGCCTTTTTTAAACTATTATAAGAAATACTCCAATATGCATATGAAAAACTATTCAATCTTCCTCATTACTAGAGCATAGCAAATTGAAAGACCAATGTCATTTTTTTCTCTACCTTTTTGCTGTAATCATTGAAATGTTTGGTAATACCCCATGTAGACACTTTTTGCAGAGGAACCAGCACTGAGATTGACAGTGCAATTTGGTACACAGTTTTGAAGGCACTTGAGCAATTTTTATAGCAAAACTTAGGACAAGTCTTATTCCTTCTTGTAGCATTTCAAGAAAATTTGTCCTACAAATATGCTTACATGAGGTCCCAAACATTATGCCTTTTTGAATGTGTGTGTTTGTTTTAACCTATGAATGAAGAATAGACTAGCCAAGATGGAGAGTTAATAGAGACTTCTGGCTCCTTCCTGAATTTAATATTCGAGATGTTGCAGAAGTGAGAGAGGGATTCATGGATCCTACGGAAATCATTTGGAGAAGAGTGAACATGATAGAGCC
This sequence comes from Phacochoerus africanus, assembly GCF_016906955.1. Classification (NCBI taxonomy): domain Eukaryota; kingdom Metazoa; phylum Chordata; class Mammalia; order Artiodactyla; family Suidae; genus Phacochoerus; species Phacochoerus africanus. The sequence goes on along the minus strand of NC_062548.1, from coordinate 22,413,974 downwards.
TTGGTATAAGAAGGTAAAGACAAGTCCAAGTGCCACAGATGACACATAGGCAGGGTAAGAAAATTAGAGTTGGTGCCCCATTTGTTATTGCATGCGGGGAAGCAGGGCTTCAGCCCAGCGCTAGTCTGAGGCAGTTGGAGTAATAGCAGGACAGGGCAGGAGTGCTGTGGGCGTGGTGAGCTGATGGCAAGGACTGCTGCTGGGCTGACAGGCCTCTAGATAATCCCCACAGAGGGTGGCAGCCCATGTAGAGCAGCATTGTCTGCAGCCCAGAATCTGATCCATTCCCAGAAGAGGAAAGGGAGAGGGGCAGTAAAGGAAGTGACTGTGAACACATTATTACACCAGGTTCTTGGGCTTGAAAGATCTTTCCCACAACCCAATGTGCCTGGAGACGTATAGACTAGAGTCAAGGGTTTTGCCACCAACCCCACCTGCTCCTGGCCTTTGTTCATCACAGCCAAGGGATCTGAGAGTTCCAAAGGAAAATGATTTCTTAGGAAAATATAACAAGACACCAAATTCCATATTCTATGCCATACAAAGCAGAAATAATAAATTAGATAGGATTCTTTAAAACAAAAATAAGGGAAACCGATATCCTTCTAGGAATAAGCAAAGATCTTGGGAACATAAAATAAGTTGGTTTTTCTTTCTTCTTTTTTTGGCTGCCCTATGGCATATGGAATTCCAGCCAGGGATCAGAACCTAACCCAGGTGTAGTTGCTGCAACACGGGGGATCCTTTATCCCATTGTGCTGGGCTGAGGAGCAAACCTGTGTCCTGGCAGTGCAGAAATGCCACTGATCCCATTGGGCCGCAGTGGGAACTGCAACGTAAAATAGGAAAAAAGAAGTTTTAAAGACCCATTTGGAAAGTGGGGGCATGAAAAATATATTGTAAAACATAGAAAATACATTGTCCGTGGGTAAGTTAGGCAGCAGAACCAATACAGCTAAAGAGCAAATTAGTGAACTGAAAGGTTCAGTCGGTGGACTCTCCCAGAAAGCATTTTGGAGGGATACATATTTGGAAGAAAAGAGAAAAGTTGAGAATTAGAATTCTAAGAGGAGTCTCAGAGAAAAAGAATAAATGGAGAGGAGGTAAGAATTTGCCAGAATTAAAATGGGAGATGGTGTTTAGGCAAACAGTTGGGACCTTCTGGGCTCCAAGCTCCTGAGCTGTCACCAAGAGATTCTAATCCAGAGTGGCACTGCAACACAGCGGGGGTTCCTAAGTATATTCAAACATGGTAATTTATTATTATTTATTTACAAGAAACAGATTGTCTTTTGACCTTTCTATTCCTGCAGGGCTGGTTCTGAGTTATTGTAATAGTTTTCAGCACAGAATAAGAATGCAAAATGTGTAGCAATTTCCAACTCGATGCCTCCTGGTCAGATTTTGATGGATAAAGGGATGCAAATGAGACTCCAGACCCTTGTTAAGCACTATTCCTCTTGATCATCCTGTTTAGACACCAAGCATCTGGGCAACAGCTGCAGATTTTAACTCTTTTTCTCCCTTTGCAGTTTCCTTCTGAAATTCTTTTATCTGCTCTCTTTGCTCTTCTCAATTTTGCCACATGCTTCTTTCTTTTTCTCTGTTACTTCTTAATTCTTTTTCTATACTCTCTTTCATCATTGCTACTTTCTCCTCTTCTCCACTCTTCAAAGTTACTCATTGATTTGTCCATCAGTTTATCTATTCAACAATTATTTTGAGGTCCTACCATGTTCAAGGCACCCCCCCCCTTTTTTTTTAGGGCTGCACCGGTGGCACATGGAGGTTCCCAGGCTAGGGGTCCAATTGGAGCTGTAGCTGCTGGCCTATGCCTGGGCCACAGCAACTTGGGCTCTGAGCCACATCTGCAACCTACACCACAGCTCACGGCAACACCACGTCCTTAACCCACTGAGCGAGGCCAGGGATCAAACTCGCACCCTCATGGATACTAGTCAGGTTTGTTAACTGCTGAGCCACGATGGGAACTCCAAGACACTCTTAAAGGCTGTGGGGGCACAGTGAACAAAACGGAACAAAGGCTCCTAAACCCACTCTGGTGGGGAGGACAGACAATAAGCAAGCCATCAAGTAAAACTTTTAAAGGACAAATAGAGATACTAATACATGCAAAGAAGATAATAATCTGTGCTGGAGTGATGTGGGGTGGGAAAGATGTGATTTAAATGGGGAGAGAGGTGTCAGGGAAAATCTTTCTTAGGAGGTGACAGTTGAATTGAAATCAGAGTGACAAGGAAGACTCAGCTCAGTGAGATCTGGTGGGAAAACCTTCCAGGTAGAAGGGAAAGCATGTAAAAATGCCCTGAGGTTGGAACAGTAGGTTCTTCTACCTTCTTTTTTCTCCCCTAATTTTTCACCTTTAGGAAATTACAGAATACATGTCTATACATTTATTAGGTAGGAATCCTGTCTTTACAGTCTTAATTCTCTGTGACTTGTTTTCTGCTCCAACCACTGGCTTGAATTTTTTTTCTTGCTTGTTTGAGGTTGTTCCTTTGATGGGCACCAGTATCATCTCAGGTGCAGGCGTGACCTGAGAAGAAAGAAAAATAGAAGGAATGTTAGCTCTTGGGTCCCTTGGTTCAGCAGTTGGACATCTGTAGCTCAGGCTCATTCTCTTTGAGGGTAGGTCTTTATCAGGGTAGAGGGTGGAGAAGAAACATTTCTGAGATATGAAAACCCACTTGGCCCCTGTGAGCTGGATTAGGTGCCCATCTTGTGTGCTTCTCTATCCTCGTCATAGCTGTTGCCTTTTTCTGTTAACTGTGTGTGATTTCATACACAACTCCTTCCCTTTGATCTTCACAAGGCTGCCTGTTTCTTGTTATTCAGGTTGCAATAGATTGCATTAGTGTTCCTATTCTTCCATCTCTCTTGTAATAGTATTATTTCTCCATTTGTCATGGCCTCATGGTGGGTGGAGCTCACTTTGTGCCACTTGACCTTGTTACTTTGGGATGTTAGCGAACATGATACAGGCACAGGGTGGGAATACACTTGTGTAGTTGGATGGGGCCTCTGCATTCCTGTCAATACTATTGGATAAAAATGCCCTAAAAGGAGTTCCTACTGTGGCACAGTGGGTTAAGGATTGGGCATTGCTGCAGCCATGGCACAGGTCACAGCTGCTTCTCAGATTAGATCCTTGGCCTGGGAACTTCCATAGGCCACAGATGTGGCCAAAAAAAAATTGCCCAAAGAGTCTAGCACATTCTAGGAAAGATGAGAGACAAGTTCAGCACACATGAATCCAAGCCATCCTAGATCAGTCAAAACCTAGCTACTCTAGATGTGTGAGTAAGGAATTCATATAAATATAACTAAGTATTCATTGAATAAATACATATTGCTTGTGCCATAACTGTTTGTTTATAGGAGCTCTTTGGGGCAAAGGGCATTCACATTTCTGCACACTGAGGGCCATCTGTGATCCAGGTAAAGAGTGGGCACCCTGAACACTTTTTTTTTTTTTTTTAGTTTATGAATTTTTTTTTTAATTTTATTTTCCCACTGTGCAGCAAGGGGGTCAGGTTATCCTTACATGTATACATTACAATTACATTTTTCCCCCACCCTTTCTTCTGTTGCAACATGAGTATCTAGACAAAGTTCTCAATGCTATTCAGCAGGATCTCCTTGTAAATCTATTCTAAGTTGTGTCTGATAAGCCCAAACTCCCGATCCCTCCCACTCCCTCCCCCTCCCATCTGGCAGCCACAAGTCTCTTCTCCAAGTCCATGATTTTCTTTTCTGAGGAGATGTTCATTTGTGCTGGATACTAGATTCCAGTTATGAGTGATATCATATGGTATTTGTCTTTGTCTTTCTGGCTCATTTCACTCAGGATGAGATTCTCTAGCTCCATCCATGTTGCTGCCAATGGCATTATGTCATTCTTTTTTATGGCTGAGTAGTATTCCATTGTGTATATATACCACCTCTTCCGAATCCAATCCTCTGTCGATGGACATTTGGGTTGTTTCCATGTCTTGGCTATTGTGAATAGTGCTGCAATGAACATGCGGGTGCACGTGTCTCTTTTACGTAGAGTTTTGTCCGGATAGATGCCCAAGAGTGGGATTGCGGGGTCATATGGAAGTTCTATGTATAGATTTCTAAGGTATCTCCAAACTGTTCTCCATAGTGGCTGTACCAGTTTACATTCCCACCAACAGTGCAGGAGGGTTCCCTTTTCTCCACAGCCCCTCCAGCACTTGTTATTTGTGGATTGATTAATGATGGCCATTCTGACTGGTGTGAGGTGATATCTCATGGTAGTTTTGATTTGCATTTCTCTTATAACCAGCGATGTTGAGCATTTTTTCATGTGTTTGTTGGCCATCTGTATATCTTCTTTGGAGAACAGTCTATTCAGGTCTTTTGCCCATTTTTGCATTGAGTGATTGGCTTTTTTGCTGTTGGGTTGTATAAGTTGTTTATATATTCTAGAGATTAAGCCCTTGTCGGTTGCATCATTTGAAACTATTTTCTCCCATTCTGAAAGTTGTCTTTTTGTTTTCTTTTGGGTTTCCTTTGCTGTGCAAAAGCTTGTCAGTTTGATGAGGTCCCATGGGTTTATTTTTGCTCTAATTTCGATTGCTTTGGGAGACTGACCTGAGAAAATATTCATGATGTTGATGTCAGAGAGTGTTTTGCCTATGTTTTCTTCTAGGAGTTTGTTGGTGTCCTGTTGTATATTGAAGTCTTTCAGCCATTTGGAGTTTATTTTTGTGCATGGTGTGAGGGTGTGTTCTAGTTTCATTGCATTGCATGCAGCTGTCCAGGTTTCCCAGCAATGCTTGCTGAATAGACTTTCTTTTTCCCATTTGATGTTCTTGCCTCCCTTGTCAAAGATTAATTGACCCTAGGTGTCAGGGTTTATTTCCGGATTCTCTATTCTGTTCCATTGGTCGGTCTGTCTGTTTTGATCCCAGTACCACACTGTTTGGATGACTGTGGCTTTGTAGTATTTCTTGAAGTCTGGGAGAGTGATGCCTCCTGCTTGGTTTTTGTTTCTCAGGATTGCTTTGGCGATTCTGGGTCTTTTGTTGTTCCATATAAATGTTTGGATTGTTTGTTCTAGTTCTGTGAAAAATGTCCTGGGTCATTTGATAGGGATTGCATGGAATCTGTAGATTGCTTTGGGTAGTATGGCCATTTTGACAATATTGATTTTCCCAATCCAGGAACATGGAATATCTTTCCATTTCTTTACATCTTCTTTGATTTCTTTGATGAAAGTTTTATAGTTCTCGGCATATAGGTCCTTTACCTCCTTGGTCAGGTGTATTCCGAGGTATTTGATTTTGTGAGGTGCAATTTTAAAAGGTATCGTATTTTTGTATTCCTTTTCTAATATTTCATTGCTGGTATACAGAAATGCCACTGACTTCTGAATGTTAATCTTATATCCTGCTACTTTGCTGAATTTATGAATCAGTTCAAGGAGTTTTAGGGTTGAGTCCTTAGGGTTTTCTATGTATAGTATCATGTCATCTGCATACAGTGACAGTTTGATCTCTTCTCTTCCTATATGGATGCCTTTTATTCCTTTTGTTTGCCTAATTGCTGTGGCTAGGACTTCCAAAACTATGTTGAAGAGCAGTGCTGAGAGTGGGCATCCCTGTCTTGTTCCAGATTTGAGTGAGAAGGCTTTCAGTTTTTCCCCATTGAGGATTATATTTGCTGTGGGTTTATCATAAATGGCTTTGATTATATTCAGGAATGCTCCCTCTATACCCACTTTGGCGAGGGTCTTGATCATGAATGGATGTTGGACTTTGTCAAATGCTTTTTCTGCGTCTATTGAGATGATCATATGATTTTTGACTTTTTTTTTGTTAATGTGGTGTATGATGCTGATTGATTTGCGTATGTTGAACCATCCTTGTGAACCTGGGATGAACCCAACCTGGTCATGGTGTATAATTTTTTTGGTATGTTGTTGGATTCAGTTGGCTAAGATTTTGTTGAGAATTTTTGCATCTATATTCATCAATGATATTGGGTGATAGTTTTCTTTTTTGGTGGTATCTCTGTCTGGTTTTGGAATGAGGGTGATGGTGGCATCATAGAATGTCTTTGGGAGTATTCCTTCTTCTTCAACCTTTTGAAAGTGTTTAAGGAGGATGGGCACCAATTCCTCTTTATATGTTTGATAGAATTCACCTGTGAAGCCATCTGGTCCTGGACTTTTATTTGTAGGGAGTGATTTTATGACCTCTTCGATTTCATTTCTAGTGATGGGTCTGTTCAGTTGGTCTGTTTCTACTTGATTCAGTTTTGGCAGGCTGTAAGATTCTAGAAAATTGTCCATTTCTTCCAGATTGTCAAACTTGTTGCCATATAGTTGTTCATAGTATTCTCTTATGGTTTTTAGTATTTCTGCTGTATCCGTTGTGATTTCTCCTTTTTCACTTATAATTTTGGTTATTTGGGTTCTTTCTCTCCTCTTTTTATTGAGTCTGGCCAGGGGTTTGTCAATTTTGTTCACCTTTTCAAAGAACCAGCTCTTGGTTTTATTAATTTTCTCTATTGTTTTTTGAGTCTCTATTTTATTGATTTCTTCTTTGATCTTTATAATTTCCTTCCTTCTGCTGACTTTAGGACTTTTTTGTTCTTCTTTTTCTAATTCATTTAGGTGGAGGGTTAAGTTGTCAATTTGGGATCTTTCTTCTTTTTTGAGAAAGGCCTGTATTGCTATAAATTTCCCTCTGAGCACTGCTTTCGCAGCATCCCATAGATTTTGAGAAGTTGTGTCTTCATTATCATTTGTTTCAAGGTAGTTTTTAATTTCCTTCTTGATTTCCTCATTGACCCATTGGTTTTTTAGTATCATGTTGTTTAGTCTCCATGTAGTAGGTTTTTTCTCTTTCCTTTTCCCATGGTTGGTTTCTAATTTCATGGCATTGTGGTCAGAGAAGATACTTGAGATAATTTCTATGCTCCTAAATTTATTGAGATTCGCTTTGTGTCCCAATATGTGGTCGATTCTTGAGAATGTTCCATGAGCATTTGAGAAGAATGTGTATTCTGATTTTTTTGGATGTAGTATCCTGAAGATATCAATTAAGTCTAACTTTTCTATTGTTTCCTTTAGGATCTCTGTTGCTTTATTGGTTTTCTGTCTAGAGGATCTGTCCATTGATGTGAGGGGGGTATTAAGGTCTCCTACTATGATTGTATTCCCATCAATATCTCCCTTTATGTCTGTTAATATTTGTTGTATGTATCTGGGTGCTCCTGTATTTGGGGCATATATGTTGACGATAGTAACATCCTCTCCTTGGATGGATCCCTTAATCATTAAGTAGTGTCCTTCTTTGTCTTTCTTTATGTCTTTTGTTTTAAAGTCTATTTTGTCTGATATGAGCGTTGCGACTCCTGCTTTTCTGTCTTGTCTATTGGCGTGAACTATTTTTCCCCACCCTTTCACTTTCAATCTATATGTATCTTTTGTCCTAAGGTGAGTTTCTTGTAGGCAGCATATTGAAGGTTTTTGCCTTTTTATCCACTCAGCCACTCTGTGTCTTTTGATTGGGGCATTCAGTCCATTGACATTTAAGGTGATAATTGATAGATGATTATTTATTGCCATTGAACCTCGTGTTCCAGTTGATTCTATGGTTCTCCATTCTTCCTTTCTTTTTTTTTTTTTTTGTTGGATGATCTCCTGTTATTATCTGCTTGAGTGTATTTTTTTTCATTTTTTGCGAATGCAATATTTGGTTTTGGCTTGTGGTTGCCCTGTTTTTTAAGTATGCTAACCCCTTCCCATAATTATGTGTTTTAGCCTGATGGTCCTGTAAGTTCAAACCCTTCATTACTATATTAAAATTAAGAAGAGAAACATACAAACAAACAAACAAAAAGGGTTATTTACTTCCTAACATCCCTTGCCCACATTTTATGGTTTTGATGACTCTTTTTTATTTTTTTCTTTTTAATTTTATTTTGTTTGAAGCATGTTCATGATTAAATCTGTATGCTGGCTTATTTGAGTGACAGCTCTCTGATTGCGGTTTCCTCAGTCCTAGTTCTTCCTTTTCTTCTTCTTTTTTTTTCTTTTTTCTTCCCTTTCCTTCCTTTCTTTTTGGTTTAGAGAAGCCCTTTCAATATTTCCTTTAACCTGGGTTTTGTGTTACTGTATTCTTTAAGTTTTTGTTTGTTGGAAAAAATTTTTATTTCTGCTTCTATTTTAAATGATATTCTTGCTGGATAGAGTATTCTAGGTTGCATATTTTTTCTTTTTAGCACTTGAAATATCTCTTGCCATTCCCTCCTGGCCTGTAGTGTTTCTGTAGAGAAGTCAGCTGATATTCTTATGGGCGTTCCCTTGTAGGTAACATTCTGTTTTTCTCTTGCTGCCTTTAGGATCCTCTCTTTATCACTAACTTTTGCCATTTTTATTATGATGTGTCTTGGTGTGGGTCTGTTTGGGTTCAGTTTGTTTGGGGCCCTCTGTGCTTCTTGTATCTTGAACCCAGTATCCTTTAGATTTGGGAAGTTTCCAGCGATAATTTCTTCAAATATATTTTCCATCCCCTTATCTTTTTCTACTCCTTCTGGAATTCCTATTATGTGTAGATTGGCCCGCTTTATATTATCCCATAGGTCTCTTATATTGCTTTCCAGTTTTTTGATTCGGTTTTCTGTCTGTTGACCGGATTGAGTGATTTCCATTATTCTATCTTCCATATCACTGATTTGTTCTTCTGCATTATTCATTCTGGTTTTTACTGCCCTTAGTTCAGTTTGCATCTCTGCCAATGAATGTTCTAGTTTTTCTTGGCTCCTCCTTATATTTTCTAGTTCCTTTCTGAGGGTGTCTGCATTACTGTTCATATCTTCTCTTAATTCCTTCAGTATTTTCACTATTTCTCTTTTGAACTCCAGGTCTGTCAGACTGCAGGGATCTGTTTCATTGTTGACTGTTTTAGGTGAGTTCTCCTGTTGGTTTGACTGGGGGTGGTTTCTCAGCTTCTTCATCTTGCTTGTTGTTTTCTTTCTCCTGAGGGAGTTGTACTCTCCGTTATCAGGCAGTGTTTGCCTTGTCACTGCCGTGGAATATTTCCTGTTGGTCAATCTTTTTTGAGGCAGTGTGGCTTTTCTGGAGTGTTGATGGGGCTAACAGTGTTTCTTTGAAGCAAAGGAGGACTTCCTGAGGGCAGACAGGACTGGGAGGTCCACACCACGATGGTAGCAGATTTCACTTGGTCATGCAGAGCTTGCTCTGGTGTTTTTACGCTGTGGGGTTCTTGCAGGGGGTTGGCGGTGTTGGGCAGCTGTTCCTCAGGAGTGTAGCACCCCCTGGGGGCTGGAGCAGCTATCTGGGTCACTGAGAACCTAAGAGGCTCTTCCCTAGGGCAGCCCAACTCAGAAGGATGGCCTGAGAATGTAGGCGGATCTTTTCACAGTCTGGCCAAGCTTGTTGCAGCTTTTCTCAGCTGCAGGGGCTCTTCCAGGGGACTGGTGGTGCTGAGCAGATATTCCACGGGAGTGGGGCACCCCCTGGGGGCTTGGGCGGGTAGCAGGGCCACTGGAAACCCAAGAGGCTCCTCCCCAGGGCAGCCCGACTCAGAAAGTCCGTCTGAGATCTTTTCCCAGCTCGGCCAAGCTTGTTGCAGCTTTTCTGGTCTGCAGGGGGTCCTGCCTGGAGCTGGCAGTCCTATGCAGCTGATCCTCTATAGCTTGGCACCCCCTGGGGGCTTGGGCGGGTAGCAGGGCCACTGGAAATCCAAGAGGCTCCTCCCCGGGGCAGCCCAACTCAGAAAAACCATCCGAGAATTAGGCAGATCTATTCACGGCCTGGCTAGGCTTGTTCTAGCTTTTCTGGGCTGCAGGCCTTTTCTCGGGGGCTGGTGGTGTTTGGTGCTACTCTGTGGGAGTGTAGCCCCTCCAAAGGGCAAGCAGGCCTGTGCAGGGACAGCCCCTGCGGTGGTAGGCTTCAGGCAATTGTTGAGGCCAGCCCTCCTGGATGGCAGGCAGCCCCAGGTTCGGCGAGAGCGTAGGGTGTGGCGGGGGTTGGGGGAGGGGATACACTGGGAAGCACAGCTTTCAGCTAGCTAGCAGGCCTGTAAGCTTGCTGTGGCTCAGGGGGTATTCTATGGGGACCCACCCCTTCTTCTCTCCCCTCCCCAGCACGGGCACAGACCAGGCTCTTCTCCCAGGTTCCCTCTGATGCGGCTTTCCACTTCCCCGCCCCTAGAGTATTGCTCCCTTCCTCTGCGACAGCTTTGTTTTCTAGTCTCCCAGGCAGTCTCTGCCCCGTCGAATGGTTTCTAGACCTCCCAAGCAGTTTCCGCTCCACCCTGTCCCCCCAGCCCGGGGACTAACCTTCGGAGGCAAGGTCTCGGTGCCCAGCCCCCATCCAGGCATCTCAATTTTTGGTGACTGTACCCATAGTTCAGATGGTCCATTCGGCTCTTGATCGGCTTTTCCGTACTCCAACTTACTGCTACACTCTTCTCTGCATCTGGAGATTCCTCCAGTTCGTTTGATCTTTCCCCCGTGTAGGTGACTTTCCAGGGTGCGGGATCCCTTTCTCCTCTGCAGTTCCCTTTTGGGGGCGCCCGGCCCGCTCGGATTCACTTTCTCTCACTCTCCTCTTTTCTCCTGTTCTGCCCCGTAATGTCACGAACTTCTTGCCGTTATTGGAGTTTAGGTTCCTCTCCCAGCGATTGGTTGCTGTTCTGTGTGAGTCATTTATTCTGTAGATGTGCTTTTTTTGTTGTGTTTGTGGGAGAGGGCGAGCGTGTCCCCCTACTCCTCCGCCATCTTGTCCTCTCTCTGAACACTTTCTGAAACAGGTCTGAGGCATCTACAGGAGTCTCATTAGCAGCCTCAGCTTCTATGTATTGAAGCCAGGAGCCAAGGTAGATTTCTGTTGAATTCCTAAGGGTTTCAGAGTTTGATCCCTGAGGTCCTGGTTTTATGACCCTGTTCTTATGGTCATGAATTCTTAAGTGTATTCTGTGCTTTGAATGGTCATCTGTGAGGACTGCAAGGCTGCTAAGTACCCAGGACATGCCGCAGAATGGTCTAAAGGTCTGCATTGGTGACCAGGAGCAATTTGATGTCTATTCATCACAGAGGATGAGATGGACAGATGCATTCCCATGTGTTGTCCATGACAACAGTAATGCTACCTGATTTACAGGTCTCCCGGGCCTTCTTGTTCTGCATTAAAGTGTCTGTGTTGAATTTTCCTTTGTCTGAGTATCTCGGCTCTGGCCTTGAGGATTTCGAAGAGGAATTGATTCACATGGACTTTGTTGGGCAGACAAAGCTTTGGGTGATGATTCTAAAGGGGGATGTCTGTAGAGAGAAAGCTGAGAGCTGCCTACGTGAGCTGGGAATCTTTTGTTTTTCTGTCCAGCATCTTCTCCCTTTTCTCTTGCTGATAACACCCAGCTTTTTTGGTTGGGGGGGGGGGGAATTACTGAATGCCGTATTGTGGAACTGTCAAATGTGGCATTTTTCTTCATTTCTGTTTCTGTCGAATTGACCCTGGGTAAAGGACTTGAGTGCCAGTAGCTTATTTGGAGGGTGACTTTAGAAGGACTTTTCTTTTTTTGGTCTTTTTGTCTTTTTAGGGCCACATCCTTGGCATATGGAAGTTCCCAGGCTAATGGTCAAATCAGAGCCTACACCACAGCCACAGCAACACCAGATCCTTAACCCACTGAGCGGGCCAGGGATTGAACTTGCATCCTCATGGATGCTAGTCTCATTCATTTCCCCTGAGCCATGATGGGAACTCCCTAGAAGCACTTTTTTTAAGAAAGGGAAAGTGAGCCTAGGAAAGGGGCATAGCTCAGTATAGGATGTGCTAATTAGTTACTACCATAAGGACCAATCTTGCTTGAGGAACCTCTCAAAAACCACTTAGGACATGCCTTAGAGCCATCCTACTAGAGGTTGGGGAGGGGTTTATCCACCAACTTCCATCTCTGTTTTTTGAGAGTAGCAAAGAGATTCAGGATCTTAAGTTGAGATGCTGTTAGTGGGCTGACAATTGCCTACCAAAATCACAGGGAAACTCAGGTGAACAAGACCATGAGGGCTGTCAGCAGCAGCTTCTTCTACCTCTGGCCACAGGTGGACACAGCCCCAGGCTGGTCCAATCAGATGCTCTCTTTCTGAAATCTTGAGGAGCATTGGGGCTGGGAAAGGACCAAAGGCTGTGCATCTTCACAGTGGGGACCAGAAGAGATTAGTCACTAATTCTCGATACCTTGATGCCCAGAGGAGTGCCAACTCACATTCTCTCTGTTGCTCAGTTTTTCCTTCAATTCTCTGAGCTTCTCCATAAATCCTGCCAACAAATTCCCTTTTTATTAAATTAGCTAGAGCTGATTTCTGAGGCTTGCCTGCAAAACATTCTGACAGATGCTGGGTCTACTCCACAGGAAGGAGGAGACAGAAGAAGTGCTCTTTCCCATGATTTGAAGTGAAATGGCACATGTTAGCCTCTCAGCAGGACAGCAGGCACAGAATAATCTTTGCTCAAGTTTGCTGAAGATCTTGACACTCAGCCCTCATTCTCAGCTCCTACGTCAGCTAGCCTATTTCCCCCAATGTGCTGTACTTACCATCTTTAGCTAATCACATATCCCTGGTATTGCTTTTGGATGGATGTATGGCATAGTATGGTGTGTATGATGTGGTACAGTGTGTTGTCATATATTGAAAGTACCATATGCAGCATGGCACATTGGCTAGAGTATGGATGCTGGAAGCAGATTTCCTGTGTTCAAATCCCAGCTCTCCCATTTACTGGCTCTATGATCTTGAGCAAGTTACCTAATCTCTCTATAATCAGTTTCTTTTTTTTTTAATTTCACTGGAGCATAGTTGATTTTCAGTGTTATGATAATTTCTGCTGTACAGCAAAGTGATCTGGAAATACATATACTGATAGCTTTTCTTTTTCAGATTCTTTCCCATATAGATTATTGTGGAATACTGAGTAGTGTTCCCTGTGCTATACAACAGGTCCCCATTGACTATATATATAACAGTGTTCAGATGCTAATCCCAACCTTCCAATCCATCCCTTCCCCACCTTTTTCCTTAGGCAACCTAAGTTTGTTTTTAAAATCTGTGAGTCTGTTTCTGTTTTGTAAACAAGTTAATTTGCATCATTTTTTAAGATTCCACGTATGTGATCTCATATGATGTTTGTTTTTCTTGGTCTGATTTACTTCACTTAGTATGATAATCTCTAGGTCCATCCATGTTGCTGCAGATGGCATTGTTTCATTCATTCTTTCTTTCTTTTATTTTGGCCACATTCTCGGCGGGCAGAGTTCCCAGGCCGGGGATCAGACCTGCGCTTCAGCCACAACTTGAGCCTGCTGCAGTGACAGCGCTGGATCCTTAACCCACTGCATTACCAAGGAACTCATGTCATTCTTTTTTATGGCTGTAACTCAGTTTCTTTAACTGTCGATATGAATGATAATAGTACGTAGATTATAGGGTTGTTGTAAAGATGAAATGAGTTGACAAAGTCCCTGACACAAGGCAAGCCCTATGTAAATATTAGCTCCTATTATGCCTAAAGGCTGCATGCCTCTTAGGCCCATGGGTCCCTGTGCTTTGGGGATTCACAACTCTGCTTCCTTAACCTTGTGAAATATGGTCGGCAAGATCAGCTGCCGTCTCTTGGATGTGGCTCAGTGTTTGCATGAGGGGGCAGGGAGAAGTCCACTTTATAACCACGTGCCAGCCATCATGACAGCTGTCTCTTTGACGATCATAACATCTCTGAGGGACAGATACTACTACTGCCATTTCAAGATGAGAGAGCTAAAGGTCAGAAAGATTAAACCATCGACTTAGGTCCCTCAGCTCATCAGAGGCAGAATTGCCATTTTCCTAGGTCTATCTGATTCTCAAGTTTGTGCTATTTCCAGTATGCACATGGCTTACCCTACAGCCCAAAGCAAAGAGCTGCCCTGTCTCTCCCACTGGTCTTGCATAGGTCCCTGCACTCCCCGTTACCATCCAAAACTGTGGTTTTCATATCAGAGGCAAGAGGTGCTTCCCTGAACAGCAATGGGCTCTCGTTCCTACTCCTTTTGCTTTGTTACTCATTTGTAAAAAATTTTTTTTTTCTCCATCTGTATAGAAGATCAAGGCCTATGCTCTCTAAGGACAGTTTGGCATCTCACTTTGAGCAGACAAAGGAGGGTGTAAGCTTGGTGGTTAAGCCCCTAGGCTCCGTATGGGACCACTGGGTCCAAATCACTGCTTTGCATCTTCCTTGAAATGCACCTTTGGGCAGGTGGCATCATTTCTCCAAGCACCAGTCCCCTTACATGTAAGAAATAATAATAGTTAACTCTCAGAGTATTTGCAAATGTTAAGGAAAATAAAGATTGGGAGGAAAATAGTGAAAACATTAGAAAAAAAATAAACCACTTGGGTAGAGGATGACTTTTTAATCAAACAAGTTGGTAAACCCAGAACCTACCAAGAAAAAGATAGACTCATGTGACTAAATCAAAACAAAACCAAGCCTATGGCAAAAGAACAAAACAAAATCAAATTCTAAACTATAGGCTGGGAAATATTTTTTATAATGCACATGACAGAACAAGAGTTAATATTCCAGATAAGCAAAGATCTGTCATAAACTAAGGAGAAACAAATAAATCAGGCAATAGAAAAGTGATCAATGGCTATAAGCAGGCCCTTCACCAAAGGGAGTCTCCAAATGGCCAATGCACATCCAAAGAGATGCTTGGGGAAATGTAAATGAAAGCCAACAGGAGATAGCATTTTTTATTTTATTTTATTTATTTTTATTTTTAATTATTTTATTTTATTTTATTTTTTTTTTTGTATTTTCTAGGGCTGCACCCGCGACATATGGAGGTTCCCAGGCTAGGGGTCTAGTCGAAGCTGTAGCCACTGGCATTCACCAGAGGCACAGCAATGCAGGATCCCAGGCTAGGGATTGAATCTGAGCTACAGCTGCCAGCCTATGCCACAGCCACAGCAAAGCAGGATCTGAGCCGCGTCTGCAACCTACACCACAGCTCATGGCAACACCAGATCCTTAACCCACTGAGCAAGGCCAGGGATCAAACCTGCAACCTCATGGTCCCTAGTCGGATTTGTTAACCACTGAGCCACGACGGGAACTCCAGCCATTTTAAAAAAAAAAAAAAAAATCCATTCAACTGGGGAGAAAAAAAACAAAAAGAGAAATTATCTCAAACTGACAAAAAAAATGTGAGGAAAGAAATCCTTTCCTATAACTTTGGTGGGAATATGAGATGTGACAACAAGTAATACTGGGAAAAAAAAAAGTTAAGTATCTGTTAAAAATAAACCACACACGCTTTTTACCTAGCAACCCTCCATTTAAGAATCATGTTATATAAGGAAAAAAATCTCCATATTAAAATAGATGTTCAAGGATGTTTATTCCAATCTTTGGGGAGAATTTTGAAACCAGCCTGAATATTCCTCAAACTAAGACTGGCTGAGTAAATTGTTCTGTACCCACTATGGAATCCATTGCAGTCATTAAAAGAATAACTATAAATAAACAGTGATATTTCCATGCAATAGACTACTACTCAGATAAAAAGGAGTGAACCATTGATACACACGACTTGGATGACTCTCAAAGGCACTATGCCAAGTGAAAGAAGCCAAACTCAAAAAGTTGCATACAGTGCGATTTCTATAATATTCTGTAGCAACTGAAAGTTCCCAAGGGATCTAATCAGAGCTGCAGCTGAGACCTACACCACAGCCACAGCAATGCCAGATCTGAGCCGCATCTGTAACTTACACTGCAGCTTGTGGCAACACTGGATCCTTAACCCACTGAGTAGGCTAGGGATCGAACCTGCATCCTCAGGGACACTAGGTCAGCTTCTTAACCCACTGAGCTGAAGCAGGAACTCCCATATCAAGCTAGTGATGTTGGTTATTCTCAGAAAGGCAAGAATATAAAGGGTGTGTCAGGAGACATTTCTTTATACATCTTTTGCATTATTTCACCGGTTCTATTGAGTAAATACTGCATTTTAAATTAAAATCAGAAAAATGAACAAAAATAATAATGGAAGATTGAAGAAGTAGTTAAAAACCCCAAAGAAACTAGCAGGAAAGAAGAGAAAGGTCAAACAGAGAATTGGCTGGAAGAAAAAGGACTTTGGGACTCAGTGGTCAGTAGGCCTGTGTGGTAAAATTAGATTCCCAAATCAGAAATACATGGGTATTGCTGGAACAGAATTCTGGATGTGGGCCAGAGAGAAGCAGTCTTCAATGAATAAGACTTGGACTCATTTATAGGACCCAATCCAGCTTCTTCAGCTCTTCTTTATGTCTTTTATCTATCCATTTGTTCATTCCTGCATCCATCCATCCATTCATCCAACATACATCCATCATCCATCCATCCATCATCCATCCATCCATCCATCCATCCATCCATCCATCCATCCAACATCCATCCATCATCCATCGTCCATCAATCCATCATCCATCCATCTATCCATCCATCCATCATCCATCCATCCATCATCCATCCATCCATTCATCCAACATCCATTCATCCAACATCCATCCATCCATCCATCCATCCAACATCCATCCATCATCCATCCATCCATCCATCCATCATCCATCCATCTGTCCATCCATCCAACATCCATCCGTCATCCATCCATCATCCATCCATCTATCCATCCATCCATCATCCATTCATCATCCATCCATCTATCCACCATCCACCCACTATTTTTTAAATGCCAACTGTGTTTTCAATCTTGAAAATTTCTATACTCTATTTCTCCTCCAAATCATGGTAAAATACAAAGCAACATCCACATTTTGGTGTGCTTGTCCTTAAAAACTATAATAAATGGAGGCACAAGCGTTCTTTTCACAGCTTTTATTTCTGAAACTCAGTCTCATGGATCCCTCCTGTTGTGCTGTGTAGCCATGACAACTCTACCTAGAGGAAACTGGTATCTATTCGGGCTTCCAGTTCTATGAAATGGGCATCATGGGACCCTCATGCTTTGGTGATAGACTGTGCAGTGAGTCTCTCCCTTGCCTTAGGAGCATCTTCTTAGTTCCCTGATGTGATTGATTAGAGAGATGTCCCTGACAATGATAAAAACAGGGTTCTGGAGCCAAAGTGCTGGATTCAAATTCCAGCTCTGCCACTCACTGACTCTGTGCCCATGCACAAGTTTAGCAACTTCTCTAGGTGCCCCAGTTTTCTCATCTATAAACCAAATATGGGGGTAAATGGGTTAATAAATGGAAAGCACTGGAAACACCGTCTGTTTATAGTATACGTCTCATTATTATTATCGTTGGCTATTTTCAATAATTATGTGGTATTGAGTTGTGTTATAACATGAGAAGTCCATTGTAATGTTTTAAATAAGAGAAGACACTAAATAATTTCTATCACATAATCATATTATGTTATGACTGTTGTGTGTGTGTACAGTTTGTGTGTGTGTGTGTAGGCATATACATCCATGTTTGTATGTATATACATATATGCATTTGAAAAAGCACGGAGAAAAGTCTGGAAGCCCACACTTCAAAATGTTACTGGTGGTAATATCCTGGAGGAGTGGCTTTGGAAAAGAATTAAAAGGAAACTTTACTTATTAGTTTACAGTCTCCTGTTTTATTATCCAATTTGCCATTGCATATTTGGTTTTGTAATTTAAAAATAAAAATAACCCGAAAGAATCAGGAGACTTTAAAATAGAGGCACGACCAAGGAGAGAATCTCTTTCCATCTTCTCTTACAGAAAACTTACTATTTTTTCTATCCTTGGTTGTATGAGCTTCACAAAGGCAGCCATAAAAAGTATATATATTTTCTCTAATATTAAAGCAATTCGGGGGATTGTTGATCCTAATGTGAAAGTGAGATTTGTCTGATATAGATCCATGAGGTCAGGCTAATAAATCAGTCTGCTGGTCGCTGCATTAGAAATTCAAAGTCTGGAGACACAACCTTCAGAATGTCTATGTCTCCCCAGACATCGCTAGTTCTGATCCGCGTGGCCGAAAACACTGATGGGCTGGGCTGGCAGAGTCTGAAGCTAGACATTCCTCACCACATGTCTCCCTCTTCTGCTTTGAAGTTGCTCCTTCTTCTTAGTTTACCTAAGGTGCCCAGAGATATTTACGGCAATCGAGAACACAGAAGTTTGCTTTGGTTCTGCTGGAAAAGCTGCAAAACAGATAGCATCCTAAGGCTGGGGTAGTTACAGTGGTGGTGGGCAGATTCTCAGGCAAGACCTCAAAGTGACAAACTGTTTTATCTATTCCCCTAAAATAGGATCCCTTTAGAGACAGGTTCTCACTGTCTAGACACATCAAGGCCAATATGCAACCCACATTTGTACTGATTTGTTACAACAAGGGCAGGCAAACTGTTGCAATGGTAAGAATTTTCAGGTCTAATTTCTTTTTGTGGTCACACCTGCAGCATGTGGACGCTCCCAGGCTAGGGGTCAAATCAGAACTGCAGCTAAGGCTTACACCACAGTCATAGCAACACTGGGTCTGGGCTGCATCTGTGACCTATGCCGCAGCTATGGCAACTCTGGATCCTTAATCTAGTGAGTGAGGCTAGGGATCAAACCTGTGTTCTCACGGACGCTATGTCAGGTTCTTAACTCACTGAGCCACAGTGGGTAGAAAAAGACAGTCTTGGGTCAAATCAGAGCTTCAGGGGCAGCTGTCTGACCATAGCAGGTTGCTAAAACCCTCTGAAGTTCAGTTTAGTCACCTGGATAATGGAGATACTACACTTCTTTAGATTGGATCCTTAGAAGCAAACAAACTCTAAGATGGAGAGTTGCAAGTAATAAAATGGGCAGAGGGGTAAGCTGACTTGCGATACTGGAACTTGGACAAGAACTTGAGTTGGGACAGCCGTCCAGAGTTCCAAATTGAGAAAAGAGGGGCTGAGTCATTAAACTCTCGATCCAAACAATCATCAGCCAAATGCCATCCATTGGGTACCACCTGAACTTGGGTGATGCAGTTCCCTCTAACTGAGGACAGTTTCTAGTGAGAGGTACAGCTGTGAGCCTCCAGGAGTCTGTATGGCCAGCTGGGCTGTGCTGGCTTTGAAGAGGAGAGCTCGGTGGTGCTCCCCAGTGTCTACCATGAGTACACACCCTAGGTCTGTGGGAAAATATAAACATACCCTGCAAAGTGCCAACCACACCAGAGGGCATCTACTCTGCAAAGTGCCAACCACACCAGAAGGCATCTACGAAGACTGGTTCCTTTCCTTTCCCTCCTTCTTGAGAACTATTTCTCTCTGACTTTGAAAGAGTGTCAAGATGTTTCACTTTGAACTGGACTTCCCCAGCTGCCAAAATCCCGTTACCCACCTGAAACATCTCTTTGCCTGGGGCAGTACAAAACAAGCACTAACAAACCTTGATCACCACTTTAAGCCCTCTGTCACCCTAGGACCTAAAACCCCTTGATAGGTAAATAGTAGGGAAAGGGAAGGATTTGTTCTTATAAGAATCAGTTATAGACAGCTATTTAAAAATATTATTGCAGGGAGTTCCCGTCATGGTGCAGTGGTTAACGAATCCGACTAGGAACCATGAGGTTGCGGGTTCGATCCCTGGCCTTCCTCAGTGGGTTAGGGATCCAGCGTTGCCATGAGCTGTGGTGTAGGCTGCAGACGAGGCTCGGATCCCGCGTTGCTGTGGCTCTGGTATAGGCCGGTGGCTACAGCTTTGATTAGACCCCTAGCCTGGGACCCTCCATATGCTGCAGGAAGTAGCCTTTTGACAAAAAAAATATATATATATTATTGCAGTATAGTTGATTTACAATGTTGTGTTAATTTTGTTGTACATCAGTGACTCATATGTATATATATGTATATATATGCATATGTGTATGTATACGTGTGTACATATACATATATATGTGTATACACGTGTTTTTAAAATCATATTTCTTCTGGCGGGAGATTTTGGAGACCCTCTTCCTTCCCTGGGCAACATAGTTTCTGAAGTAAAACCTGCGGCTGA
This sequence comes from Phacochoerus africanus, assembly GCF_016906955.1. Classification (NCBI taxonomy): domain Eukaryota; kingdom Metazoa; phylum Chordata; class Mammalia; order Artiodactyla; family Suidae; genus Phacochoerus; species Phacochoerus africanus. The sequence goes on along the minus strand of NC_062548.1, from coordinate 22,393,887 downwards.
GATGGTGAGCGGCATCATATTCGATTGACCCAGGGGCTCCTATGGTAACACGTGAACTGGGGATACAGATTCCTGGAGGCTCACACGACAATGCTGAGGTCCTGGTAAGGAACACAGCAATACCCAGGCATTCCAAAGCAAATTTCACAGTGTGATGGACTTGATTTCCTTAGTCACAAGAGTGTCCCCTAAGAAAGGTGAAGCTGCCCTTGGTTGCATTACAGTGGTTTAAACTTAGGTGTCAACGCTATATGTGAAATACAAGCATGGGGTTGGCTTTAGCTGTCTGTTTCCAAAGATAAGTGGGTTACTTGTGTTTGGGAAGCCTATCCCCTGCATGCCAGGCTAATTTTTTCCCCTTGTTTTTAACTATAATTCATTGTTTATTACATACGTATCCTCAATTGATGAGATATTATGTTACAACCATGACTGCTTGTAATTGTTTATATCATTGGTACCTAGAAACTTTATTTATATCATTTGAATCTTCCTGTTAGGAACTTTATATTCGTCCATATGGCAGTGCTTAAAAATCTACAACTACTACTCCTGAGAACCAAATGGTGCGCAATAGCTCATTATCTTGCTATCACTAAGTACTGCTGCTTTGCTTCTTGACAAAGAAATTATTCCACTGGAAGAAAAATATTCTTTTCCTAAAAATTATAGTATAGTTGTTTTACACTGTGGTGTTAATTTCTGCTGTACAGCATAGTGACCCACATTCTTTTTCTCATACTATCTTCCATTATGTTCTATCTCAAGAGACTGGATATGGTTCCCTGTGCTGTACAGTAGGACCTCATTGCTTATCCATTCAAAATGTAATCGTTTTCGGAGTTCCCATTGTGGCCCAGCAGAAATGAATCTGACTCGTATCTATGAGGATGCGGGTTTGACCCCTGGCTTCATTCAGTGGGTTGGGGATCTGGCATTGCCATGAGCTGTGGTGTAGGTTGCAGACACGGCTTGGATCTGTTATTGCTGTGGCTGTGGTGTAGACCAGCAGCTGTAGCTCTGATTAGACTCCTAGCCTGGGAACTTCTATATGCTGTGGGTATGGCCCTAAAAATAAATACATAAATAAATAAAATAAAAAATGTAATCGGGAGTTCCCGTCGTGGCGCAGTGGTTAACGAATCCGACTAGGAACCATGAGGTTGCGGGTTCGGTCCCTGCCCTTGCTCAGTGGGTTAACGATCCGGCGTTGCCGTGAGCTGTGGTGTAGGTCGCAGACGCGGCTCGGATCCCGAGTTGCTGTGGCTCTGGCGTAGGTTGGCAGCTACAGATTCGATTAGACCCTTAGCCTGGGAACCTCCATATGCTGCGGGAGCAGCCCAAGAAATGGCAAAAAGACAAAAAAAAAAGGTGATGTTATAAATAAAGTCAATGTGGTCACACGGAGTCAATTAATTATGATAATGCTGATACATATATCAAAACTTCTTGGTGAATCAACTTGTCACCTGATAAACACTGTAGCAAAACACATCTCCCAAGGTAGACCTATGTTTAGCCTCAGGATCAAAGGCTCCATTTGAAAGAAGAAAACAACGTTTGAAACTGCGATGTCTCAGGAAAATTTCTAATAAACATACTGGCCATTATGCTATTTCTGGTCATGAAGTATAAAACACATATAAATGTACTAAGAATGGACTTTCACCCCATCCATTTTAATATTTATGTTTTTGGAAACTTCATGGTAAGTATTATCTAAGTAAGCTCCAGATTTAACCCTTTCCTAATGGGATATAATGAGACAACTCAATGACTTCGTCTTCTCAACCGTATGCCAGCTGTCTGCCCATTCCCTCCAAATGTCCTCATGTAATTGTCAGTTACAGCTAAGAGGCTCCGTTACAGCTGAGGACATTTGGTCCATCATTGTGATTTTACATCCAGATTTGTGGTTCTAACGCTGATTGGCCAGTTTCCCCCTCACAATAACATGAACTTAATTGTCAATCCTAGTTTACAATGCACCGTGAGTTTTCAAAATTTTACTGAGAAATTTGGGTGGGGTTGCTAATATTAATCCCAAGGTCCTTGGTATGAATGTTTTTGGACTCTTTCGACTTATAGCACCACATAATTCCAGAATATTTCATATTTCCAGAAGCATGTGCCAATTGATCTTTTACACCTTCCCATGCTGAGGATCGGCTGGTTTAAAGAGCCATGGCCAGTTGCTCAGTTAGCAGTTAGACTCGAAAGGTGAAAGATGACTACGTGTTCCTGAAATGTCTTTGCTTATCCGTGTCATTGAATATTCCTATTCGTTTAGATTTTTCTCATGTAAATGAATTATCCATCATCTCTGCTCTTTTCCATTATGGATTTAGAATCTTTTCTTAATGATTTTTAAAAGCTCTTTATGTAGTAAACACTATGTATTTCATGATGATTCTAACATTTTGATTGTCACAGTTGGGTCAAGGGCTCAGATATGAACTAATAAATGGTGGATAAGAAGGTGAGAAACAACACATTAGATTTACCTGGGGACCTCTATTGGACCATGTAGATGGTGAGGTATTTGGGTAAGAAATACCTTTTTTGAAATTATTTTTTAAATTAACATATAGTTGATTTACAATGCTGTGCCAATTTCTGCTATATAGCAAACTGACCTGGTCATATACATATACACATTCTCTTTCTCATATTATTTTCCATCTTGTTCTACCCCAAGAGATTGGATATAATTCCCTTTGCTACACAGTACAACTCATTGCTTATACCTTTTTAAAAAAGAGATTTTTAAAATCTGTGAAAGAGTTTGTATAACGCAGGCAAATCATTGTGCTTCATCACTCTGCTCTCATTGATTTTTATACAGAGAATAGGTAGACATTTTAATTTTAATTCAATGTAATGTAGAATAAACTTGCAGTTTGGAGGGGTAAAAAAATTCCTGGGTTTAACTTCTAGCTCCATTACTTTCTGTTTTAAGACATTTAACTCTCTCATCTTTGGTTTTCTTAGGTACAAATTGAGGAGATTGCCAATGGCTGTGATACTGGATTATTTTAAGGCTCAAATTACATAAAGCCCATGAAGATACTTTATAAACTACAGTCCCAACATATATAACTTACTCTGAATCTAATCTTGATGGTCAGTCCTACTGAGATTGCTTCCAGCTGCCAGAATTCATGACACACTTGACTTGAATGAGAGTTGAAGAAGTAGACGAATGGTTTTGAAATGACTAGAAATTTCAGTAGTTCTCTGTGAGCAGTGATGGGAAAGGTATTTCTCATTTTTATAAAAATAATAATCTTAAACTAAATGGCCAAAGAAGAGGAGAATAGGCTGAGGATTTAACCAGTTTTATGGACTTGCTCCAGCAGGGGAACAGCAGACAGAAATATTACTTTTGCTTTTCTCAGACCAATCTAACCTGCCACTAGTGAAGCCTATGCTTTATTATCACTAATGTCCCAAGAAAGTCACCTTTGATGGGGTTTATTTTTCTCTCCTGGTTTCCTGAAATGAGGAAAGAAAGGTTTCATCTTTACCCATCACTTTGGAGGAAAACTGAGTCCTGATCAATGAAACATATAAATCTCAATTCTCTATAATTAGACTTGATCCCACATCACTTAGGGGGAGTGAGCACTAAATTATATGTCCCAAACTGAAAAACATAAAATGTACCCTTTAAAATAGGATTTATGCCCATCATTGAACCTTCTGAATCTTACCTTCCTGATAACTTTATAGGCATGCCGTGCTATTTGTATAAGACAATGTGTGCAAAACCTTTTTGTAAGCTGTCATTATGTCATACACATAACAACGATAAAGAAAATAACTTTAAAGGAAATGAGTATTATTATTTGGATAGGCAATAGCAGAACTTGGTTGCTGTGTTGAACAAAGCATATCAATTGAGAGCAGTTTAAGAAATGTACTGTGTAAATTGAGTCTCCCCAATTTTGTCCCTATAATTTGGGTATATTTCCACTAGGTGATGATAGCGAGCTATGTTCATTTGATCTGAATAATAGGGCAATCCTAACGGAGAAGCTAGCTGTGCAATTCATTAGGAATCCTTACCTGATATCCAGGCTTCCCAGGACTAACTCAGATTTCCATCAGATAGGGAAGATTGTTACCAAAGACTCCCACTAGCCTTCATCAGCTCCTTTCCCAGGTGTTTTTTTTTTTTTTTTGTTAGCTTGTTTGTTGTTTTCTCATCTGCTCACAGGTTTGAGCACACTAGTGAGATTTCCCTCCCTTACTGCCTGGAACTTCCTTGCTCAGTCAGCAGATCCTTGACACACTCACTATCTGTCTTTCCTTCTCTAATCTTTTTTTGGAGACTTTAGAATCAAAGCTTCCAGGAGAAAGAAAAATACAAAAGCCTGTGTTTATGCAGAACACAGCATTTCTTCCTCCCTACAATGTCAAAAGCCTTATTTCCTCTCTTTGACCCACCCGAAGAGAATTTTTCCCCCTGACTTACTTGCCTCGATAATTTTCCCTGCTTCAATCACCTTTCCCAGTGAACTTAGGGTTATTGAAAAAATTGTTGATACATTGTGTATTTCTGTGATAGTTTTTCTTAGCAGTGGACCTCAGTTCACATGTTAGGAGTATCCCAGAAAGATTTATTTAGAAATATATTTCTTAAAGGAATATAGTCTCTTTGGAGACATTTATAGAAGAATTAAACATATACTTTATGTAATTTTTATATCAGTTAGGATTAGGTTTGGCTGCATGGATCAGAAAGCTAAAATTAAAACATTTGAAAAGAGAAGTTAATTTCTCTCCCATGTAAAAGAAGTCTGGAGGCCAACACTCAAGACTGGAGAGGCATCTTCACTTTTGATCCAGCTCCTTTTATCTTTCTGGTACATGTAAGCCCTTCCAGTGTGTGGCTCTTCTCATCAAGGCCACCTCATGGTCAAAGATGCCTGCTGGAACTCTAGTCATCACCAGGCAGGAAGAAGGAGAAAAAGAGAAAGGCAAATGGGAGGATGTCCCATCAGAGGTAGCTTCCTTCCTGGAAGTCCAGCCCCACATTTCCATTTGCACTGCATTGACTAAAATGCAATCATGTGGTCACACCTATCCTCAAGGGAGGCAGGGCAAAGCAGTCTTTTATGAATGCATTGCCGCTCCAAATAAAATTGGATTCTGTCAAAAAGAGGGGGAGAATGGATACTGTTTGGAAACTAGCGATCTCTGCCACAATTTTATACCACATCCCTCAGCTTGGCTATTTTTACGTTAAATCAGTATTCTTGTCATCTTGCCTGGCTGGTTCTACTTTGCATTTCTCTTCCAACAACCCTTTCTTAATTCCTTCCCAGATGAAGGAGGGATAGTTTTAGAAGGAAGCTAGTTGTTTTGAGCAGGTCAGCAATTGAAAAAATTCTATGACAGAAAGGCAGGTAGGTCGGTGATAGACTTAGGACTACAGAAGGAGTCTTGACAAATGTTGGAATAAACTGTGGGATGTTTACTACCGGTAGAGATGGACATCTTAAGCTTCCAAGAAAGGATCAGAAGTCCTCTGAAATAAATTATGGAGCATGCATTGGGCAATGAACAGTTGAAATGGGCGAAGCGAGGAATTTTAAAAATTGACAAACCCACAGTTCTCAATGAAGACACTCAACCATCTACTGCTCTGACTTGGAAACTTTTTTTTTTTTTGTCTTTTTGCCTTTTGAGGGCCGCTCCCTCGGCATACGGAGGTTCCCAAGCTAGGGGTCAAATTGGAGCTGTAGCCACCTGCCTACACCACAGCCACAGCAACTCGGGATCCGAGCCATGTCTGCAACCTACACCACAGCTCACGGCAACGCCAGATCCTCAACCCACTGAGCAAGGCCAGGGATCGAACCCGCACCCTCATGGTTCTTAGTCAGATTCGTTAACCACTGAACCACTATGGGAACTCCTGACTTGGAAACTTTACACTCTTTGGAGATACACATTAATAGAAAATGATCAATTGGAGCTGTTCCAACAGATGAGCTCTAGTGATGTTTTGATATAATAAAAAAGATGTAGGAGTTCTCCTCGAGGCTCAGTGGTTAGCGAACCCGACTAGGATCCATGAGGATGTGGGTTCGATCCCTGGCCCTGCTCAGTGGGTTAAGGATTTGGCGTTGCCATGAGCTGTGGTGTAGGTTGCAGACGCGGCTCGGATCCCGTGTTGCTGTGGTTCTGGCGTAGGCCGGCAATGGCTCTGGCATAGGCGGGCAGCTACAGTTCTGATTGGGCCCCTAGCCTGGGACCCTCCATATGACTTGGGTGTGGCCCTAAAAGACAAAAAAGACCAAAAAGAAAACACACACACACACACACACACACATATATATATTTTGTTTGTTTTGGTATTTTTTGTCTCCTGTTCCTCATACAGACCTCCTAAAATCTTTGCAATTTTCCACGTGAGAGGGGATGAGAGAAGCCTATTTTATTATAACTTTTTGGTCTTCATGATGCAAGAGCTTCTAAGACCCTTGGAAGCTCCAGCAAGTTAAGAGTGTCCTTTTGTATGCTAATGAGATGACTGGTGCCTGGGGTTCCTAAATAGCTTCAGGATTGGGACTGGTGACCAGAAAGACCAAGGAATACTTAGAGGACCTCCAGGGAGAAAAGAAGGCTGGAGCTTGAGGTAATCACCAATGGCCAATGATCTAATCAATCGTGTTTATGTAATGGAACCTCCATTAAAAATTTCTAAATTGGAGTTCCCATTGTGGCTTAGCGGAAATGAATCTGACTACTATCCACAGCATCTATGAGGATGGAGACAGGTTTGATCCCTGACCTCGCTCAGTGGGTTAAGGATCCGGTGTTGTGGAAGCTGTGGTGTAGGTTGAAGATGAGGCTCGGATCTGGCATTGCTGTGGCTGTAGTGTAGGCCAGTGGCTACAGCTCTGATTTGACCTCTAGCCTGGGAACCTCCCTATGCAACAGGTATGGCCCTAAAAGGCCAAAATAAAAGAAAACAAAACTTCTAAACTATGGGGTTCAGAGAGCTTCAGCATTAGTTAGAATAATGCACCCAAGTGCTGGGAGGGTAGTATCTCCTTGGGATAAAAGATCCTGTGCTCAGGACTCTTCAAGACCTTGCTCTATATACCTCTTCATTTTGCTCTTCATCTGTATCCTTTGCACTAAGCCAGTAAATATAAATAAAGTGCTTTCCTGAGTTCTGGGAGCTATTTTAGAAAATTATTGAACCCGAAGAGGGGGTCATGGGATCCCTGGATTTATAGATGGTTCATCAAAAGTCCTGGTGCAACTGGCATCTGATGTGAGGGCAGCCTTTGGGGCTGAGTTCTTAACTTGTGGGCCCTTTACTGATGCTAATTCCAGATGGTTAGTGTCAGAGTTGAATTAAATTCTAGGATAACCAGCTGGTGTCTGGAGAATTGGAAATTGGTTGTTGGTGTGGGGGGAAAAAAACCCCTATATATTTAGTGTCAGAAGTGTTCTATGGGTAGAAACAGATCACAGAAGCTATCAGTGGGACAGACTCCATTAGAAGTTGTGATGACATTCAGATTTCTGTAGTCACGACTGTTGTGCCTTTAAGACCCTCAAAATTGGTTTCCCCAGGAATGCGTATTCAATCTTTGGGAACTAACCAGATTCCTATGTACAAGGGGAATAGGTGGGGCTCAGGGTAAGTGGGTGACCCTTTCCACCTTGCAATACCCTGGGACATGATAGAACATTCTTGGGAGCAAAGGAAAACATTATTTCTTCTTTCTCACACTCCTATAAAGGAAATCTTCTTTGTTGGGGAAAGTTGGGGATAAGTCAATCTTACAAAAATCAATTCCTCACCCCCATCCAACTTTGTAACTTTTAGTCAGAAGTCATGAATTGTGCTTTGTTGACTGAATCAAGTCTGCAAATATGTTTTATTTGGCTCTATGACATTCAAAACCTTAGTTGGAAACATTTAAAAATTGGGTCATTTCACACAAAAATTTGGAGCCCTAGCTTCTCTTTAAAAGAAAGAAAGAAAAAAAAAAGAACAGATCTGGTAGCAGTAGGTCAACATTCCCATGTAGTTGCTGCCCCTTTCTGCATGAGGCATGCATTCCCCAGCTGGCTTGCTTCACTCTTTTAGATTACTGCCTGAACTGCTTGGGCATTTGAGTTTGTGTTCCTGTGTCGGTTGCTTTAATCCATCACAACCTGTCCACAGCTAATGACTGAAGTTGAGTCTTGGCTTGCTCAAAGATTTTGCAGCTGTGTCTAGGCTTTTCTGCATAATTTCTGACTCTTCCATATCTGGGACTTCATCTCTGGCTTACAGTTTTGCTGTCATTCTGTGGATGGGACATTCACAGCTGCTATTTTTGGATGTGATTCTCAGTTTTCTCTAAAGTTGCTGGGCTTGGTCCCCAGGGTCTTCCCATTCCAGTCTACCTTCGATAGGTAAACTACTTCTATTAGAATTTAGCTGCTTTGGACTTAAGCTCCGGTGTTAGACTGCTAGGCTCCTGTTCATGTTGCGTCTGCTGGGGTCCACCAGAAGGAAAAATTCTTACAAGGAATCTATCAAGGGAGGTCTTATGTAAATATAATACCCTACAGTTGGTGGAAGTCCCTGGCGAGGCTCTTGGGGTTGGAATCCAAGTGGTTCTTGATATAGTGATGCTTAGGAGATAAGACCACCTGAAAAGCTCATCTCAAATGGGGTCATGCTATGTGGTTTTGATAAGGGTTGGTGAGAGAGGCCCAGGGGAGACAGCAAGTGTAGAAAGCAATGAGTCAATGAGTTGAGTAATAAGTTGGGCTCCAGCTTGTGCCAAGAAGGAGAAATCTCTGTTGGATGATAAAGTGGAAGGTTAGAGTCTGTGTCCAGGACGGCCAGGTCCCCCAAAATTACTGAGAGAAGTTAGTTTCTATCATTATGTGACAGCCTGACACAGGTTGACAGAGGGTAATAAGGTCATGGAGAGCAGGGATCTGTGACATCATCTGACCTAATCCCCTAATTTTTTATAGTTTTTTCCCCCCTCTTTTTTAGGGCTGCACACTCGGCATATGGGAGTTGTGGGCTAGGGGTCCAATCCAAGCTATGCTGCCAGCCTACACCACAGCTACAGCAAAGCAGGATCCAAGCCATGTCTGCAACCGACACCACAGCTCACAGCAATGCCAGATCCTTAACTCAGTGAGTGAGGTCAGGGATAGAACTTGCATCCTCATGGATACTCAGATTCATTTCTGAGTGTATGAATGAATCTGTCAATATGCCATGGGTGCGGCCCTAAAGAAGAAAAAAATTTTAAAAATTAAAAAAAATTTTAAAAGGAATAAAAAACAAGTCTAAATACAATGTGATTCCTTTTGTAAAATAAGTAAATAGATAGTGGATAGTCAAATTCATTTCTGCTGCGCCACATTGGGAACTCCTATTTTATAGTGTATATACAGTATAATTTGTAAGACTGATTCATGTAAATTCTATAAAAGTTGAAAAACCTCTACCCAGTGATAACCGTAATACTACATCTATATTCATCCTTCCAGTATGTTTTCTAAGTAAATACATGTATATACATATTTACTTTTCAATTTTATAATGATTTTTATTTTTTCCATTATAGCTGATTTACATTATTCTGTCAATTTTCTACGGTACAACAACCCAGTTACGCATACATGTATACATTCTTTTTTCTCACCATATTTACTTATTTTATAAAAGGAATCACATTGTATTTAGGCTTGTTTTTTATTCCTTTTAAAACTTTTTTTAATTTTTAAAATTTTTTTCTTCTTTAGGGCCGCACCCATGGCACATGGAAGTTCCCAGGCTAGGGATTGAATCTGCTACAGCTGCCAGCCTATGCCACAGCCACAGAAAAGCAGGATCCGAGCCATGTCTGTAACCTACACCACAGCTCACGGCAATGCCAGATCCTTAACCCACTTAGCGAGGCCAGGGATTTAATCCGAGTCCTCATGGAGGTTAGTTGGGTTCATTAACCACTGAGTCACAAAGGGAGCTCCTTGTATTTTATTCTTATTTTCATGATGTATAGCCTCTCCCCGTGTTATTAAATGGTCTTTATAAGTTTTTTTAATTACTCAAATGAATTTATCACATCTGTAGTTGTATAATGATCATAACAATCTGATTTCACAGGATTTCCATTGCACAGCCCAAGCACATCCTCCCACCCCCCAAACTGTCTCCTCCGGAGACCATAAGTTTTTCAATGTCTGTGAGTCAGCATCTGTTCTACAAAGAAGTTCAGTCTGTCCTTTTTTCAGATTCCACATGTCAGTGAAAGCATTTGATGTTGGTGTCTCATTGTATGGCTGACTTCACTTAGCATGATAGTTTCTAGGTCCATCCATGTTGCAAAAAATGCTGGTATTTCATTCTTTTTGATGGCTGAGTAATATTCCATTGTGTATATGGACCACATCTTCTGGATCCACTCCTCTATTGATGGACTTTTAGGTAGTTTCCATGTTTTGGCTATTGGAAATAGTGCTGCAATGAACATTGGAGTACATGTGTCTTCGCAAGTCGTGGTTTTCTCTGGGTAGATGCCCAGGAGTGGGATTGCTGAATCAAATGGTAGTTCTATGTTTAGTTTTCTGAGGCATCTCCATACTGCTTTCCACAGTGGTTGCACCAATTTACAATCCCACCAACAGTGTACTAGTTTTAATTGTTGTATATTTCATCATCTGGATCTAAAATAATATATTTTATCATGGCCTTATTCTTAGATGTTTGTATTGCTTTCAATTTCTGTCACTAATAAAAATGATGCTGGGATGAGACTCTATCATAAAGCTCTGACTTTATGAGTATTTCTTCAAAGTAAATTCCTAGAAGAGGAATTAATGAACTCTGATGGGTGGTAAGATTTTTTTTTCAGTGTATTTTCTTGGATTTTCCAGCTAGGTATATGCAAATATTGAGAAATGTTGCTGCCTCCTTTTCAATAACGGTATATTTTGTTTATTTATGTTTCTTGTCTTATTGCATTGGCCAGACATTTCAGAGTAATGTTAAACAATTTGGGTCATAGTGGGCATACTGCTTTGTTTCAATTTTTAGTGGAAAAGCCTCTAGGGTTACATTGCCATATTTCATATGTTTGTATTTTATTTAGGAATTTTGGATTTATATTCATAGATAAAATTGGTCTGTAGTTTTCTTTTTCCATGCTTTCTTTGTCAAGTTTTGTGATAGGGTTATGCTAGCTTTGTAAAATATAATAGGTTTCTCTTCTGCAGAGACATTTTCTGCATCAGGAAGAGATTGCAATTTCCAACAGGCAAACATGCTGGATGTTTGACAGGCCAGTCGGGTGGTTTTCTTTCAAAGATGCAGACAGAAGATACATAATTGAATTCCCACACTCGGCTCAAACTGGTTATCCTGTCAGCAAGCTGGCATGTAAAATGATGTGCAATTGCTTCAATTACAGAAATTGAAGCATTTAGACAATTCTCCCTCTTCTGTTTGAGATGCAGGCTCTGCCTCTGAGTTTGAAGCTGTCAGGCATCCAATTTAGCCAATTCCAGACTCGAGGAGTTTGCTGTGAGCCATTGCTGGCCCCATTGGTACAACAGGGCTGATATGTCAACTGTCATCCCTGAGGAGACCTCGTTCCCCATTATATACTTTTTCGCTGGCCCCTTTGCTAGGAGACTTGTCAGTATGTTTATGGGAAATAAGCCCAACAGTCAAAACTCACCTTTTTGAAGGGTCCTCAGAACTGACCCCAACACCTATCTTCTGATGGCTCTCCAAGTTCCAGGTCGAAACTGGCAGGATTGAGCTCTACCTATTTGCCCAGTGAAAATATTGGAACATTAGCAGAGATGAGAAAGTGACCAGTTTAATGCGTTCATTTGCTAAGCACTGTTAATTCTCTCTCCTAAATATTCCAGGAGTCCATCCATTTTTTTCTCTTCCTCATGGTGTCACCTATAGATCACCATCCACTCTCACCTGGATTGTTGCAAAGAATGCTAATTGGGGAGTTCCCACTGTGGCTCAGCGGGTTATGAACCCGACTAGTATCCATGAGGATGTGAGTTAGATCCCTGGCCCCACCCAGTGGATTAAGGATCTGGTGTTGCTGTGAGCTGTGGTGTAGGGTGCAGATGTGGCTTGGATCCCAAGTTGCTGTGGCTGTGATGTAGGCCAGCAGCTGCAGCTCTCATTTGACCCCTGCCTAGGAACTTCCATATGCTATGAATGTGGCCCTAAAAAGCAAAAAAAAAAAAAAAAAAAGAAAAGAAAAAGAAGAATGTCGATTGGTCTTACCATTTCTAGTCATTCCCTTATTCTAGTCCAGCCATCCTCAGGGCAGCCATAGTGATATTACTAAATTATCAGTAAGTCAATCAGTAACCGGATTTGATGATCTCTTTCTTAAAAATCTCTGATTTACTTCCCCAGGGATTTCAGATAAAGTGAGACATCCTTGCTATAATTTACACAGCAAATGTGCAATATACCCTCCCCTTCTTTTCCTCTCTTACCTGACTTTCTTCACTCCTCCTTGTTAATCTGGCTTTCCAGGGATACTTTCCATTTCTTCAGTGCACTACACTTCTCCGTTCCACATGCTTTCCCTTGCCTGAAAAGCTATTACTGGTTAACATCTACTTATCATTCACATCTCAACTCAGACACCATTTTCCGTGGATGTTTTCCTGACCCCTCTAGATTGGGATTAAGGACACTTATTTTATTTTATTTTATTTTTTGTCATAGCACTTGTATCATGGCATGTATAATAGCATATTTCTCAGTATATGGTAGGTGTCTGATAAATATCTTAAATGAATAAATGGCATATTTGTCTCTTGGGGAGGTCTCTTGCATCACACGTAAGGAATTCAATTTTCTGCCTGGGGAAGGTGACCCTAAGTGGGAAGAAAACTGAACTCAACTTTCACTTTCAAACTCAATAGACATTGAATAAATAAATGAATGAAGAGGCTATGTACATTGTACTCAACACCTGGCACAACGCAATAGAAGTGATTCTTCATTCTAGGTTGCATCCCCAGATCCTTGTCTTACTAACTAGGTGATTTGAGTGAGTATTATTATTCTCCATCATCTCGATGTCATCATCTGAGAAAGAGGGCCGTCACCCTTGCTTTTTACATAAGTTTACTCAAATAATGTACTTAAACAATGTGTAAATGACTTCATCAAGCTGGCAACATAGGTCATTCCTGACTTCAGTCTCTATCACAAGAAGATCCATAGATGAGGTACCCCTGCGATAATCCTAGAAGTGGGAGTGAGTCTGATGGGCATAGACTACAGACTTGCCCATTCAGGGAGCCCAGCCAGTGATGCAGTCCAATCCCAACAAGCCTGAACAGCAACACTGCCTGACCACAGGGCAGGGTCTCTATCCATGGCCAAATGCAGTATACAGCTAGAGGACACTCCTAACCAGGGAGCCCAGCCAGTCACCTGTACAACAGTAGAGCACAGCCAACAGACTATCTGGTCATGAAGCCCAGACTGTGGCCCAGCCCAACTCTGAGGCATAGCTTGTGGCCCTGCCTGATTGTAGAGCACAGCCTGAGGTTTTGTCTGACTGCAAACTCTGCCTGCAGCCCTGCCTGAACATGGAGTTCAGCCAGTGGCACCATCCCATTTGGGAACACAGCCTGAGATCCCACCCAACCAGGAATCATTGTGGAGCCCAGTCTGCGAGTTTGCTCAATGCAACTTTATATCCCAGGAACTAGAAAAAGAATACACTAAACCCAAAGCTAGAAGAAAGAAGGAACTAATAAAGATTAGAGCAAAAATAAATAAACCAGAGAATAGGAGAGCAGTAGAAGAGATTAACAAATCTACAAGTTGTTTCTTTGAAAAGATAGTAAAAATTGACAAACATTTCCTGGAATAACAAAGACAGACAGACATACTAACAGGCAGACAGACAGACAGAGACAGAGAGAGAATATTCAATAAATAAAAGTACAAATGAAAGAAGAGTCATCACTGATATCATAGAAATACAAAGAACCATAAGAGACTACTGTGAACAACTATACATGCAAAAATTGGACACCCTAAAAGGGAATAGCTAAATTTCTAGAAACATACCAAGACTGAATCTGGAAGAAATAGAAAACCAGAATGGACCAACAATGTGTAGGAGGATTGAATCAGCAATCGAAAAACTCCCAACAAAGAAAAGCCAACTGGTTTCAATGGTGAATTCCACCAAACATTTAAATAATTAGTATAACCTTTTCTCCAATTCTTACAAAAAATTGAAGAGGAGGAGACATTCATAAATTCATTTTATGAAGCCAGCATTACCCTGACACCAAAGCCAGACAAGAAAACTACAAGGAAAAAAAAAACTATAAGCCAATATCCCTGATGAATATAGATGCAAAAATTGTCAACAAAATACTATCAAACTAAATCAATAGCACGTTAAAAGGATCACACACCATGATCAAGTGGGATTTATCCTTGGGATGAAAGCATGGTTCAACATATGAAAATCAATATATGTGATATATTACATTAATAGAATGAAGAATAAAAGTCACATAGTCATCTAAAAAGATGTGGAAAAAACATTTGACAAAATTCAAGAGTCATAATAAAACACATAACTAATTGGGTAGAGAAAGAATGTGCCTCAATATCGTAAAGGCCATATATGACAAGCCCATGGCTAACATCACGCTCAATGACGAAAGGTTGAAAGATTTTCCTCCAAGGTCCTGAACTAAATAAGGATGGGCACTCTCACTACTCTTATTGAATATAGTGCTATAAGTCCTAGTTATAGCAATTATACAAGAAAAAGTAATAAAAAAAATCCATACGGGAAAGGAATAAGGACAATTTTTTGCTATTTTCTGATGATATGATCTTATTTAAAGAAAATCCTAAAGGCTTTACCAAAAAACTCTTAGAACTAATTAGTAGATTCAGTAAAGTTTCAGGATACAAACTCAATATACATAAATCAGTTGCATTTTTATATACTAACAATGAATTATCTGAAAAAGAAATAAAGAATCAATCTCATTTACAATAGCATAGAAAACCATG
This sequence comes from Phacochoerus africanus, assembly GCF_016906955.1. Taxonomy (NCBI): domain Eukaryota; kingdom Metazoa; phylum Chordata; class Mammalia; order Artiodactyla; family Suidae; genus Phacochoerus; species Phacochoerus africanus. The sequence goes on along the minus strand of NC_062548.1, from coordinate 22,378,808 downwards.
GAATAATTAGGAACAGATTTAAGTAAGGAAGCAAAAGATCTATACACTGAAAACAATAAGAATAAGACACTGGATGAAAGAAATTGAGGAAGACATAAATAGATGGAAAGATATACCATGCTCATGGATTGGAAGAATTAATTTTGTCATAATATTTGTACTACCTGAAGCCATTTATAGATTCAATGCCATCCCCATAAAGATTCCAGTAGCATATTTTATAGGAATAGGAAAAAATCTTAACCTTTGTATGAAACCACATAAGATTCCGAATAGCCAAGGCAATCCTGAGGAAGGAGAACAAATCTGGAGACATTTTGCTTTCTGATTACTATAGCTATATTATAAAGCTATAGTAATCAAAACAGTATGGTACTGGCATATAAAGAGACACAACAACCTGAACAGAATGAAGAGCCCAGAAATAGATTCATGCATATATGGTCAACTAATATTTGACAAGGGAGCCAAGAATATTTAATGGTGAAAAAGTATTCTTTTCAGTAAATAGTGTTGGGAAAAACTGGATGTTTAAATGCACAAGAATGAAATTAGACCCTTGTCTTACACTACTTGCAACAAACTCAGAATGGATCAGTAAATTAAATGCAAGACTTGAAACCATGACACTCCAAGGGGGAAAGTATCCTTAACATTGGTCACGGCGATGATTTCATGGGCATGATAATAACAGCACATGCCATAAAAGCACAAATAAACAAGTGAGACTACATCAAACTAAAATGGTTCTGCACAGCAAAGGTAATGATCAACAAAATGAAAAGGCAGCATATGGAATGGGAGGAGATATTTGCAAACCATCTATCTGATGAGGGGTTAATATCCAAAACATATGAAGAGCTCGTGCAACTCAATACCAAAGCCACAAATTATCTGATTGAAAAATGGGCAAAAAACCCAAAGAGACATTTTCCCGAAGAAAGTATTCAAATGGTCAACAGATTTATCAAAACTCAACAGCACTAATCATGAAGGAAGCACAAATCAAAAAACAGTGAGGTGTCCCCTCCCATTTGGTAGAATGGCAATTATCAAAAGAGATGTGTTAGAGAGGATGCAGAGAAAAGGAAACTCTTGCACACTGTTTGTGGGAATGTAAATTAGTACAGCCACTGTGGAAAACAGAATGGAGTTTCCTCAAAATATTAAAAATAGAACTGCCATGTTATTCAGCAAACCCACTTCTGAGTGTCTAGCCAAAGGAAGTGAGGAGTTCCCATCATGGCACAGTGGAAACTAATCCAACTAGGAACCATGAGGTTGTGGGCTCGATCCCTGGCCTTGCTCAGTGGGTTAAGGATCCAGCGTTGCTATGAGCTGTGGTGTAGGTCGCAGACACAGCTTGGATCTGGTGTGGCTGTGGCTGTGGTGTAGACTGGCAGCTGTAGCTCGGATTAGACCCCTAGCCTGGGAACCTCTATATGCTGCGGATTCAGCCCTAAAAGGACAAAATACAAAAAAAAAAAAAAAAAAAGGAAGTGAATCCTATCTTAAAGAGACATCTGCACCTGTATGCTCATTGCAGCATTATTCACAATAGCCAAGATGTGGAAACAATCTAAGTGTCCACCAATAGATGAATGAATTTTTAAAAAATGTGCCATGTATATACAATGGAATTTTAGCCAACCACAAAAAAGAAGGAACTACTGCCATTCATAAGTACATGGATGAAACTTGAAGACATTGTTCTATGTGAAACAAATCAGAGAGGGAAATACAAAAGAGCATGATCTCACTTATATGCAGAATCTAAAAATCTGAACTCATAGAAACAGAGAGTAGACTGATGGTTGCTGGGAGAAGGGGGGTTGTCGGGGAAATGAATGAAGCTGGTCCAAGGGTATAAACTTCCAGTTATAGATGAATCAGTTCTGGCCACGTAATGTAAGCATGGTGACTGTAATTAACCATACTGTAACTTTTTTTTTCTTTTTAGGGCTGCACCTGGGGCATATGGAAGTTTCCCAACTAGGAGTCGAATTGGAGCTCCAGCTGCCAGCCTAAGCCACAGCCACAGCAACGCGGGATCCGAGCCATGTCTGCGATCTACACCACAGCTCACGGCAACGCTGGATCCTTAACCCACTGAGCGAGGCCAGGGATCAAACCCACATCCTCATGGATACTAGTCAGGCTCATTACTACTGAGCCACTACAGGAACTTCCCATACTGTATTGCATATTTGAAAGTAGCTAAGATAGCAGATCTTAAACATTTTCACTACAAAAATTGTAAATTTGTAAGACGGGTTAACTATCCTTATTGTGGTAACCATTTCACTATATATACATGATTAAGTAATTATATTATGCATCTGAAACTTATACAATGTTATATATCAGTTCTATCTCAATAAAGCTGGAAAAAGAACGTTTGCTCATTTGAAATTTGAGCCATATGCATACAGTAGCATAAAAATAAAACACATGAATTTAAGAAAAAATTAAACATAATGTATAAATTATTAATCATGATACAAAAATGAGATAATACATTGAGGTGACATGGTATAATAATTTCAGCAGTCAATTTTTGACTGCTTAATATGTTCAGAAATTTTACATGCATCAATTTTATTTTATCTTCCTGATCATCCTGGTGAAAATATATCTTCTGTTATTTCTTTCTTTTTTAAAATTTTTAATTCTTTTTTTTTCTTATTTTATGGCCACACCTATGCTATATGGAAGTTCTGGGGCCAGGGATTGAATCTGAGCCACAGGTGTGGCAGCACCACATTGCTGGATCCTTTAACCCACTGTGCCAGGCCAGGCTGGGCATTTAACCCACACCTCTGCATTGACCCAAACCACTGCACTCAGGTTCTTTATTTATTTATTTATTTATTTATTTGTCTTTTTGCCTTTTCTAGGGCTTCTTCCGGGGCACATGGAGGTTCCCAGGCTAGGGGTCCAATCGGAGCTGTAGCCACTGGCCTATGCCACAGCCACAGCAACGTGGAATCCGAGCCATATCTGCAGCCTCCACCACAGCTCACGGCAACACCAGATCCTTAACCCACTGAGCAAGGCCAGGGATTGACCCGCAACCC